>NC_059374.1:29452094-29777094 GCF_019703515.2 Myxocyprinus asiaticus | reverse complement strand
GAATTGACCTGACTACATTACATTTACACCAACGAAAGTAATCTGAAGGGTTAGATCAAATAATAGAACCTTAGTGGCCGTTCAGACCAAACGCGTCCTTGCACTGAAAAAGCGCTACATACAGAACAGAACGCATCGAGACGCGCCTTTTTAAATTGTCAAAGCGTGTAAAAACACTGCGTTCCTGCACGAGACGCTGAAAAAACAACAACAAACAAACAGCGAGACAGTGCACGTCACCACTTTTTACAGTGTACAGATTATTTGTGAACAATCTCCTCCCAAACTCAAGCATATGAACATAACTTAAAAACTTACGACACAGTAATTTTAAATGTTGGGCTGAAAAACACGACTGTCAGGGCTAGAACTGCACACAAACAGCAGTAGAATCTGTTCACCCATATGCAGTGATTTCTAATATTTCTACCATAAACACAATCGCTGTAAATATTTCACTCGTTACTTCAAACAATACATAAGCTACATAGGATACATACAAACGATAGGTTACTTGCCTTGCCTTGCCTACATATAGTTCAAGAAAATTAAGTAGGCTAATTACACAAAAGACACACTCACAACACAAATCGTAATTTCATCCAAAACATCCTAATTAATCCAGCGCCTTACCGTTTGGAGAAACATGATCTTGAATAATAAGAAATCTTCCTTTTGGTTTAGTCGAACTGTGCAAACCCACTTTCCTCAGTACAGTAAATTAGAAAAGCTGTTCCGCTCTACTTCTTGGCGATATTAATCATTCTATACGTCGCATATTCCAAAGTCAGAAGAAAATTAAACTGCGCTTCCACACGTCCATCACATTGAGCCACTGTACGCGAGTACACACATCAGAATGAACACGCGCGCACCCGACTGGCTCACCTATTAAACCATTGTGTCAGATTAATATTCGTGTTCCTTAAAGGTACAGGAGCCAAATATGGCGTCATACTACATGACTACAACCTCATGTGAATATTACAAAAAGAATGTGGCTCCTTTCTGAGTTATATTTCTCAGGAACTACAACATCAATAAATAGACCAAATTTAAACTCAAATGTGCTTTAAAGGAATGTGAAGGAAGCTTTGGAAATTACACTTTAATTACTAGTGACAGTGGCCAAAGAGGACACAAAGTGGGGGAAGCAAATAAAAGCAGATATATAGCGACAGACAGACAAACAGATAGATAGATAGCACCCTCTTCCCTCCCAGGGTTGATTAACCTAAGCTCTTTTAGGGCAGGCACTCCGGTTCAGGTATTATGTATCTCTCGACTGATTACATCAGTCCTCTCTTAAACCACTAACCCCAATTTGAAATAAACTATGATTTATATATATATATATATATATATATATATATATATATATATATATATATATATATATAAACAGCTAGTTCAGGTCCTCGAATCTGATTGGACGAGATTCATTCCATGAGCACTGGTGGTCTGACACCATCAGCACTGGGACGCTTCACTGTGTGTATCACTCCGCTTGTGTTGGTGCCGTTCTAAAGTGTAAGTGCAGTGCAGATGTGTTAAGAGCTACGGTTTGTCTTTTTTTTTTTTTTTTTTTACATGTATTTTTTTGACATTACATATGTTAGCCAGCAGGTGGTGGCAAAAGATAATTTGTATGTGTTTTTATGAGCCAGTCAGGTGATGTGAAGTGAATCCCTGTCAGCCAGTGTTTACATACAGCACTATATGATCACTTGTATTATTACTACTAAAGCTAGGAAATACCTTTAAACAGCTTTAAATGAACAACTTCAGCATAACAGCTCATCACAGCTGAGAGACACAACAGACTGATTAATTACACAAACTGAAGGCACTTACCTCTTATCGGACTTTCCACATTGGAGTGGACACACTGTTTAAAATGGAGAACAATGCAGTTTCTATAGTGATCGACTCTTGCGCACTGGCTACCACGAAATAGGTAGAATTACCCCCGCTTGGACTGCTACTTTTCCACTGAGAAAGCTGATCTTCAGAAATCTGACAGCATCTCTGCTTGCGAGTGGCAACGGGTGATCGCACGCGCTCCGTCTCTCTCTCTATCTCTCTCTCTCTATCTCTCTCTCACTCACACTCACACACACACACACACACATCCATTCATCCTTGTTTATCCAATAACTTGGTAGAAACAGCACAAGCCATGATACTATTTCTGAAGTGAAATTTTTGAATTACTAACGAAGGCTTGGACGCATCATTTGGTTTGAACCAGCAATGGCAGATTCTGATCCGTCGCGTAATAAAGTAGTTCCATGCATAAATGCATTTTTATGACCGTACTCAGTTTTTCCTAATTTTTTTTAATTTACTTGTTCATTGAAATGCTGTATATAAGCAATATCACACTCGCAATCATGCTATATGGCCCTAAATCAGCACTACTGTGATTACCTGCGGCCAAATCACAGCAGTGCTGATGTAGGGCCATATCGCACTCTTGCTCGTGTGATATTGCTTAAATATATATATAAATAATGAACTTAACTGTTTAAGATACTATACACCTTAACTTCCATAAATGAACTCAAATTCCAACTCAAATTCCACTTAAAAGTAAGCAAATTACAAGATTTATTAAAGAAAAACAAAAGTTCGATTTTAAGGGGGAAAAATGAAATAAATGGCCTGAAATAAATCAATAAAATGGAATGAAATGTATGTATTGACTTTGAATTAATGAATTCACAGAATGAATGTTATTACAGACTAGTAACACCCCAAATCTGGTTTTAACACACTCTTTGAAACTGTTTCACTGACCACAGATGAATATGAAAATATAATTTTGGTATATAACCCTTTACAGGTAAGTGCAATTCAAATGTCTCTCAATATATAACACTCTTTTATCAACACTTGGTTTTAACTTGTACTTAAGAAAACGTCCAGTGTATGCAATATCCAATAAACACTCTGAAAATAGAAAAGATATCTCAATAAAATGAACTTTTACATGAAATACCTTTGTGACAATAAAGTAAGTTAAACAAATAACTCACGTGGGCCCACACACACACACTACCACTCACACTCACCCCATTGTTGCAGGCCAGCACCGTTGCTAGTGTGTGTTGAGGCCACAAAACAAACAGAGAATTGTCCCCTTCACTCCAAAGAGACAAACAAAAGAAAGATTGAGTACCTTAATTCCCTTTTAGCGCTCGTGTCCTCCAAATTTGGGAAACTGAGTCGCTAAACAGTCTTTGTGTCTGACGCGCAATCAGACGTGCAGCTGCCTCACTGGTCACTCGTAACCAGAGGTGCCCTGAACCTCAGGTGATTCAGGGCGTTATCTAGATCTCCCTCCAGGCAGTGTTTCTGACGGTTTAACTGTATAACTGTGGTTAACGATGACGGTTACTTCAGCAAGCATCTATAGTCCATACTGCAGTTGTGTATAAACAATACTTGGCTGATTTACGCTTCTATTCAGAACTAACTCATCTGGTGCTCACGCACAAGTTAGTGAAAATAATGAGATGAGTTTTAATGTCTTTCCTCTTAGAACAGACACAAATAAAACACCCTATCACAAAACAAAAAACACTGATAGCAATTATATGAGAGTAAATAAATTAATTCTGTTTGGATTATCGTGATTTACTCACACCCTCATCCCTCTCTAACGGATTCACATCTCACACATGTGCTCTCTCACCTCACCCCTCCCCCAAACTCACAAGAACCAATAATGTATCAAATCCACCTGTGTATAAGGTGGGCTTAATGACTTATACACCAGTGAATAAAGGTTGAACTAACTTGTTTGGAAAAAACACGTTTTACATTACAAGCAAACATTATGATTGATAGGGTGTCTCTTAAAGGAACAGGTACCAAAATATACTTAACTTTGTGAACTATAATAAAACTCAACACACATATTAAGCATTGTTGAAAAATGCATTATAAGTGCTTCATTTCCCCCTTCTAAAACTCTCATGCCCCCATGAGATTGCATGAAGATTCAAACTCAAATCTGCATAGTGGCTGTAACATTTGAGTTAGAGCTTACTTTGCCACACTTAGCACACTGGGCCAAAGGATGACACCACATCGTACCACAAAAATTCATCATCTCAGAAGAGCTTCCGAAATCTATAACCATCCCTCCATATAAAATAGACAAAGGTTTGTCTGAGGGCTGTCCAAGATCATCATAACTGAGCTTAATGACAGGTTTTGCAGTCCTCTTAGGATAACTGTCAGGACTCCTGGAGCATTGCTTAACTGCTTTTCTCTCATATTCTCTCTCAGACTTTTGTCCATCACTTGATTTTGAGGATTATTACTTTCACTATTACTGTGTACAACTTCTTCCTCAACAGCAGGTTCAGATGACCTCATAGACAATGGTTTTGTCTGCATCCTGACCCAGTCTGGTAAGTAATAGCAAAGATCATTCTCACTATCAGAGGAAGTATCCACTCCTTCACATTCATTGATGGTGACTTGGTTTTCCTTTACTTGTTTTCTCTTAACAGACTGGGCTCTAGTTACAGGAGGTCTTGCGTCTTTCCTCTCCCTGTTCAGGACAGAAAGTCTAACATTGTCTCCTATTGGCAACAGATGATCTCTGTGAAGAGTCTTTATTTTTCCAGTTCCGGTTTCAGGCCTTAACTTTTATACAAGTAAGTTCCTTAAATTTTCTACTACGATGTAGGGCAAGAATTTCCACTTGTCATCTAGTTTGTGTTTTACGGTTAAGGCAAGATTCCATATGAGAACATGATCTTCGTCTTCCAGAGTTTGATGCTTCAATTTCTTGTCATAGCGCTGTTTATTCCTTTGATGGTTTTTGAAGGATGTCTCAGCTGCTAGCTGGTAAGCATCTTGAAGTTCACATTTAATTCTTTCCACATACTGATGGTATGTTACTTCCTTTTCTCAGTCTGGTGAGGTACCAAAGCATAGATTCACAGGCAGATGGGCTTCCCTTCTGAACAAGAGATAGTACGGTGAGTAACCAGTTGCCTCGTTTTTGGTACAATTGTATGCATGCACCAACTGGCTGATATGTTGGCTCCATTTTGTTTTCTTCGCTGGGTCAAGGGTACCAAACATGTAAAGAAGTGTCCTGTTGAACTGCTCAGTCCGGGTCACCTTGTGGATGGTAAGACAAGGCCTGTGATTTTCTGATCTCCAGCATTCCAAGGAGCTCCTTCATGAGACGCCTCTCAAAATCTCGTCCTTGATCAGAATGTATACGCGCAGGTAGTCCATAGTGCACAAAGAACTTTTCACATAGAACCTTGGCAACAGTCAAGACTCTCTGATCCTTTGTAGGGAAAGCTATACCGTGTAAAATGATTGGTTATGACCAAGACATTTACGATCCCTTTTGAATCAGATTCTATAGTGAGGAAATCATTACATATGAGGTCTAAGGGGCCACTGCTAGTGATGAACCCACATAAACCTAAGAAGGAATGTAAGGATTTTAGGTCAGTCGGCATCTTCCAGAGGATGACTGCATCCACCTTCTCAGGATCAGGGGCAATCCCAGCAGCAGAAACAATATGTCCAACATTCTTGACTTGCTGTTGGCAGAACTGGCATTTGTCAATTGAAACTTTTAATCAGCATTCCTCGAGACAGTCAAGTACTTTGAAGAGTCTGTCTTCGTGTTCTTCTAGCATACGACTAAACACGATCAGATCATCCAGGTAGACAATAACCTGAAGAAAGTGCATGTCTCCCACTGCTCTCTCCTTTAGCAGCTGGATTGTGGCGGGAGCTCCAGTAATTCCTTGTGGCATGCGCTCCAATTGGTAGAACCTCAGTGGGCATATGAATGCAGTTTTTCCTTTACTCTCTTCTGCCATCTCAATCTGACAGTAACCACTCCGCAGGTCTAGGACAGAGAACCATTTACTACCAGCAAGGCAATCCAGGGCATCATTGATCTGAGGTGTGGTGTACTGGTCGGGAATAGTGTGACTGTTGAGTATCTTGTAGTCAATACACATCCTCACTGCCCCATTCTTCTTCCTAGCAATTACAACGGGTGATGCATAAGGACTTCTGGACTCTTTTATAATGCCAGTTGCAAGCAGGTCTTTTATGTGTCAGCGGACATCCTCAAAGTCAGCAGGAGCAATGCGACTGGATCTTTCTCAGAATGGTCTTGGGTCACTCAATCGAATGTGATGTTCCACACCCTTCTCTAATCCTACATCCCATTCCTCAAGAGAGAATATGTTAACCCTTTCTGACAACTTCTGATGTAACATCCTCTCACATGCAGCAGGAATGGCAGACATGCCGAAGTTAAACAACTCTGGCTCAATCTTCTTTGAATTCGTTTTCTCTCTGTGAGTCTCAGTGACATTATCAGTAGGAAACATGTGAGCAATGACAGTTCCAGGTGGTACAGCAACCTCTTTTAATGTTTCATTATGCACCTGCACTTGAAAGTATCCATGTTTATGGCTGAAAAGGGCAGCACCACAGTGGGAATGAATAGTCCAGCAGGTAATTGGTCTTCAGTCATGGTTTTGACAACAAAGATATCATTCATCAAGGGCTTTTCACACCCCATTTTACAGGCTGCATATACCTCAGTTCTTGGAGGGACAATGAGAGCACTGGGCCCTACCCACTAGACTCCAGCTTCTGATAGGTTTGGGGCCTTCCTTTCTGGCTTTTGGGCTAAACACACATCAGGGAAATTGGACTGGATCCTTAAAGCATAAGCTACCTGATGAGTATTAGTGTCTCCAATCAGAGCAGACAATCTCTTGAAAAAAATTGGTATTGGTCCCAATTATCACAGGAAGTTGCTGAAGTCCTTAAGGCTCAGGACAGACCAATGCTGAAATGGAGATAGATTCTTCCACTCCAGTGAAAGCAGCAGAGATTGAGGCATCTATCACGATGTATCCCTTATATGGGTAGCTGGAGGAGCTCAATCCCCAGATAGATAATCAGTAAAGAGGCTGTAGTGGCACATCAGGCAGGTATCTTGAGTACCATGAGTCGAACATGATTGTAACCTGTTAACCACTGTCTAGCAGTGCTTTGCATGGATGCCCATTGATCTTCACTGAGACAGTTGAGGAGGGACCCACTAATCCCTTGGGAAGACAGCTTGTTCCAGGGACATCAGCCTGGCTTGTTACTGAATATCAATCTCTTGTCCCAGCTTTAGGAATGTTGGTAGGTATGTCATTCCTCCCGCTCTTAGCTTTTCTTAGGGAATGAACTAACTTCTGAATAACTTGGGTAAGGTTCTCAGGAGCTTTACATTTTGTGGTGATGTGCCCGTCTTCCCCACACCGGTAACAGAAGTAATCCGCCCGAACTTGGACAGGTCTAGCTCTCGACTGAACAGAAGCAGGTTTGGGTTGTCGTTGGGCCTGGTTTACTGGGGAACCATAGCCTACACTCATGACTCCAATCTGCTGCTGATGAATTTGTTGCTTTAGTGCTTGCACAAGTCTTGTGGCATCTCCACACTTTTCTTAGTGGGAATAGCTTTAGACTCCAGCATCATGGAGGCAGCAGACACATTTACAGACTCCTCCCCTAATTTGGCTCTCAAGTCCTGGAGTTCCGCTTTTAACTCTTTCACAAATGCAAAGCTGATTTTTTTCATCCTGACACTGCACTGACTTTGCTGTAGTTTTTATTTTCTGTCTGGCTGCTTTGTTCTCCTCAGCTTCTCTGATCTAATTTAAGAGATCTAGGAAAGTAGGCTGTTCTGTTTTTCTCTCTCTCAGCCTTTGCTGTAGAAGCATCAGGTCTGACTCAACTGTACCTCTAATCAGTTGCTCTACTCTCACTCTGTTTATCATCTGTGTGGACAATCCACCTCTTTGTACTACTTCAGTTAATGAATTCTCCACTCAGTGCAAGAAAATCTGACAGGGCTTCACCAGGACATTGGCGGAGAAGGCGGAAGGCAAAATACAAATCTTCGCCTGACTCAGAGGTTCCAAATGTACTTTCTAGGGCCTCTATGCACTGTATAACATTAGCATCAGGGCTAGAAAATTTTAATACTTTGACAATATCAAGGGCAGGCCCTTTTAAGCTCTCTACTATTCTTGTCCTCTTCTCTTTTTCAGAGCACTCACACTCAGTGATCATCATACGTGCTTGGTCAATCCAGTTCTCCATTATCTCTTCACCCGCTGGAGTAGGAACAGAGCCAAAGAAAGTACATAATCTTCTATTTGCATTGCTGTCAAAGGGTCGTCTGCCCGTTTTGTCTAACAAGTCACCCACAGCCCGGATTATTGACTCGGAAGAACCGGTACTGTGACTGGAAGGAGAAAATAAGACTTGTATGTCCATCATATACTTCCCTTCATCAGCCAAGAACATTGCCAGCTTTTCTGAAAATCTACCGGGAGATGGCCCACACCCCTGAGCTACTATCATCTTTCAGGGATCTTCCCCATCAACATGCAGCAGTTCAGTGGGAATGAGCATAGGTTTAACAACCTCCCGACACTCACATAATACTCTTAAGGTATCTGGGTTAGTGCCTTCTTTGGTAGCTCTGACACACACTCTTCCCCAAGCATTCACTGTTTGAGTTACATCCTCAATACGTGTCACTTCAATGTCAGCAGGATCCCCTACCAGCAAAATGGCATGAGTCTCATCAACTACTGCCTCTTTGGACCACCTGGTAAGTTCTGCTTGGAAGTCAGGATTTACTCTTAAATCCATTACAGTTGTGTGGTCTATAGCTAAATACTATGTTAAATCAGTTTGTTTCTAAATTTTCTTTTGAGATAGGGTATGCAAGAGGAATTCCCCATACTGGCCTCCACTTTATGTAGCACCCTCTTCCCTCCCAGGGTTGATTAACCTGAGCTCTTTTAGGGCGGGCACTCGGGTTCAGGTATTATGTGTCTCTCGACTGATTATATTGGTCCTCTCTTAAACCATTAACCTATTGTAAGTCACCCCAATATGAAATAAACTATGAATTTTAATACACCTGTACTTGTGTATATATGTAACTTAATATTCTAAATACTAAACTTAATTGTTTAAGATACTATACACTTCAGCTTCAGTAAATGAGTAAATTAACTCAGCAAATTCCACTTAAAATAAGCAAATTACAAGATTTATTAAAGAAAAAAATAAAGTTAGATTTTAATTTTTTAAAATTAAATAAATGACCTGAAAGACTGTAGATACAATCAATTAAATGGAATGAAATGTATGTATTGACTTTGAATTAATGAATTCACATAAAGAAAACACTCTGAATATAGAAAAGGTATCTCAATAAAATGAACTTTTACATGAAATACCTTTGTGACCATAAAATAATAAGTGAAACAAATAACTCACGTGGGCCCACACAAACACACACACACACACACACGCACACAATCACTCACACTCACCCACCGTTGCACGCCTGTACCGTTGCTAGTGTGCGCTGCGGCCACAAAACAAACAGAGAATTGTCCTCTTTACTCCGAAGAGCCAAACAAAATAAAGATTGAGTACCTTAATTCCCTTTTAGCTCTAGTGTCCTCCGAATTTGGGAAACTGGGTCGCTAAACAGTCTTTGTGTCTGATGCGCAATCAGACGTGCAGCTGCCTCACCAGTCCCTCGTAGCCAGAGGTGCCCTGAACCTCACGGTGATTCAGGGTGCTATCTGAATCTCCCTCCAGGCAGTGTTTCTGATGATTTAACTGTATAACTGCAGTTAACGATGATGGTTATTTCAGCAAGCATCTATAGTTCATACTGCAGTTGTGTATAAACAATACTTGGCTGATGTATGCTTCTATTCAGAACTAACTCATCTGGGACCGGTTGCACCAGCCATTGGTAAGTTACAACTTAGCCTAGTACTGGCATAATTGGGCACTAAGTCACAATTTGCACACTACTAAATATTTGAGCATTGCACCATTAAACTTAGGTAGGATGTAACCCTACGTATGAACTAAATATTTATGGAAGACTCCGACCAGGAGTAACAGTTGGAATAAAAAAGTAGAATGATTTAATGACATCAATGAGCTCATGTTTTACGTGACAGACTATAATCCTTTAGACATATGATGATGTTGATATTTACACTCGTTTACATTTATGAGAGAATATTATAAAAAATAAAAAAATTTGCTTCTTAGCCGCTCTTCAGCATGAAACTGATCTAACCATGCACGTGGTGCGTCGCAAAGTGTCAAGTCTTATCACATAAAAAAATTTAAATTATATGATATTAAAATGAATAAATGTCCATTTTTACAAGCTGATGTATTATTATTTATGTATTGGCCTTATTAATTTTAGACAGTTCCTGAATAATGTTATTTATATAGGCTAAATATACTATTTATTAAATCTACGTTTATTACTTGTCGTATGGGAATATACAGGTGCATCTCAATAAATTAGAATGTCGTGGAAAAGTTCATTTATTTCAGTAATTCAACTCAGATTGTGAAACTCGTATATTAAATAAATTCAATGCACACAGACTGAAGTAGTTTAAGTCTTTGGTTCTTTTAATTGTGATGATTTTGGCTCACATTTAACAAAAACCCACCAATTCACTATCTCAAAAATTAGAATACATCATAAGACCAATAAAAAAAACATTTTTAGTGAATTGTTGGCCTTCTGGAAAGTATGTTCATTTACTGTATATGTACTCAATACTTGGTAGGGGCTCCTTTTGCTTTAATTACTGCCTCAATTTGGCGTGGCATGGAGGTGATCAGTTTGTGGCACTGCTGAGGTGGTATGGAAGCCCAGGTTTCTTTGACAGTGGCCTTCAGCTCATCTGCATTTTTTGATCTCTTGTTTCTTATTTTCCTCTTGACAATACCCCATAGATTCTCTATGGGGTTCAGGTCTGGTGAGTTTGCTGGCCAGTCAAGCACACCAACACCATGGTCATTTAACCAACTTTTGGTGTTTTTGGCAGTGTGGGCAGGTGCCAAATCCTGCTGGAAAATGAAATCAGCATCTTTAAAAAGCTGGTCAGCAGAAGGAAGCATGAAGTGCTCCAAAATTTCTTGGTAAACGGGTGCAGTGACTTTGGTTTTCAAAAAACACAATGGACCAACACCAGCAGATGACATTGCACCCCAAATCATCACAGACTGTGGAAACTTAACACTGGACTTCAAGCAACTTGGGCTATGAGCTTCTCCACCCTTCCTCCAGACTCTAGGACCTTGGTTTCCAAATGAAATACAAAACTTGCTCTCATCTGAAAAGAGGACTTTGGACCACTGGGCAACAGTCCAGTTCTTCTTCTCCTTAGCCCAGGTAAGACGCCTCTGACGTTGTCTGTGGTTCAGGAGTGGCTTAACAAGAGGAATACGACAACTGTAGCCAAATTCCTTGACACGTCTGTGTGTGTGGTGGCTCTTGATGCCTTGACCCCAGCCTCAGTCCATTCCTTGTGAAGTTCACCCAAATTCTTGAATCGATTTTGCTTGACAATCATAAGGCTGCGGTTCTCTCGGTTGGTTGTGCATCTTTTTCTTCCACACTTTTCCCTTCCACTCAACTTTCTGTTAACATGCTTGGATACAGCACTCTGTGAACAGCCAGCTTCTTTGGCAATGAATGTTTGTGGCTTACCCTCCTTGTGAAGGGTGTCAATGATTGTCTTCTGGACAACTGTCAGATCAGCAGATTGTGTAGCCTAGTGAACCAAACTGAGAGACCATTTTGAAGGCTCAGGAAACCTTTGCAGGTGTTTTGAGTTGATTAGCTGATTGGCATGTCACCATATTCTAATTTTTTGAGATAGTGAATTGGTGGGTTTTTGTTAAATGTGAGCCAAAATCATCACAATTAAAAGAACCAAAGACTTAAACTACTTCAGTCTGTGTGCATTGAATTTATTTAATACACGAGTTTCACAATTTGAGTTGAATTACTGAAATAAATGAACTTTTCCACGACATTCTAATTTATTGAGATGCACCTGTAATATATTACAGCTGACAGTTATCTGAGCAAACAAGGTTGGAACATCAACCGTAACAAGATAAAACTAAAATGCATGGCTTTTTAACAGTTCTGTGAACAAATTTGAAGCCTGTTTATTGCATCAATAATGGTAACTAAGCCCTTAGTTTGAACTTTACTCCCAACTTACGTGAGACCTTATGGAAAGCTGGTGCAACCCTACCCTGGTGCTCACGCACAAGTTAGTGAAAATAATGAGATGAGATTTAATGTATTTCCTCTTAGAACAGACACAAATAAAACACCCTATCACAAAAAAATAAAATAAAATACTCAGCGAGATGCTGGATGAAACTCTTACAATGATAGCAATTAAATGAGAATAAATTCATTAATTCTGTTCGGATTATCGGGATTTACTCACACTCTCATCCCTCTCTAATGGATTCACATCTCACACATGTGCTCTCTCACCTCACCCCTCCCCCAAACTCACAAGAACCAATAATGGATCAAATCCACCTGTGTATAAGGTGGGCTTAATGACTTATACACCAATGAATAAAGGGTGAACTAACTTGTTTGCAAAAAAAAAAAAAAAAAAAAGTTTTGCTAAAAGTACCTTACAACGGAACGTTATGAATGATAGGGGGTCTCTTAAAGAAACAGGTACCAAAATATACTTAACTTTGTGAACTATAATAAAACTCAACACACATATTAAGCATTGTTGAAAAATGCAGCTAATTTCTGACACTGCCTCAACCCAGCAGTATCCAGCATGACCCAACATTACAAGAAAATGCCATTACAAAATGACATTATTTTCAGTTGTCTGGCTGGCTCTCATACAGGTAACAACAATACATAACACATACACAAAAGAACACATACTAAATTGCACTGTGGTATTAATGTGGTATGTTTGTATTGTTAGAAAACTTTGTTGACATTCCTGGAATGGCTGATTTGATTGTTCATCCTGCCAAAAATAGGTCATGTATTATAAGCCATCATAAGCGGCGTTAACATTCTGTCTTTTGCAGTCTACAAAGCACCTCTCCTGGCTATTCAATGGCATTCCAGGTGCTAAACCATTATTAAATCAGTCATATTTAATTCTAAGTATATAATATTACTGAAAGAGTATTGGAAAGTATTTGGAAACTTTAAAATGTTCAGATTTCAGTGATATTACACAGTATAACAAAATGTCAGACTGTAAATAGTAAAATGCTAGACCTTTTCTTAGAATTAACTTAACTTTTCTTTGCCATTTTTGCAGTTTCTTGTAACTTTTCCCAAGGTAATTTTTAGTGGATGTATGTCAGTTCATAATCATCATGTTCATTAGTGGTATGGTCAAATGACAAAACAGTAGTCGGTTTCCAATCACTGTGTAGCTGCTTCCCAAATTAATTGCTTTTGTGTGTGAATGCAGTGTTTGTTTGTTTGTTTTTTGTTTTTGTTTTTTTTTTGTTTTTTTTTAATACATGAGGTATGCAACAGTATGACTGTAGTTATCAAGCTTTTATTTGAACTAAAACATCTTAAGGTTTGTACTGTCAGCGCTAACAAATTTTGGACAATACCTGATGACTTGAAAAAAAAAGGTATATGATGTCAAACATATGCTTTGAGGATGAACAGATTTGTTGGCGGGCGGGTTTGATTTCAGTCAAGCTAAATTAAGTTACAAAACAGCAAACAAAAAAGTCTTGACATTTGGCTATAGTATTCTTGTTAATCAAATGACCCACTTTCCACCATGCTAAATGTTGAAATTTTTTTTTTTTTTTTTTTTTTTTTGGTAATTATTAGCAGTTGTGTCAGCAGTGGTATGTGCTTGAGATTCACCTTTAATTTACAGCACAATTACTGGGGAATTTGGTAATAATGTGCCAACCTATTCTACTTTCTAATTTTAGATAGTATCAGTTTAGTCACTGTTGACAAGGAATGTTTGGCATCCTTACATCCAACCCTCCCATTTTTTTCAAGCAACTATTTAGGTTGTTGTGGTGTGTCTTGTATTTTTAAATGTGTAAACATCACACAGAGGAATTCGTCACCTGAAAAAAATAGAGCAATGTCACCAGTAAAACTGGAAAATGGATGACATAGGGTTTGTTTTGGAAGCTTTTTTTTATTATTAAGTACATTGCCTGACCTGTAAAGCTGGCACTACACTAGCAGACTTAAAACAACTCGTTTTGGCTGAGGGTGTCACACATGCAGACCAAGGCCGTAACCATGGAGGTGGGGGGGGAATCACAGGTGTTGGGGGTCATTTGATACATTTGAAAGATACTGTGTCTGCATTGCTACCAGTTTGCCTGTTTCAGTCATCTTTTCTTTCTTTTTTGTGCTGTCTCAAAGAAAAGACTAATAGAATTTGAATTTATTTTCATCACTGATGTAGTATCTGTAAAATGACATGACTGTGTCAGTCAGTTTGCAAAAAGAAAATACACAAAATTATTTACCACCCTCAAGTTGTCACTCATTGTGTTTTTTTCCACCAGTAGAATCTTAACACAATCTTTTCTTTAAGAACCCTAACGCTGCTCTTTTCCATACAAAAACAGTTCCTATTGACTACTGCTGTCAATGTCCAAAGAGAAGAAGAAAAAAAATAAAAAAATAAAAAAATAAATCAGTATTAAAATACTACAAAAGTAGTCTACACAACACAAAGCTTTTGTATGGCCCCAGAAACCTTGGAATATAGTGCACAAGTCAGATGGGCTACTGTTATGATGTCTTTATACTTTAATGGTGCTTTATATTATTTGTCCTTTTTTAATCTTGACAGCTCCTGCTCACGAAACTGTTATTATATGGAATAGAGCTGTTTAAAATGTCTATTTTTATGTTCCAAGAAAAAGTAACAGCATATGGGTTTTGAACAACATAAGGGTGAGTAAATGAGTGAGTAAAAGTAAATTTTCAAATGTTTGGCTCAGTTTTGAGAACAGGCCTGACAAGGACATACTCAAAATATATTGGTCTATTTCAAAAGACTCTTAGGAGATGCTGTTAAAAATTCATTTCTCACATTAAAGCTGCCATCTCTGCTGACCTTGACCAACATCAGTTTGCATATCGAGTAAACAGATCAACAGAGGATGCAGTCATCATTGCTCTCCATACAGCCCTTACACACCTGGACCAGGAAAACACCTATGTAAGAATGCTGTTTGTGGATTTCAGTTCAGCTTTTAATACAGTTATTCCCCATAAACTGGTTCAAAAACTGAGCAACTTGGGCTTAGGCAGTTCACTGTGCACATGGATTCTGGACTTTCTCAGTAACAGACCCCAGAACTTCAGGCTGGGAGATCACACATCATCTACTCTCACCCTGAACACTGGCACACCACAGGGGTGTGTCCTCAGCCCCCTCCTCTACTCCCTCTTTACCAATGACTGCTCACCCATTCGCTCTACTAACACCATAGTCAAATTTACTGATGATACCACCATAGTAGGGCTGATATCGGACAACAATGAGACAGCCTATAGGGAGAAGGTTCAGCATATGATAGAATGGTGTTCTTTTAATAATCTTGACATAAACATTACAAGAACCAAGTAATTGATAGTGGACTTTAGAAAATCTAAGCGCACTGAGCACTCTGCCCTCTATATACATGGGGAGGAGGTGGAGAGGGTTGAGAGCTTTAAGTTCCTTGGTGTGCACATCTCGTCTGACCTCACCTGGACCACACACATCTCTCATCATGTGAGGAAGGCCCAACAGAGGCTTTACTTCCTTAGGAAGTTAAAATACGTTCACCTCCATTATAACCTGCTGACCAACTTCTATCGAGCAGCTATAGAGAGCCTCCTAACCTACTGCTGCACGGTGTGGTTCACAAGCTGCACAGAGCAGAATAGGAAGGACCTGCGGCAGGTGGTAAGGGCGGCAGAGCGTGTCATTGGTACGGCGCTACCTCCCCTCAGAGACATTTACACTGGCGGACTCCAAAAGAAAGCCAGTTGCATTGCAATGGACCACACTCACCCCGGACATCACCTGTTCTCCTCTCTGCCATCTGGGAAGAGATACAGATTATTCAGGACCAAAACCAACAGATTAAAGAACAGTTTCTTCCCACAGGCAATTAAATGCATAAATCCTCCTCCCCTCCCTCCCCTACCTAAGACTGAGGTGCAATAAACCGTGCAATAACACCCCCCCCCCCCCCTCCTCTTTCATTGTGCACTATTGTGTAAATATCACCTCACTGTGGTTATCTTTATTGTTATTTATGTTTTGCTATTATGTGTCTACTGCCAATCCTTAAGAGCTGTTAAACTGTTTTTCGTTGTTTTTAAAACAATGACAATAAAATCTATCTATCTATCTATCTATCTATCTATCTTCTAAGTGACAGAATGATTTTTTTTTTTCAAACAAAACAGAAGTGTTTTTTTTTCCAGTGCTTGAAGTGATTAACACCTCCCGCTAACAGGTGCTAATGGGCGCTCTGTCTCCCTCTGCCTGGCAGGTGATTATGTTAATTAAGCTAGCACCTGAAAATCATTGGAAAAAATCAGCTAGTATAAAGCCAGTTTAATCAGGGATTTTTAATTTACGAAGCTTGCTTGTAACATTAACTTAAGTATTTATCATACATTCTAGTCCTTTATAATGGTTTGAACAAACCTACACATTTTAGGCATTTTTGAGTAGATATTCTTTATACTGACCTTTATACTTACCAACATGCAAAAGGAAACACTGGATATTTAGGAAACTGCATACCATTCCCAGGGTCACCGGTAAAATGTTTTTTATGTATGGGCCTTCTCAACAGGGTCCACTGAGTAGGCTCTACCATAGAGCAGTGGTTCCCAACCCTGTTCCTGGAGGCCCCCCAACACTACACATTTGGGATATCTCCCTAAACAAACACACCTGATTCAACACATAGCTTGTTAGTAGACACTCTAAGACCTGAATTGGGTGCATCAGATAAGGAAGATATACAAAATGTGCGGTGTTGGGGGGCCTCCAGGAACAGAGTTGGGAACCACTGTCATATAGGATCTTAGTGGTTTTCCTGCTAGTGTGGAACAAAAATGGAGGAAACTGTCCAAGCTGCTCTGTCTCTGGTCACAATTCACTTTCATTATTTAGAAAAGAATGACAATGGAAGTGAATGGTAATCAGACAGGGACAGAGAAGCTTGGTCATTCTGCTAAATAGCTTGTATTGTGTTCCACACAATCAAGAATGTAATTCGAGTTTGGAACAAGGGTTGAATGAATGGAACTGGGGTGAATAAATGTAGACAGAATTATTGTATTAAAATATCCCTTTAATAATGCTGTTCAACAATTCTACATACCTTTTGTGACCAAGACCATGTAGGTAACAGGTTTAAAATTGTGCCCCTCTCATCTGGTCAAAAAGACAAACCCTTTGCAAAAATCTGCAAAAGTAATTTTATGGGCCAACCCATTGATTTACTGTGACAGCTCCACCCTATCAAGCAGGGTGGCATGAACCAAACCCAGTGTGACTCATCAGACATATCACAATTTCCCAGAGAGAATAGACATTTGAGTGTAATTAGTCCACATTATAATTCATATTTAGCCATCTTTAAGATAAACTATCCACATGCAGTTACTAATAGGCCGATACCTCTGATTACACATTTAATACGCATGATGTGCTCACAGTGTGTAATCACAGTTTCCAGTCAAATTCCTCATTGTCTTCAATGTTCCAGAATTTGATCTATTTGGTAATTTTTCATTTCAGTTACTTAACTTATACAATGAAAACTAAGTACACACACTGACATTCTAACAAATGTCTGTGCTTTTAATTATTTTTACTGTATCACTTATTATCTATTAAAAAAAAATTCTAACTTCCAACAGCGTTTTATGAAGGAAAATGCATAAGGCAAACAATCAAATCTACACTGGTTTGAGGAATAATTTTCAACAGGTGTGGCCATAGGGTAAATCAGTGTCATGGACAAACTTGTCTTTTCCTGACAGGAAACATTTCTATAATATTATGTCATCTACAATTGTTTCACTGTCCGAAGTCATGGCCAGAGCAAATAACAGGAGCACCATACAAGGTCAAGAGCGAATGTGATAGACAGGTGGAGGAGAGCCAGAGTTAAAGACATGCTGCAGAAGCTGAAGCTATAGAAGCAGACCCAAGAGGCAATAAACTTGAATCACCCAAATTAAAATGGGTAATGAACATACCCTTTTCATAGACAGCAAATAGATTCAATGGGGACAAATGGAGACTTATGCAGAGGTCTCCTTCTTCTCAGATTTTTTTCCTGAGAAAAATACCCCAGTAGTTTCAGATGTCTTCTAGAGTTTCATATGAGATCTCAAAAGTCACATCCTATTCTCAGATTTGTCATGATACCACATTCTGCAAATCAAATGACAGATTTTTAGTATGAAACCAAACATTTCTCATCAAATACTTTCAAGAATAAATGTATTGTTATTCAGATTTTTTATAGCTCTTTTTATAGCTGTAGATCTTACTGTATGAAAACAATTGTCTATTTGACAAGTATTGTCTGTTTTTCTTTTTTGAAGTTATTAGGAGAAACATCTGAGAAGTTGTTACTCAAATTAAATATTAAACTAATAGAACTTAAAACTTTGTGTTGTTTAGACTAGTAGCCTACCTGTTGATAGGAAGGAGTTTATTTGTGCTGCACTTTTAATACTGAACTGTTATAAAGTACTTTCAATTTGAGCCGTTCATGTGTTATAGGCTTTATATTGCTAAATAAAAAGGCGTGTTCATCTCTTTACACTCAAACACTGATTACACAAGCAATTATGCAAGGCAAAGTGCTGTTGCAGAAGCGGTAGCTATCGTGTTAAGTTCTAATTCGTGTAAAGAACTCACGAGTCTACCTGTGCAAGTCCACTGAGCAAGGACACGGACGAGGCACTTAAGTATCACTTTTATTTCTTCTATTCCTTGTGTTTTTTCTTCCACTTTTCCTTCTCTCCTGCTCTATGTGCTTTCAACACATTCTCATTGTCACTCACACTTGCCACTTCAGAAACAGGAGACAGCACAATCTTAACATCTTGCTCTCTTTCTCCACTTCCTCTACTAAACCTCTCTATTTTCTATCAGTCTTTGGAGCTTCCAGTCAGCTGTAAACAAAGCTGACTTTTTTATTTACACCTCTGTCCTCTTTGTGTGACAATAACACCTTTGAACTACATGCCATTACTATCACCCATCTGGTAAAAATTCATTTTTCCCAGGTCAGCAAGGAAATTTCTTGGAGGAGCTGGATGTGCTACTGTCCTCCTTCCATGTAGATGGCAGCTCACTTGTTGGGCTCAGACTGCAGACTTTCATACTTGCTTGCCACGTTTGACTTCAAACATCTCACAACTGCAGCAACTCACAAATCAGGTAACCAACTGGACCTCATCTTCTCACGTAATTATACCACTGACCATATTCTTCTTACTCCACCACACACTTCCAATCCTTCCTTCCTTAGGTTTAACATACAGTATATCTGCCACCTTGCCTGCCACACACTCCAGCTCAGGTGTCATTTCAACGTAATATCCTCTCTCTCTCACCTACCCATCTTTCCTCTACGGTGTCATCCTCTCTTCCCTCCTCTAACCAATTCTCCTTGCTTGATGTCAATAATGCTACTAACACTCTATGCTCCACTTTAAAGGGGACCTATTATCCAAAATTCAATTTTACATGGTGTTTGAACATAAATGTGAGTCGACAGTGTGTGTACACAACCACCCTACAATGTTAAATGTCCACCCACTCCGCTTTCTTATATTTCTATTAATCTAAAACAATGCCTCAAAGTGATTGGTTTTCGTTTCAGCTCTAACGTGACGTCACGTTAGAGCAGGCCTCGCCCATGACTGGTGACAGACTCCACCCTATTTTCATAGATCCTCCCATGAGTGATCTACACACAGTCCGCCATTGTTTTCCATGCTGGAGCAGCTACGGTGAGAAGAATAATGTCTCAGCTTCGTAAGCGTCATAAGTGTTCTGTTGTTGGCTGAAAAAGTGAACATAAGAGTCTTCATGTACTCCCGGCATCAGAGCCACTGAAGACATAGTGGACAAGTTTTGTTTTTGAAACAGATGTGCCCCAAAACATGCCAAAATTTGTGTATGTTTGTACAAATCATTTTACACCGGACTGCTTTGTGAATAAGGGTCAATATACAGCAGGATTTTCCAAAAATTTGATTCTCAAGCGTTGATCAGTACCAATTGTTCGTGTTCCAGCTTTATATCCTGAAGATGTAAGTATCGCACTTTATATTTTGTGAATGTTTGCAAATCGCCTTTCCGAATGTGCTTGTTAGCTGATTCCACGGCTAATGCAGCTAAAGTTACCATTGTCTCTGATTGTATTCACGGAGACCAGAGCTATGTCCTTATTTTTACGCTTACTGTCTGTATAGTTCATAACCGCACCTTTATTATACCTTTATGGTGATTGTCTTTTTGAAAACTATGTACATTTTCTGTGAACATAAGAGAGTTGTACTAAAAGTGGAATGTTTACACATTTTGCTGAACTCCGGTATTTTCGGTGTCAGTCATTTTGTTCTGATTTGTTGTTGCTGTAGTATCCGAAACACCAGCTGTAAAGGCACAGCCCTCTTCCGGAAAAGGGGCGGAGAGCAGCAGCTTATTTGCATTTAAAGAGACACACGAAAAAAGCGTGTTTTTGATTCCACCCAAAAAGAGGCATTTACAACATGGTATAATAAATGATCCGTGGAGTATTTTGAGCTGAAAGTTCACAGACACATTCTGGGGACACCTGAGACTTATATTACATCTTGTAAAAAGGGTAATAATAGGTGTCCTTTAACATCTTGACCAGACAATATCTGTGCCCTCTCCTCCAGGCCAACCTGTGGCACACGCCTCAACCCCCTGGCTATCCAACTGTTCTTTGTATATATAGGTCCCAACTCAGGGCTGCTGAAAGACCGTGCCGCAAATCTAAAGACTTAGCTGACCTGAGTAAGTATCCGTCACTGCTCTCTTTCCTCTCTGTTAACATCTTCACCACTAAAACATCATTCTATCAAAACAAAATCATCAGAACTTTTGACAATCGCATGCTCTTCAAAATTTTCACATCTCTCCTCTGCCCTCCTCCTCCTCCTCCTTTAACATCTTCTCTAACAGCTGATTATTTCTCAATCCAGCCTGATGGTCCTATGGTAGCTGCATGGCTCTCAGCCTGTCTGGTAGACATCTCATGCTGGATGAAAAAACACCACCTCCAACTCAATCTAGCAAAGACAGAACTTCTCATTTTTCCAGTGAGCCCAGCTATACAACAAAACTTTACCATTCAACTAGATGTTACAAGGATCACACCATCCAGGACAGCCAGAAAATGTGGGGTTGTGTTTGACGAAAAGCTAAACGTCATTGACCACATCGCAAAGACAGCTCGATCGTGCAGATTTGCACCGTACAACATTATGAAGATCAGACCATTCCTATCTGAGCATGCTACACAATGTCTTATCCAAGCTCTTGTCATATCTAGACTGGACTACTGCAATGCTATTCTGGCAGGACTTCCTGCATGTACAGTCAAACCCGAGCAGCCAAGTCTCTAACTATTTTCAAGAAACATCTAAAGACACATCTCTTTTGTGAGCACTTGACCCAATCCTACTAATGCACTGACTGTCATCTTCCTACAAAAAAATCTCAGTCCTTTCTTTCACCACTGTCTCTCACCTTCCACCCTAACTGTACTTTCCTGAGCTATTTAAAACTTTATATTGCAGCACTTCTCATGTTACTGCCTCCTGATGACAAATCGCTTTTGCTGTATTCCTCATTTGTAAGTAACTTTGGATAAAATCTTCTGCTAAATGAATAAAAGTAAATGTAAAGTTCATTGAGTTTCCTAAGCCGTAAAGGGCAACCTCTGAGCATACAATTTTCCTCTAGGCAGTGACTACTCAATTTAATTGTAAGGTGTCACAATAAGATGAGACATCAAATTTTATCAGTTAAAGAGTTCAAAACACAACTATATACTGTACAGTAGGTGTGAAAGCCACTGAAAATACAAATTATCAACCGGTTTAACTATCTTAATTAATGATCCTATAATTTAAATTACACCATAACATTGTAAAAGAATTACATTTAGGCAGTGCACTGTGACAATGCACTAGTCAGTTCACTTTTCTCTCTCACTGACAATACAGAGGTCGAAGTATGCATTAGTATGCAGTGACAGTTCTGAATACTGTAAAGAAAGCACTTTGGAAGCATATCACATTATGCTACTGTAAGTAATAATTCGGATGGAAAGAGAAATACATGATACTGTACCAACCAGTTTAGATGAGGTTGGGCTTTTAAAACAATGTTTAGAGAGTAGTGCATAAAAATATCTAACTAAGGAGCTGTTCTGTTAAAAGCTAGTATGGCAAACTTGCATTTTTACTCAGCAGTGCATCCATTATAGTATGCAATGACTCTAGAGAGAAAGAAAGAAGTACTACAGTAATTTAAGTATGAGAACATAAAGATTACAATTGATTACAATTATTATTAGAAGCACCCGAATAATAGTTTCTCTCTACAGTTTATAAAGTGGTTAGTGAGTAATTTTGTACTGATTTTTGTAATGATCTTCATGTCATTTACTTAGTTCCCTATCTGTCACTCACTCGACGTTGTGTCGATGTAGTGACACTAGGGGTCACTCTTGGGAGCCTGAGACACCTCTGGTCTTTGATAAAAGGCCAATGAAAATTGCCGAGTGGTATTTGCATACCACTCCCCCGGACATACGGGTATAAAAGGAGCTGGTAGGCAACCACTCCCCCGCCTCTGCACTGGTGCACTGCAGAGAACGCCCCTGGGTGCTTCAGCAGAAAAAAGAGAGTATATTTTTCTAAAAGAGTATATTTCTCTAAAAGAGCATCACACACGGAACATCTTTTTAAAGACGCATCTTTTTAAAGATGCCTTTCCATTTGTGTGTTATATCCTGGTTGCGGTCATTACCTCTCAACTTCTGACGGTCACGATCGCTGTCTTTCATGTCTGGGCACGACCCATGCAGAGACAGCGTTCATGGATGGATCATGTACTCACTGCGAGAACATGACCATGGCAACGTTGCGGTCGTGGCTTGCTTTCGTAAGAAAAGCCTCAGTCCTTCTACCTACGGGTATGAGGCCAGCGCGGCTAGCACTGGGGGTGATTTGGGGACCCCAGTGTGACCACCTCTGCCGGGTATCCCCCCACAGACCTCCCATTCCCCAGCACGTTCGTCTGCCCTGATTGGGCTTCCGGATGAGTTTGCCGGGTTGTCTCACGGCGAGTTCGACCTCTTGTTCGGAGCCCGCAAAGCTGATGAGCTCTCAAGCGCAGCATTGGAGAGTGGGCTCGTCCAGTCAGATGCAGAAGCCTCAGCTGGGCTCCCCCACTTGGGTGCGGTTGCCCAGTCACAGGCTGATGTGGAAATGATGGACATGCTTGAGTGGAACCCTCCGCTCTCCCCTGAACCCTCGCGGCTTGATGATTGGTTCCTGGGCTCACGGCGCCGCTCAAAGCAGCCACGCCCTGCTCCAGTCCCTTTCTTCCCGGAAGTGCATGAGGAGCTGACAAGATCATGTGAGGCACCTTTTACTGCCCAGTCCCAATATTTCAGCTCCCCCGCCCTCACTACCCTCGATGGCGTGGCGGCCAGGGGCTATTCGGCGATTCCCCCGGTGGATAAGGCACTCGCGGTGCACCTATGCCCGCAGAGCGCCGCCACCTGGTGTGGATGCCCAAAGCTCCCGTCCAAGGCCTGTAGGTTTACATCGGCCCTGACGGCCAAAGCCTACAGTGCCGCTGGACAAGACGCCTCCGCCCTGCACGCCATGGCTCTCCTGCAAGTCCACCAAGCCAAGGTGCTAAAGGAACTGCACGAGGGTAGTTCCACCCCAGATTTGATGCAGGAGCTGTGCTCGGCGACCGACCTCGCTCTCTGGGCGACGAAGGTCACGGCGCAATCTCTCGGTAAGATGTCCATCTTAGTGGTCCAGGAGCGCCACCTTTGGCTCCACCTGGTCGAGATGGGTGAGGCCAACAAGGCACGGTTCCTTGCTGCCCCCATTTCCCAGGTTGGCCTATTTGGCGACACCGTCGAGGACTTTGCCCAGCAGTTCTTGATGGTGAAGCAGCAGACGGAGGCTATCTGGCACATCCTGCCCCAGCGTGGCTCAAGATCCCGCACCCCGCCTGCTCATCGCCAAGGGCGTCCCCCTGCAGTGACTGCACTGGCTAAGCTGCAGCCCGCCCCTTCGGCCCGGCCCCGGCGTAGAGCCCACAGCAGGAAGCAGATGCCACCCGTCTCACGGCCGGCTGCCAAGAACCCACCGAAGGCTTCGAAGCGCCCCTGAGACGGGCGACCCAGGGACGACGAAACCCACCTTGGAGCTGGTAAGCAGACCACTCCATCCCCAGTGGAGGGCCGGGAGGCGAATCTTTTGTTGCTTTTTCTTTTAATTTCGCCACATGCCCAAGTGGCTGCTGTACCCAACAGTTCAGCAAAAAAGCAGCTTCCTCGTTCCCTGTGTCATGTACCCGGTGTGCACAGCCGTCATCACGACTACCCTCCACCTTTTCATCCTTGCAGGTTTGGCGCTCCAGCGGCGGTCTCCCCGCCTCTGCGCACCCAGCTGTGGTACAAATCCGCCCCTGATGTGACAGTCTCCACAGGTCACGAGGACAGGCCTCTTCCTCCCCCATCGCAGGCTGTTACGGGGGTGGTCACAAGGAGCCAGGAAGTGCTTCGATGTCCCTGAACTCAACATGGCCACAACATGGCGTGGCACCTCAGGCTCTGTCCCCCCCCCGCAAGGTCCCACCTGCCAGTACGTCTGATGAGATTGTCCCCTTGGTCCCCCTTGCCCGGATCTTGGATGGGTGGCTTGCGCTTTCCAATCCGTCGCGATGGCTGATCCGGACCGTCCGACTTGGCTACGCGATTCAGTTCGCCAGGTGTCTGCCCAGGTTCAGCGTCATCCACTTCACCTCGGTGAAGGGCGAGAACGCTGCTACCTTGATTCTAGAGGTCTGGGCGTGGATGCCAGAGGGTGCCCCATCCCTGAGAAACAAGGTCCTTCCTCAGGGGAATCCGCCAGGGAGGTGCTGTCGTGAGGAGCGTGAGGTCCGAGAACCAAGTCTGAGTGGGCCAGTATGGGGCCCATGAGGGTGACTTGTTCCTCATCCTCCCTGACCTTGCACAGGGTCTGTGCAAGAAGGCTCACTGGGGGAATGCGTATTTATGCAGCCCCCGGGACCAGCTGTGTGCCAGCGCGTCTGTCCTGAGGGGGGCTCCCTTCAGGGAATACCAGAGTGGGCAGTGGGAGGATTCCTGGAAAGTGAACAGGTCTACCTGTGTTTTGCAGGATCGATTCCAAATCAGCTGGACCACCTGGGGGTGGAGTCTTCACTCTCCGCTGAGTGTTGCCTGCCGTGACAGCGTGTCTGCTGTGGCATTGAGGCTGTCCGGGATATGAGTGGCCCGCGGCGACCTCAGCCACTGCTGACTCTAGAGGAGGAGATGGTGGGTGAGTTGTGACATGTGACGGGAGCGTATGCCACCTTGGCAATTTATATATGCTACTGTCGCTGTGTTGTCGGACCGGACCAACACATGCTTGCCCTGGATCAACAGCAATAGCCTCCGCAGGGCGAGTAGTACAGCCAGCAACTCTAGGCAGTTGATGTGCCAACCCACTTGCGGTCCTGACCAGGAACCGGCGACTGCGTGCCCGTTGCACACGGTGCCCCAGCCCAGTTTGGAGGCATCTGTGGTGACCACGACACATCTGGACACTTGGTGTAGGGGAACTCCTGCCCGTAGAAACGCAAGGTCTGTCCAAGTGCTGAATAAGTGGTGGCAGAGCACCGTGATAGCTACGCGATGTGTGCCGTGGCGCCATGCCCATCTCGGGACTCGAGTCTGAAGCCAGTGCTGAAGTTGGTCTCATATGCATCAACCCAAGCTGCGTGACTGCCGCTGAGGAAGCCGTATGCCCCAGGAGCCTCTGAAAGTGTTTCAGTGGAACCGCTGTCCTCCATCTGAATGACTTCAGGCAGTTCAGCACCGACTGCTCATGCTCGCTTGTGAGGCGCACTATTATTGAGACTGAGTCTAACTCCATGCCGAGAAAAGAGATGCTCTGAACCGGGGAGAGCTTGCTCTTTTCCCAGTTGACCTGAAGCCCTAGACGGCTGAGGTGCCTGAGCACCAAATCCCTGTGCGCGCACAGCAACTCTCGAGAGTGTGTTAAAATCAGCCAGTCGTCAAGGTAGTTGAGTATGCGGATGCCCACTTCCCTGAACGGGGCAAGAGCTGCCTCTGTGACTTTCATGAAGACGTGAGGGGACAGGGACAGGCCGAAGGGGAGGACCTTGTACTGATACGCCTGGCTGTCGAAAGCAAACCGTAGGAAGGGTCTGTGTTGAGGTAGAACCGAGACGTGAAAGTACTCGTCCTTCAGGTCTACCACTGCGAATCAATCTTGATACCGGATGCACACCAGAATATGTTTCTGCATTGGCATCTTGAATGGGAGTTTGTGTAAGGCCCAGTTCAGAACTCGCAGGTCCAAGATTGGCCGCAACCCTTTCCCCATCTCTGCTGGAGGGACAGGCTCTATCGCGCCCTTGCATAGACGGGTCGTGATCTCTGCACGCAGGGTGGCGGCATTCTCGCCCTGCACTGAAGTGAAGCGGATGCCGCTGAACTGGGGCGGGCACCTGGCGAACTGAATCGTGTAGCCAAGTCGGATGGTCCTGGCCAGCTACTGCGATGGGTTGGAAAGCGTTAGCCACGCATCCAAGCTCCGGGCGAGGGGCACTAAGGGGACGATTGCATCTGACATACATGGGGGTGGGGCCTCATGGTGGGGGGGAGCAGGCAACACCACGTCGAGGAGCATTGCTTCGACCCGAGGCGGCTGCGCTGAGGGGGACCACGTTCGCGGGGCCCTGGTTGTGAATGCTTGGTGTCTGGCGGCCGATTATGTGACCCAAGGAGTGAGGAAACCGCTCTTTTTTTGGCAGTTTGGTTTTTAACCATTCGGGGTGCGGCGAACAAAAAAGAAAAGGAAACAAAGGATTTACCTCCCGGCCCTCCAGCGGGGGATGGAGTGGTCTGGATGCCAGCTCCGTAGCAGACGTCTCGCTCCCTGGGTCATCCGTCTCAAGGGCGCTTAGGAGCCTTCCAGGTCCTCGTGCTGGCCCAAGAGATGGGGGGCGTCAGCTTCCTGCGGGGGGCTCTATGCTGGGGCCGAGAGCTAGGCTCAGGCTGAGGCAGAGCCGCTTGGGCTTTCGCTGCTGCAGGCGGACACCCTCGGCGAGCAGACGGGGTGTGGGATCTTGAGCCGCGCTGGGGCAAGATGTGCTGGATGGCCTCCGTCTGCTTCTTCACTGCCGAGAACTGCTGTGCGAAGTCCTCAATGGTGTCACTGAAAAGTCCAATCTGGGAGATGGGCGCGTTGAGAAAGCGTGCTTTGTCTGCGTCCCTCATCTCGACCAGATTCAGCCATAGATGGTGCTCCTGGACCACCAAGGTGGACACCGCCTGCCCGAGTGCTCGCTCCATGACCTTCGTTGCCCGGAGGGCGAGGTTGGTCGCCGAACGCAGCTCCTGCAGCACATCGGGATCAGGACTACCCACATGCAGTTCTTGTAGTGCCTTGGCCCGGTGTACCTGCAGGAGGGCCATGGCATTCAGGGCGGAGGCAGCCTGTCTGGCGGCACTGTAGGCTTTGGCCGCCAGAGACGACGTAGTCCTACATGCTCTGGGGGGAGCACCGGACGATCCCACCAGGTGGTGGTGTTTTGTGGGCACAGGTGCATCACATCTGCCTGATCCACCTGAGGGACCTCCGTGTACCTGTGGACTGCCCCGCTGTCGAGGGTAGTGAGAGCGGATGAAGCCGGAAGTCTGTTTCGGGCAGCGAAAGGTTCCCTTCATGACCTCGTGAGTTCATCATGTACCTCCTGGAAGAAAGGAACCGGGGGGTGGAGGGGGCGTGACCTTGAGTGGCGCCCTGAACCCAGGAACCAATCATCAAGCCGCGAGCGCTCAGGGGAGGCTGGAGGGTTCCAGTCCAACCCGATACTCGCGGTGGCCCAGGCAAGCATGGCGGTCAGCTCTGAGTCAGCCTCAGACTGGGCGGGCAGACCCAAAGTTGGCAGCCCTGTCGAGTCCTCGGCACCCGACATCGCCATTGCGCTCTCCGGTGCAGCAATCGAAGACTCATCCTGCTCGTGGGCCCCGAAAGAGACGTCAAGCCGGCCATGAGGTGGGCTGGTCTCATTTGGGAACCGGACGGGAGCAAACGAGCATGCTGGGGAATGGGAGGTCTGCGGGGAATTACCCGGCGAGACCACGCCCACTGAACTCATCAAATCGCCTCCAGCGCCAGCCGGGCCAGCCTCACACCCGTGGGTAGAAGGCACAGCGAGGGGGGTGGCTAGAGTGGCTTTCCCGCAGAAGAAGGAAAGCCGCAACCGCAACGTTGCCATGGTCATATAGCGCTGTCGAAGCGCCCAGGGGCGAAATCTGCACTCGTCGTGCAAAATGAGAGAAAGCCGCTGGAAATGCGGTGTATATCCAACAGCACACGCTTCTTAAGAGGTGAATGGAACAGCAGTAGTATTCAGCTCGCTGATAGTACAACCGCTCAGCTCCGAAGCAAAAATCTGAATGAATCCTGCATTCCAGCTCCCTTTTATACCCGTATGTCCGGAGGAGTGGCATGAAAATTCCACCCGCCAATTCTCATTGGCCTTTTCTCAAAGATCTGAGGTGATCGGGGCTCTCAAGAGTGACCCCTAGTGTCACTACATCGACACAACATCGAGTGAGTGACAGTAGGGGAACTGCATTTGTCAAGTCATTTCATGGGTTCTTTAAATGTATATAAGGAAATGAGGACAAAAATCCACTTAATTTTGAGTTGAGTCTACTGTACATGAAAAATTATCAATGTGTCACTGTTTCTTGACTCACCATGTCCTTAAGCTAACCACTTTCTTTTATTTTTTTCTTGATTTGTTTTTTAAGCATCCACTCTGACATACTAAACTTTTAAGTAGTGTCCTAGAAATCCCCAGAAAAGCAGATCCAAAAGTGGAGTAATTCACTTAGTCAGGGTGAAAAGCAGATAAATTCCTTCTTGCTTATCCATAAAACAGCCTATCAGCCAGGAGCAAGAATTATTCCCATCAAGCTCTATGGTGGTAAAGCTCTGTGAACAGCACAAGGGTATGAGCTCCAAATAATTGTTCCTATGGTATAAAATGAGACAGCGCCTCATAAATCTACATTTATCCAGCACATATCACATCCAGCATGTCTGGGAGCAAATCACTCATATAAAGTCAGGCTGAATGATGACAATAACATCACTAGTGCAGAATTTTTCTTCACACATCTCCATGATTAAAATGACAGACATTTGTGGATATGTTATAAATCTGGGTGTAAATGTGTGGATAGAGAATTGTTGTGCTCTCCTTTATCTGTATGGGAATAATGACCTCCTGTATGAATATTTACATTAATATTTTGCAGCTTTATGCAATTCAACCATTTTTAATCAGTGTTTTCTTGTTGCATGATACTGTATATACAGCAAGTTTTTTGCTGTAATTTGACAAACTCAGTCTTGTCCTTGTACAAAGGAAATTACAGCCACTGACTTATTTATGATACATTAAATACCTGTAAATGAACAATGATGTTAAGGCTCAATTCTAAAGCCTTAAAATAAATTTTGCTTTTGGACCAGGTACAACAGCAGGTGAAGAACCTTGGGTGCTGAAAAAAGCACCATAAATCTGGAGTTTAAAGGACAATGCAGTGGATCGAACTGTTGGGTAAGGTGAAACTACCACACTAACACAGCTACTTCAACATGCCCTTCATTATAAAGGGAGTTTAAGCAGCCAAATACAGAGGCATCCCACTGGCTAAACAACAGAGAAGAAATAGAACAGGATTAAAGAAATTTAGTCACTGGTAGAAGCAGCCAAAACAATTGTCTCTCTGTAAAGTTCAGGAAGAAAGGTGAAGGAATATTTTGGGTTAAAATGCATGTTAAGCTCAATTCACAGCATTTGTGGCATAATATTGATTAAAACAACTGCAGCTCAAATAATACATGAGTTTTAACAGAAGAATTAATGTAAGTGCTTTTATAAAATTTTAAGCTTCACATTTCTGCCTTCAACCCCCCCAAAAATGGTCCCTATTCACTTCTGTTGTAAGTGCCTCACTGTAACCTCAAAGTTTTTAGTTTTTTGTTTTTGTTTTTGTTTTTTGTGGAAATCAACGTTATGCCACAAATGCTGTCAACTAAGCTTAACTTGTATTGCACCTGCAATATTCCTTCAAATTTATCATAGATTTGTTTTAAGTGGTTAATGAGTAATTTTGTAAGGATTCAGGGTTTTCGAATCATTCACTTAGATTCACTGCCCCATGATATCAAAATTTGAGTTTTGTGGCTTTTATCTTTGAAGCCATCTAATTTATACGCTGTCTACTCTAAAAGCTGAAAAAAATTTAATATAAAAGTTAGGTTCCCTATCTGTCACTCACTCGATGTTGTGTCGATGTAGTGACACTAGGGGTCACTCTTGGGAGCCCAAGACACCTCTGGTCTTTGATAAAAGGCCAATGAAACTTGGCGAGTGATATTTGCATGCCACTCCCCCAGACATACGGGTATAAAAGGAGCTGCAATGCAACCACTCATTCAGATTTTCTCTTTGGAGCCGAACGGTCATGCTCACTGAGCTGAATTCCCACGACTGTTCATTCACCTCTGCTGGCTCAACCAGGTCGAGAACAAGGCACGGTTCCTTGCTGCCCCCATTTCCCAAGTTGGTCAGTCCGGCGACACCGAGGACTTTGCCCAGCAGTTCTCAGCGGTGAAGCAGCAGACGGAGGTTATCCGGCACATCCTGCCCCTGTGGCCCGGCCCCGGTGTGGAGCCCACCGCGGGAAGCAGACGCCACCCGTCTCGCAGCCGCCAAGAACCCGCGAAAGGCTTCGAAGCGCCCCTGAGACGGGCGACCCAGGGACGACGAAACCTGCTGCTCTGCCGAGATGAAGAAGGGGTCATCGTACTGAAAAAAGGCAGTGGGTTGCGGCCAATCTTGGACCTGCGAGTACTGAACCGGGCTTTACACAGACTCCCGTCCTAGATGCTGATGCAAAGACACACTCTAGCAAGCATCCGGCATCAAGATTGGTTCGCGGCGGTAGACCTGAAGGACGCGTACTTCCATGTCTCGATTCTACCTCGACACACACCCTTCCTGCAGGTGCATTCGAGGGTCGGGCGTATCTGTACAAGGTCCTCCCTTTCAGTCTGTCCTTGTTCCCTCGCGTCTTCACGAAGGTCGCAGAGGCAGCCCTTGCCCCACTAAGGGAAGTGGGCATTCGCATTCTCAACTATCCCGATGGCTGGCTAATCCTAGCTCACTCTCGGGATGTGTTGTGTGCACACAGGGACCTGGTGCTCTCGCACCTCATCCGACTAGGGCTTCGGGTCAACTGGGAAAAGAGCAAGCTCCTCCCGGTTCAGAGCATCTCTTTTCTCGGTTTGGAGTTGGACTCAGTCTCGTTGACGGCGCGCCTCACGAACAAGCGCGCACAGTCGGTGCTGACTTGTTTGAAGGTGTTCAAACAGAAAACAGCAGTTCCACTGAAATTTTTTCAGAGGCTCCTGGGGCATATGGCATCCTCAGCGGTGGCCACTCCGCTCGGGTTGATGCATATGAGACCGCTTCAGCACTGGCTCCCAAGATGGGCATGGCGCTGTGGGACACATCGCGTGGCCATCATGCCGATCTGTCACCGTCTCTTCAGCCCTTGGACCGACCTCACATTTCTACGGACAGGCGTTCCCCTACAGCAGGTCTCCAGGCACGTCATGGTCATGAAAGACACCTCCAAAATGGGCTGGGGCACTGTTTGCAATGGGCACGCAGCCACCGGCTTATGGACGGGCCCGTGGCTGCATTAGCACATCAACTGCCTCGAGTTGCTGGCAATTCTGCTCGCCCTGTGGAGGTTCCGGCCATTGATCCAGGGCAAGCACGTGTTAGTTCTGACAGACAACGCGGCAACAGTAACATATGTCAACTGTCAATTCGCCCGCCATCTCCTCCTCTGGAGTCAGCAGCACCTCAAGTCGCTGCGAGCCACTCACATCCCGGGCGACCTCAACACTGCAGTGGATGCGCTGTCATGGCAGGTTACCCTCAGGGGAGAGTGGAGACTCCACCCTCAGGTGGTCCAGCTGATCTGGAGTCGATTCAGATAGGCACAGGTAGACCTGTTTGCCTCCCAGGAATCCTCCCACTGCCCGCTCTGGTACGCCCTGACCGAGGCACCTCTCGGTATAGATTCACTGGCACACATCTGGCCCCCTGAACTGCGCAAATATGCGTTTCCCCCAGTGAGCCTACTTGCACAGACCCTGTGCAAGGTCAGGGAGGACGAGGAGCAGGTCATCCTGGTAGCACCCTACTGGCCCACCCAGACGTGGTTCTCACGCTCCTCATGACAGCCCCCCTCCCCCCCCTGGCGAATTCCCCTGAGGAAGGACCTTCTTTCTCAGCGACAGGGCACCATCTGGCACCCATGACCAGACCTCTGGAATTTCCATGTTTGTCCCCTGGACGGGATGTGAAAGACCTAAGCGGTCTACCACCCGCAGTGGTAGACACGATCACTCAGGCTAGGGCCCCCTCTGCGAGGTGCCTGTATGCCTTAAAGTGGCGTCTGTTTGCTAAGTGGTGTTCTACCCGACAGGAAGAGCCCAGAGATGCGCAGTCGGATCGGTGCTTTCCTTCTTGCAGGAGAGGTGGGAAGGGCAGCTGTCCCCTTCCACCTTGAAGGTGTATGTAACCGCTATAGCGGCACACCACGACACAGTGGACAGTAAGACCTTAGGGAAGCATGACCTGATCATCAGGTTCCTGAGAGGTGCCAGGAGGCTGAATCCCTCCAGACCGCACCTCGTTCCCTCATGGGACCTCTCTGTAGTTCTTCAGGGTCTACAGAGAGCCCCCTTTGAGTCTTTGCAGTTAGCTGAGCTTAAGGCACTCTCCTTGAAGACTGCCCTCCTAACTGCGCTCACTTCCATCAAGAAGGTAGGAGACCTGCAAGCGTTCTCTGTCAGCAAAACGTGCCTGGAGTTCAGTCTAGGCTACTCTCACGTGATCTTGAGACCCCGACCGGGCTCTGTGCCCAAGGTTCCCACCACCCCTTTTAGGGACCAGGTGGTGAACCTGCAAGTGCTGCCCCAGGAGGAGGCAGACCCAGCCCTGTCGTTGCTGTGTCCGGTGCGTGCTTTATGCATCTATTTGGATCGCACGCAGAGCTTTAGAGTCTCTGAGCAGCGCTTTGTCTGCTTTGGTGCACAGTGGAAAGGAAGCACTGTCTCCAAGCAGAGGATCGCCCACTGGCTCATTGACGCCATAGCTATGACATATCATGCCCAGGACGTGCTGCCCCCGGTAGGGCTACGAGCCCATTCTACCAGGGGTGTAGTGGCCTCCTGGGCCCTGGCCAGGGGTGCCTCTCTAACAGACATTTGCAGAGCAGCGGGCTGGGCAACACCCAACACCTTTGCGAGGTTCTACAACCTCCAGGTGGAACCAGTCTCGTCCCGTGTAGTGGCACGCAATACAAGCAGATAAGTTTGGGATAGCCAGCCGGGTGTATTGCTTGCACATAGTGCCTTTCACCTCCCCTGAGCTGAAGATGTGTGCCATTAATTCCCAGTAGTGTTCACAAACTTTGTTCCCTGGTTGACTTCCTCCGAGCCCTGTGGCAGTCGAGTTTTCAGAGAGACTCACTGCCGGTCCAGTACACATGCTAACTAAAAGCCCTGTACTAGGGTAGGTGCTCTGCATGTGGCGGTCCCCGGTAGGTAATCCAATGCGATGTATATCTTCCGCTAATTCGTTTCCCTGTTGGCAAACTGTGTCTTCCTTTGGCAGAGGCCCTCTGCCACAGTCTCCATGTTTGTAGTAACTCCTCCCCTGTTGGGTAGGACCTACCATGAGACTTCCCCACATGACATACTTCTGACATAGCTCGGCAAGACCATTTGACGTATTCCCACTTAAATATACACCCTCTCTCTGGGCGAGGTGTGGTCTCCGCGGTGTCCTCCCCTTGGGAGGGACACCCCCCCCCCCCCCGACTAGACCTGGTTGGCCCAGTCGGAAAATCCCCCTTTTTTTAGGGAGTGGAAAAAAGAAGGGGAAAAGAGGCCACGACTGGGCTAGCCTATCTCTATCTTTTGGGTAGTCGACTTGTCCCTAAAGGGCCGTTTGACACTCATAACTATGTTGGGGGAGGTTACATATTGGCCTGGTGCACTGGCTACGAGGCACACAGTTGTCTGCCTGTCATACACCGCCAGTTCATGTAACACAGTTCAGCCAATTGCGGCGTTTTGTATTGGGACCCCTAGTGTCACTACATCGACACAGCGTCGAGTGAGTGACAGATAGGGAACATCATGGTTACTTGTATAACCTCCATTCCCTGATGGAGTGAACAAGACGTTGTGTCCCTCCTGCCACAATGCTGAACTACCCGCTGATTTGGCCGGGACCTTGTCTCAGCTCCTCAGCATAAAACCTGAATGAGTGGTTGCATACCAGCTCCTTTTATACCTATATGTCTGGGGGAGTGGCATGCTAATACCACTCACCAATTTTCATTGGCCTTTTATCAAAGACCAGAGGTGTCTCGGGCTCCCAAGAGTGACCCCTAGTGTCACTACATCGACACGTCTCGTTCCCTCCATCAGGGAACGGAGGTTACACAAGTAACCTGAAGTTTTAAATCAACTGAGAATATAAAATTAATTAAGAAAGAAAAAGAAAAAAATTTAATAAATTAAACAATGCAGTGTAATCACTAATCTGCAGTGCTAAATCAGAGAATGCACAGGTAAACTGATGCGCTTTCAGTCTGGAGTTCTGGACTTGAATGGGACTATAAACAGGTGACACAGTAGTTGTTATTTTTAGGGGGAAACTACCATCCATTACACGAGAGGTGTAATTGTTAACTCCTTAAAAGAAATTCACAATTTACAGCTGAAATGAAATCCATTAACTCTAGTTCTGCTAATATAAATTTGAACCAATACACCCAATCCAACCCATCAGAGTTAAAGCTGGCAATTTAAGTGGTTTAAAATCTTTCATGACAAAATGCTATTTTGCTAGTTATATGCCTGACTTGTAGTTGGCGTTGGGGACAGGGATCGCTCCCAGGGACAGGTGCTTGGCTCCTACAGTTGAGGTCTACTCTCCACTAGCTGACACTTTCCAGTGGGGCTGCCAATAAAAGTAACAGTGGAGCTTTGAGAGGATAAGAATTTACAAGAAATAAAAATCTCTTCTCAATCGGTGACAGCCATACATTAGTTTTGGCAGTGGTAGTCTAATGCTAAAGATTGTAGGTTAGTAACACAATTCCAGAGCAACCATAACTGTGATGGTGATGTCCATGATGTAATGCTATTTGTTGTGTATTCTTGATGAACCTTTGTCAAGCAACAACAGAAGACTTAAAAACATACTGTACATAAATTATTTACCAGTTATACAAAGAGCAATGACCAGCAGTTAAGACAAACAAGACATTGGTGTAGAGTACACTCTTAAAAACTTATAAGGGACTATTCTCAGGAAATTTGGATCATGAGACACATGGCTGACATCCACAAACAATGGCCCTATTTGATGAGCTCAAAATGCCTAAGAAGATGAACAGTGGAGCCAGAAGTAATGATCAGCAGACTTTCAGGAGTAGTGATTTATGTTCATTTCTATTCCTAATGAAGGCAAGACTAAAGCAAGAATCACTTGCATTGAACAAAATTGAAATTCTTCTAAAAATCTTTGTTTATGTTCAGCAGAAGAAAGAGAGTCATACACATCTGGGATGGCATGATGGTGAGTAAATGATGAGATAATTTAAATTTTTGGGTGAACTATTTCTTTAAGTTTGGCCTTAAGTGTTGGGGTAGCAATCACAGTAAATTACAAAAAATGTCCCAGATTAATCTATTTCACCCTACATGCATAATGACAATAATACCATATGCCATGCCCTGTTTGCTTGCCTATTTGTGAGGTTTATCTCTTTGAAATAGGATTTTAAAATAATTTCATAAACACTTCAGTATTAAGCCATTAAATTGTATTTAAATGCCACAGTAATGTTGTGCTCTGCTTGTTTACTTTCAAATACTCCTGTCTGGATGAAACATGACAGTTCAAAACTGTTAAAAAAAACAGTTGGCACGTGTATAAGGGTGTTGATTTGGCTTGAACATTGTACATGCTTGTTTTTAAAATTGGGGTGGGGGGTTACCTCCCAATCATTCTCTAGTCTAGACCATTAAACTAAATAAAGAGAAAGTAAAACAACAAAAAGCTCCTGATCAGAAAACCTCCAGCATGTTGCTTAATCAACTTGTCTAGAGTGGCTTTAGTTCAGCAGCTGAAAGCTTTAAGTCTCATGAGCTTAAAAACAGCAAATCTTTACAAATACTCAACATTCCTCTTTTACATCTTTGCAAATTTGAATTGAACTAATTCATCCCACAATCCTTAGTATTTGCCTCTGTAGAACTCCTAACAACTATGAATCTCAGATTTGTGAATGTCCCGTTGATGAAGCCAATGTAACAGTTGCAGGCAAAACTTACAGTGATTGTGTGATTATCTATAATTAAAACAAAATGTAATTTAATTGAGAAATCACAAAGTTGCTATCCTGTTAGCACAGTGATATGTGCTGCGATTTGACTAGCACAATATCAGGTAAAAGGAGGAAGCGGGAGACGGCGAAATTCAATTCAAAAGGTAATTTATTTTACACTCAAAAAACTAGTTTTCAGCAGACCGTCAACACACTCTCTCTCTGGGTGTGCGTGCGTGGGTAGCTTTCTCTCTCCTCACTGGCATCTGGCTCGCTCTTAAAACCCGTCTCCACTCTCACTGCAATGACAAACAGCTGTTAGAGACAATCATTACCATGCGATGATCCTTACTGTTCCATATCTGTCACTCACTCGAAGTTGTGTCGATGTAGTGACACTAGGGGTCACTCTTGGGAGCCCAAGACACCTCTGGTCTTTGATAAAAGGCCAATGAAAATTGGCGAGTGGTATTTGCATGCCACTCCCCCGGACATACGGGTATAAAAGGAGCTGGTATGCAACCACTCATTCAGATTTTCTCTTTGGAGCCGAACGGTCATGCTCACTGAGCTGAATACTAATGTTCATTCACCTCTGCTGGATCTGACAGTGCATTTCAGCGGCTTCTCCCCCCTCTGCACTGGTGCATTGCAGAGAATGCCCCTGGGCACTTCGGCAGAAATAAAAGAGTATATTTCTCTAAAAGAGCGGCACACACAGAACGTCTTTTTAAAGACGCATCTTTTTAAAGATGCTTTTCCGATTGTGTGTTATTCCTGGTTGCGCTCATTATCTCTCGCCTTCTGACGGTCACGATCACTGTCTTTCATGTCTGGGCACTGCTCACGTGGAGACAGCGTTCGTGGATGGTCATGTTCTCATTGCGAGAATATGTCCATGGCAACGTTGTGGTCACGGCTCGCCTTCATAAGAAAGCGAGCCACCCCAGAGGCTCCCGCCTCGGTCCTTTTACCCACAGGTATGAGGCCAGCGCGGCTAGCACTGGGGGCGATTTGGGGACCCCAATGGGACCGCCTCCGCCGGGTATCCCCCCGCAGATTTCCCATTCTCCAGCACGCTCGTCTGCCCCGATCGGGCTTCCGGATGAGTCCGCCAGCTCGTCTCACGGCGAGTTCGACCTCTTATTCGTAGCCCGCGGAAGAGATGAGCTCTCGAGCGCAGCATCGGAGAACGGGCTCGTCCTGTCGGAAGCCTCAGCTGGGCTCCTCCCTTCGGGGTTGATTGCCCAGTCAAAGGCTGACGCGGAGATGACGACATGCTTTCCCGGACAGCCGCGAGCGTCAGCTAGAGTGGAACTCACTGCTCTTCCCTGAACCCTAGCGGCTCGGTGATTGGTTCCTTGGCTTGCGGCACCGCTCAAAGCCATGCCCCGCCCCCGTTCCTTTCTTCCCGGAAGTGCATGAAGAGCTGACAAGGTCACGGGAGGCACTTTTTACTGCCCGGTCCCGATCTTTTCAGCTTCCCTGCCCTCACTATCCTCGATGGTGGGGCGGCCAAGGGCTATTCGGCAATCCCCCGGTGGATAAAGGTGCTAGCGGTGCACCTATGCCCGCAGAGTGCCGCCACCTGGCGCAGGTGCCCAAAGCACCCGTCCAAGGCCTGTGGGTTTATGTCGTCTCTGACGGCCAAGGCCTATGGTGCCTCTGGACAAGCCACCTCCGCCCTGCACACCATGGCTCTCCTGCAAGTCCGCGAAGGAGCTAAAGGAATGCACGAGGGTAGTTCCACCCCAGGATTGATGCAGGAACTGTGCTCGGTGACCAACCTCGCTCTCCGAGCGACGGAGGTCATGGCGCGGTCTCTCGGGTGGACGATGGCCACACTAGTGGTCCAGGAGCGCCACCTTTGGCTCAACCTGGTCGAGATGAGTGAGGCCGACAAGACACGATTCATTGCTGCCCCCATTTACCAGGCGGGCCTATTCAGCAACACCGTCGAGGACTTTGCCCAGCAGTTTTCGATGGTAGAGCAGTAGATGGATGCTAGCCGGCATATCCTGCCCCGGCGCAGCTCAAGATTCCGTACCTCATCTACTCATCGCCAAGGGCGTCCCCCTGTGGTGACTGCACCGGCTCTGCCGCAGCCCGCCCCTTCGGCCTGGCCCCGGCATGGAGCCCACCGCAGGAAGCAGACGCCACCCGTCTCACGGCCGCCCAGAACCCATGAAAGGCTTCAAAGTGCCCTTGAGACGGGTGACCCAGGGACAACGAAACCCGCTGCTGGTAAGCAGATCTCCATCTTTTTGTTACCTTTTGCATTTAATTGCACTGCATGCCCAAGTGGCTGCAGTACTCAAGAGCTCAGCAAGAGCAGTTTCCTTGTTCCCTGGGTCACGTATCCGGTGTGCACGGCCGTCATCACGACCACCGTCCACCACTCCTGCCCCTGAGCACCCAGCTGTGGCACAAATCCGCCCCCGATGTGACAGTCTCCACGGGTCACGAGGACAGGCCTCTTCCTCCCCCGTCCCAGGCTGTTCCGGGGGTGGTCACAAGGAGCCAGGTAAGTGCTTCGATGTCCTTAGACTCAGCACGGCCATGACGTGGGGTGGCAGCTCGAGCTCCACCCCGCCACGAGGCCCCACCTGCCGGCGCGTCTGATGATGTTGTCCGTTTGGTCCCCTTTGTGCGGAACTTGGACACATGCCTTGCGCTTTCCAGACCATCGCAAGGGCTGGTCCGGACCGTCCGACTCGGCTGCACGATTCACCTCACCGGGCGTCCGCCCAGGTTCAGCGGTGTCCACTTCACCTTGGTGAAGGATGAAAACGCTGTTACCTTTCGCGGAGATCGCTACCCTCCTACGGAAGGGCGTGATAGAACCTGTCCCTCCAGCCGAGATGAAGAAGGAGTTTTTCAACCCCTACTTCGTCGGACCAAAAAAAGGCGGTGGGTTGCGGCCAATCTTGGACCTGTGAGTTCTGAACTAGGCTTTGCACAGACTCCCGTTCAAGATGCTGACGCAAAAACGCATTCTGGTGAGCGTCTGGCATCAAGATTGGTTTGCGGCGGTAGACCTGAAGGATGCGTGCTTCCACGTATCGATCCTTCCTCGACACAGACCCTTCCTGTGGTTTGCATCCGAGAGTCAGGCGTATCAGTACAAAGTCCTCCCTTTCGGCCTGTCCTTGTCTCCTCGTGTCTTTACGGAGGTCGCAGAGGCTGCCCTTGCCCCGTTAAGGGAGGTGGGCATTCACGTTCTCAACTATCTTGATGACTGGCTAATCCTAGCTCATTCTCGAGACATGTGCGCACACAGGGACCTGGTGCTCTCACACCTCAGCCGACTAGGGCTTCGGGTCAACTAGAAAAGAGCAAGCTCCTCCCAGTTCAGAGCATCTCTTTTCTCGGTTTGGAGTTGGTCTCAGTCTCCTTGACGGTGCGCCTTATGAACGAGTGCGCCCAGTCGGTGCTGGCCTGTTTGAAGGCGTTCAAACAGAAAACAGCAGTTCCACTGAAACTTTTTCAGAGGCTCCTGGGGCATATGGCATCCTTGGCGGTGGCCACCCCGCTCGGGTTGATGCATATGAGGCTGCTTCAGCACTGGCTCCAGATTCAAGTCCCGAGATGGGCATGGTGCCATGGGACATGTCGCATGGTCATCACACCGGTCTGTCACCGTCTTTTCAGCCCTTGGACCGACCTCTCGTTTCTATGGGCAGGTGTTCCTCTAGAACTGGTCTCCAGGCACGTCGTGCTCACGACAGACACCTCCAAAATGGGCTGGGGTGCTGTTTGCAACGGGCATGCAGCCACCGGCATCTGGACGGGGCCGTGACTGCATTGGCACATCAACTGCCTCGAGTTGTTGGCAATTCTGCTCGCCCTGCGGAGGTTTCGGCCGTTGATCCAGGGCAAGCACGTGTTAGTTCTGACAGACAACATGACAAGGGTAGCATATGTCAACCGCCAAGGCGGTTTGCACTCTTGTTGTTTGTCACAACCCGCCAGCCATCTCCTCCTCTGGAGTCAGCAGCACTTCAAGTCGCTGCAAGCCACTCACATCCCGGGCAACCTCAACACTACAGCGGACGTGCTGTCACGACAGGTTACCCTCAGGGGAGAGTGGAGACTCCACTCTCAGGTGGTCCAGCTGATTTGGAGTCGATTTGACAGACACAGGTGCATCTGTTCGCCTCCCAAGAATCCTCCCCACTGCCCGCTCTGGTACGCCCTGACTGAGGCCCCCCTCGGCATAGACACGCTGGCACACAACTGGCCCCCTGGCATGCGCAAATATGCATTTCCCCCAGTGAGCCTGCTTGCACAGACCCTGTGCACGGTCAGGGAGGACGAGGAGCAGGTCGACCAGGTAGCACCCTACTGGCCTGCCCAGACGTGGTGCTTGGACCTCACGCTCCTCGTGACAGCTCCCCCCTGGTGAATTCCCCTGAGGAAGGACCTTCTTTCTCAGGGACGGGGCACCATCTGGCACCCTCCTCTGGAATCTCCATGTCTGGCCCCTGGACGGGACGCGGAAGACCTAAGCGGTCTACCATCTGCGGTGGTAGACATGATCACTCAGGCTAGGGCCCCCTCTACAAGGCACCTGTATGCCTTTAAGTGGCGTCTGTTCGCTAAGTGGTGTTCTTCCCGTTGGGAAGACCCCCAGAGATACGCAGTCGGATCAGTGCTTTCCTTCCTGCAGGAGAGGTTGGAATGGAGGCTGTCCCCTTCCACCTTGAAGGTGTACATTGCCGCCATAGCAGCACACCACGACGCAGTCGACAGTAAGTCCTTAGGGAAGCACGACCTGATCATCAGGTTCCTAAGAGGCGCCAGGAGGCTGAATCCCTCCAGACTGCGCCTCGTTCCCTCATCGGACCTCTGTAGTTCTTCAGGGTCTACAGAGAGCCCCCTTTGAGCCTTTGAAGTCAGCCGAGCTTAAGGCTCTCTCCTTGAAGACTGCACTTCTGACTGCGCTCACTTCCATCAAGAGGGTAGGTGACCTAGGTGCAAGCGTTCTCTGTCAGTGAAACGTGCCTGGAGTTCGGTCTAGGTTACTCTCACATGATCCTGAGACCCTGACCGGGCTATGTGCCCAAGGTTCCCACCACCCCTTTAGGGACCAGGTGGTGAACCTGCAAGCGTTGCCCCAGGAGGAGGCAGACCCACCCCTGTCGTCGCTGTGTCTGGTGCACGTTTTACGTGTCTATTTGGATCGCATGCAGAGCTTTAGAATCTCTGAGCAGCTCTTTGTCTGCTTTGGTTCACAGCAGAAAGGAAGTGCTGTCTCCAAGCAGAGGATCGCCCACTGGCTCATTGACGCCATAACTATGGCATATGTCGCCTAGGACATGCCGCCCCCGGTAGGGCTACCAGCCCATTCTACCAGGAGTGTAGCGGCTCCCTGGGCCCTGGCCAGGGGTGCCTCTCTAACAGACATTTGCAGAGCAGCGGGCTGGGCAAAACCCAACACCTGTGCAAGGTTCTACAACCTCCGGGTGGAACCGGTTTTGTCCCAGGTAGTGGCACGCAACACAAGCGGATAAGTCTGGGATAGCTGGCCGGGTGTATCGCTTGCACATAGCGCCTTCCACCTCCCTTGGAACTGAAGACGTGTGCCATTAATTCCCAGTAGTGTTCACAAACTTTGTTCCCTGGTTGACTTCCTCTGAGCCCTGTGGCAGTCGAGTTTTCAGAGAGACTCACTGCTGGCCCAGTACACACGCTAACTAAAAGCCCTGTTCTGGGGTAGGTGCTCCGCATGTGGCGGTTCCCTGTATGGCTAACCCCATGCGATATATATCTTCCGCTAGTTCGTTTCCCTGCTGGCAAACTGTGTCTTCCTTTGGCAGAACCCCTCTGCCCCAGTCTCCATGTTTGTAGTAACTCCTCCCCCATTGGGCAGGATCTACCTTGAAGGCACTCCACATGGTTGGAAAGACCATGTGATGTATTCTTCCACTTCAACATCCCCCCTCTCTTTGGGCGAGGTGTGGTCCCCGCAGTGTCTTCCCCTTGGGAGGGACACCCCCGGACTAGACCTGGCGGCCCAGTCGGATAATCCCCCTTCTTTTTTAGGGAGTGGAAAAAGAGAAGGGGAAAAGAGGCCACGACTGGGTTAAGCCTGTCTCTATCTTTGGGTAGTCGACTTGTCCCCAAAAATGGCCGTTCGACACTCATAACTATGTTGGGGGAGGTTACGTGTCGACTTGGTGCGCTGGCTATGAGGCACACAGCAGTCTGCCCACCACACACCGCCAGTTCACGTAACACAGTTCAGCCAGTTGTGGCGTTTCGTATAGGGACCCCTAGTGTCACTACATCGACACAACGTCGAGTGAGTGACAGATAGGGAACGTCATGGTTACTGGTGTAACCTCCGTTCCCTGATGGAGGGAACGAGACGTTGTGTCCCTCCTGCCACAACGCTGAACTACCCGCTGAAATGGCCGGACCTTATATCGGCTCCTCAGCATAAAACCTGAATGAGTGGTTGCATACCAGCTCCTTTTATACCCATATGTCCGGGGGAGTGGCATGCAAATACCACTCGTCAATTTTCATTTACATCGACACAATGTCTCATTCCCTCCATCAGGGAACGGAGGTTACACCAGTAACCATGACGTTCTCATCTCCTGATCTTGCTCTCCATTCACAAGCCGCTGCTCAACCATGCCCCCACCACCACAATTAGTTACCATGAACTAAAAATGAACAATACTTTTACAGTAATTATTAATCTTGGTTAATGTTAATTTTAACATATAGTAATAAATTTTTTAAATCAAAAGTTGTATATGTTAACATTAGTTAATGCACTATGAACTTACATGAACTAACAATGAACAACTGCATTTTTATTAACTAGCATTAACAAAGATTAATGAATGATGCAAAACAAATATGAATTGTTTGTTCATGATACTTAATGCATTAACTAATGTTAACGAATGGGACCTTATTATAAAGTGTACCCAATATCCTACATGTTGTACACATGTTTGCAGTGAGAACTTTTGCGACAGTTTAATTCCTCACAGTCTGAGGTTGGTAGGTCAACCTGTCAAAGTGTTTGTTTACCACAATTTAGCTCTTTATTCTATTACTGCTGGATTAAAGCAAAATAAGGACTGCTCACATGGCTTTACATAATGATGGGCTTATGGATAAAATTTGAGATTTTGAACACAGTGCCTACAGTATTCAAGCATAAAAGGAGCAGAAGCATAGTGTTTTTATCAGCTCAGGAAATGTATTGGGAGAAACCTTGGTATTACTGACAATATATAGCCTATAATCCCCTTGTAATACAAAATACATAGACAAAATACTTATTTAACAATATTCAAGATAAATTATCTGAACACAAGAGCTTCTCAGGTAAATTAATCTTGTTTTAAGGATGTTTAGATTTATTTTATTTTTTTTACTGGAAAATAAGACAAAAATACTGATTAAAAATGTATGATTGAATCTGTCTATATTTGATACTTTAAATCAGGGAAAAAGGAGATAAACATATTGTTCTGAATTTGATACTGGAAGAGAATAAACAATGCCAAAACTGTTCATGCTACTTTCTGTGTGTTTTGAGGGAATAGGCAGTATAAAACATTATTTCATTTTATTTTAAGCCTGTCAAAGGGCCCAAAATTAAAGCTCTATTAGTCAATGGTGAATCAAAGGTCAGAGATGTCATACCTACCCTTTTACAAATCATGTCTTACTGGGGAGTATATTAATTCAGATCCACACAATCTTCAACTTGAAGATAGTTTAAATCTATTGGTTTAGTACTGTATATACACCATTATTAATCTTCACACTGACCCTGACAGGGTATCAATCTTGTCCCAAGTAAGCATGAAAGAAAACTAGCTGGAGATTGACCTTTCTAGGTCATACAAATGCGTATTTGTAAGTCTTTGTGGTTTAAAAAAAAACATATCCTAACAATATAAATGTTGGTACTACAACACTTCACAATAAGGTTGTATACATTAACATTAATTAATGCAATAGTTAACATGAACTAACAATGAACTGTACTTTTAGTATATTTCATAATCTTGGTTAATGTTAATTTCTACATACTACATTACTTAATGCATTATAAACTAAAATGAACTAACAATGAACAATAATATATTTATAAATTAACATGAACCAAGATTAATAAATGGTGTGAATAATATTGTTTATACATTTTTGAAACCTAATGCATAATGTTAACATTCACAACCTTGTTTAACTAAATGTTTCACTATCGGCTATGGACAAGGAACATTTAAAGTTGTAATTCATGCTGAACACAGTACATAACACAGTTACTACCACCATTATGAAAAGACTCCCTAGTTTGTTATCAAAACATTGTGTCTAAATGTGTGTTACTGACAAGTAGAGATAAGATGCTATGGAAGCGCTGAAACATGAATGAACTAAGCATTCATTTTCTTTGTTTTCTGGATTATCACAATGTCAGATATTATTATCGCGGCACCAGATTTTCCCTTTGAGATATTTCACTATTGAGCAGCTGACAGACATGGGATAATGGAATTCAGTGGAGCATTCAGGTGTCAATGACATGTGTGACACAACTATAGCAAATATTTTCCCATTGCAGTGTTTTGCCTATGAATATATTAAAAATACATTTATACAGGCAGTTGTTGGTGTATGCTTAAGAATGTTAGTCAAACCTCACAGATTAGCGCACAGTGTCATACACTGCCTGCATCCTTATTCTTTGTAAAGCTGCTTTGGAACACTGCGGTATGTATTGTGAAAAATGCTATACAAAATAAATGTAATCAGATTTAACTTTATTTGATTTTTAGGAACTAAGAAAGTGCAAACTTTCTTTTAAGCTACAAGGAGATATTAATTTTTAGATTGAAGTCTAGCCTTATAAGGACATAATTCCAAAAAGAACTCCAGAAAAGTGCTTTTCTAGTTCCATCTAGTCTTTCCTGAAACTGACTTGTGATCCATTAATTGAAAATAATTGATAATGTCTGTGATGTATTAAAACTGCATTACTGTATATTTTACAACCTTAAAACATTAGCCTGTGTTGTAAATCAACGTAGTAGATATTCTTTTAGAAATCATGTTTATTGTTTAGTAGATCATGAAGATTACATCAATTATTGATTTATGATAATAAAAAAGAAGAAGAAGAAGAATTTAAAAATTACATTTCATAGGTATCCATTTAAAGCTTGAGCAAAAACGTCCCTTGAAGGCTTGTATTATGGTAAGGCGAAACCATCCTGCAACTTCAAGATACATTATGTCCAATATGTCCAACTGACAAAATTACATTTTAAGTTGCCAGTTTGGAGGAAGGGCCTGAGATAGGGCAGATTTTTTTATTTGTCATATCCTAGTTCCACTCATGCATTAGACACTGAATATGTTTAGTTTAACTGCAAATACCCCCTTTCATGGCACAATTGAGTGGAATAAATTTGCATTGATTCCCAAAAGACCTAAATCCACTTGGCAACTGTTGCTGTAGCTAAGTACTTTTATCCAAAGTCAGGGATGTCAGCATAAGGGTAATCAAACAGAGGTATGTATTATAGCACTGCTGAAGAAATTTTTGAATGGGCAATGTGCCCTGACCTTTATCTGACTAGTGACTACTACTTCATTTTTACAGTATCTCCAGATTCAGTAAACCAATATGAAGCAAGTAACACAAGCCAAGTTAATTACATGGCTACACTGTGTGTAAACTGTTGTTGATAATGAGAATGAAAACATTTACATTTTAATTATGTATAGTATATTTGCTAAATGTTTTACTTTCAGGAGTACACTAGGATTTAGATGGATTCAAAGCTTGTGGACATGGACTAAAAGTCACAAAACTATTTTAACAAAACAGAACAATTAAGTTTTAATTAATTATTCTGTCCAGTACTTCAGTGCTGACAAATAATTAGATTACACACTGCACTGAGTAATCACAAACACATCACAAATTGTTAGAATAGGTTGTAAATGTATTTTCACAGCTGACTATGGCATCATACTGTATTCTGACAGCACAGAGACTAAAGAAACGTTTGGTTTATGAATATGTTTCACAGAAATGCATGAAATGGCTCTTCAGCAATTAAAATATTTTACATTTTACAGTAGGAGTTGATACTTACAGATGCATGTAATGGAATAGCAATAACAAAGCTTTCATTTAATTTGAAACTGTAAGCACAAGGTTTGTGTGTGTGCAGAGCTGGCTAATAAAGTAGACAAATTAAAACTGCGGAGGACTTTCTCACTGATCCATGAGAGGTTTATACTCTCCATCTGGCAGGGTTCCAGGCAAGCATGGTGGCCAAAAATACACTCTATAGATGGTACCCAGAAAGACAAAGAGTGACTCTTTGTGTGTGTTCGCAGGAGAGAATTTACATCCTGTGTAAAATTATGTTGAACTTGCTATTTGAAACACTGGTAAATCAACAAAAATTGTTCAACATTTAAGATAGAGTGGAAATCCTGTAACATGTTGTGTCATGTTGCATGTTATGTTTTAACTCACCATTATGACATAACATTAAATAAATGCTCATGTAATTATTGTAAGAGACAACTTTCAAGTCAGTTTGTTAGCTGTAGGTGAAGTGGAAAAGGAATGATTCACATAATTTATATCAGGTTAATATATCAGACTGAACATGGACCTCCTGTTACATCTTATGTAAAAAAATGTCACAGTGTCAAAAAAGTGTTGCATTTTAAGGCTGGCCTATAATAATATTATTTACATTGCAAAGAAATCCAAATAATCCTTTTTGATGTACAGAGTCATATATTTGTACAATTTAATGTGGAAGAGACACTGAAACTTCTACTGTATAGCTATGCTTAGATTCTAAACTTTATTTCCCTTTCAAGTCAGTAACTGATGCTGTGGGAGCTCCTCCATGGGGTGGTGACCTTGAAAACACTATACCATCTCGCCAATATGATTGGCTGGCGACGCTTGGCACTCTGCATCATCACAGGCCTATAAGCCGGAGCCCAGTGACACATCATCAGAATTTTCCTCTTTCAGGGTCGTGTAGACATCTCTGGAACCCTAAACCAACACTTCGCTGTTCTAATTTGCACTTGGTCAGAGAAGAGAACTCCTTTTTCTCCCTGTGTGCTCCAACAAATAAAAGCATGTCCTGTGTTATTGCATTGTTTGCATTGTGTGTTCTCTTTCATTGAAAGAAATTAAACAGCTTTTTGCTTTGAGTTGCAGGTGGCATTTTTGCTAATATTTCCACAAGAAAAAAAGCAATTTATCTCTCTGTCTGACAAGCATGAGCGCTGTTTTCTAAGAGTGCTTGTTGATACCGATTGCTCAATGTGAGCACAAGTAACTCATGACGCTTGGCTCTAGAAAGTCCCTTTTGTTCGGAAAGACAAAGCTGCTTCCCTCTCCTCCCGCGTGCACCTCTGCAGCTCATGAGGGACCGTATGAGTGAGACGTGATAAGATAGGATGCAGAGTGTGGAAATTCTAGGAGGGTTTTTTTTTTTGCCAGCTCAAGCTTTGCATGCCTCCTTTTCTCAATATTACGTGGCTTCGCCTGAACAATCTGTGCAACACAATAGGTGTGCATGATCCGATCACAGTCAGTGGAGATGAAGGGGATGCTGTACAGTATCACTGGTTCATTAGCGAGATGTGTATGTGCTCAGGTGAGGCACTTAAATATTTTCCTCTAGGGATGGGAATCGGGACAATTGGCATTCCAGCCACCAAGATCTCAAATATGTTCATAAAAGTGAGCAATAACCCAGAAAGGTGCACAAACTGTGTGGCACGTAAATTGCCTGAAACTACTTGCAGCCCTCTTGTCTCTGACAGCTTTTCGGTCAGACGTCAAAGGTTTCATGTTCTGATTCGCATGGACAGCACTGCAGTTGTGGCGTATAAATGCCTAACCTGGCAAGCCAAATTCTCCTCTGTAGCAAGACATGTCTCCTATCAATATGTTCATTGCATGCCACCTGAACAGCGGAGCAGATTTACTCTCATGTCAGGGTGCCAGGATGGGAGAATGGAGACTCCACCCTCAGAGGATCTGGGAGGTATTTGGGGAATCCAAAGTGGACTTGTTCGCCTCTCTGTAGACCATGCATTGTCCCCTCTAGTACTCCATGACACAAACTCTACTAGGCTTGAATGCCTTAGTTCACAGATGACCAACGAAACGCAAATATGCATTTCCCCCTGTATGCTTGCAACATCAATTACTGTGCAAGATACAGGAAGACAAGGAAACAGTGATACTAGTTGCTCCAAAATGGCCCAACAGCCACTGGTTCCATAGGTGGTAAAGTTGTTGAATGCTTCCCCCTGGGAAAATCCTATGAGAACGAATCTGCTCTTGCAAGCTCGAGGCACGATCTGGCATCCTCAGCCAGATCTGTGGAGATTGTATGTCTGGACTCTGAACTGGGCTCATCTAAAATAAGTGTGTTGTCACAACCGGTGCTAGGCACTATACGACATGCCAGGGCTCCCTCAACAAGGCAGCTGTATATGCCTTAACATGGCGACTTTTGGCCAATTGGTGTTCCACCTGAGGTGAGGACCTAACACATTGCCCTATGCAGACGAGGTCTTTTTTCAGCAAGAGCATTTGGATGCAGGACTCACTCCATCCACGCTCGCGAGTTTGCGTTACTGCCATAATGACCACTCATGACCCCTGCGGGCTTATCTGTAAACAAACACCAGGGGGATCAGCAGATTTCTGCATGGTATGAGACGGCTAAGACCATTTTGCCCTGCTCCCATCCCATTCTGGGACTTAGCACTGGTGTTAAACACACTTACAGGTTACTGTTTGAGCCACTAGAAGCGGTAAGCTTACGCATACTCTCTTTGAAGACTGTACTGCTACTCACATTGGCATTAGTCAGATGTGTTGGGGACCTTGATGCCTTTTCAGTCATCAACTCTTGACATTGGACCACTACCAAGTGTCTCTGTCTTGGCATCAAGCTGTATGGTTTATTGTTACTCTACTTTCCTTCTTATTTTTCAATATGAAGTCAAAGTTGTCAAAGTTACTGACTTGAAAGGGAACGTCTTGGTTACTGATGTAACCTAGGTTTTCGGAATGTAGGGAACGCTTTGTAGCTGTGCTGCACTACTGATTTTTCACTGTTTAGGGACCGAGAGATGCGCTCTCCTTCCATCAGTTGGAAAATCCTGATGGTGTGGTGCTGGGCTCTGGCTTATATGCCTGCAGTGATGCATACATAGGGTGGAGTGCCAAGCATCACTTGCAAATTAAATTAGTATGATGGTATAGGGTTTCAAGGTCACCATCCCTAGGAGGAGCTCCCACAGCATCAGCTACTGAAGCAGCGTCTCTTTCCCTACTTTCAGAGAATCAAGGTTACATCAGTAACTGAGATGTTTTGGTTGAAGTTTACTTTTTTTTTAACACGTTTACATTTTTTCACAAACATTAGTTTGCAATCAAACAAAAATTAGTGCACACCATTTGAAGAACCCTGATTTGTATTAAAAATTCCAATCTATGAATAAAATGTTACCTTTACAAAATTATTGATCCTGACCTCTACAGTACATTAAGCTAAATAAAGGCATTTGGTTTTATTCTTGTATGTTTTTACATACAGCAACTCCTAGCAAACCACTACACACACACACACACTTGTTGAGTGATTGAGTTGAAAACATAATGATTCACATACAGTAAACAACCCACAGTGTCATAAATGATATAAAATTACAAAATACTAGTGTGATAACAGAAAACATTTGGTCAAACTGAGATTTGCTCATTTGCAAACATCTTCCAAGAGGAATTCAGCGCTCAATTTAAGCTAAGCTCCTTTCTGGAACACATCCATGAGTCTGTGAGTTGATCTGACTAGTCTTGTTTGCCAGTGGAGATTTACTGCATTCTTAATTCCCATTACCTCAGTATCTGGCACTATTATGCCTAGAACCCAGACTAATCACCAGAATCCACACTGACAGAGGTGGACAATAGAAAACATTGTAATTTTTTTCTCTCTCTAATTTAATCAAAGCCTTTGAAAATATTCCTTCTAGTGATCCTGCAACCTGCTTTCATAACATTTACTCCAAAGTTTAGGTTTTATCATCCATTCCATGACACCCCCATAGGGCTGTTAACATCTGTTGGGAAATGTCAGAACGGACCCATTTTTATCTTTGATGATATGTCAAACAAAGTTTGGTGTTGTAATTGTAGATTATTCTAAAGGGCCATGCAGCTCTGAGAAAGACAAGCAACCCACTTCTTTTGTATTTGATCATTTGTGACTTAGAAACCATATGAACAAAAGTATATGGACACGTTCTTCTAAATAACAGGTGTGATAATTCCAGTAATTTCACTGAAATCAAATAATACATTAACATTCTAGAGAAGCTGCTTCCAACTTTGTGGCAACAACTTTCTTGGAAGGCACTTTCTGTCCCAGCATGACAATGCTCCTGTTAACAAAATAAGGTCCACAAAGAAATGGCTTACTGAGCTTGGTGTGGAAGAACTTGACTGGTCTGCACAAACCACAATCCCACTGAACACCTTTAAGATGAATTTGAATGCATCTACCAGAGTAAGTGCTTGACCTCACTGATACTTTTGTATCTGAATGGGAGAAAATCCCTGCAGGATTCCAACATTTAGTGGAATAAGGACTGGAAGCTGCTATATCAGCATAGGGGTGGATTAATGCCAATACTTTTGAACTGAAATATTAAACAACCACATCTGGTAAGTAGAGAATAACGTGATTATTTTAAATGTCATGTAAACACGGATTTCTTGCCTTATCAGATTTTTTAAATGAGCTGATTTTAAAGAGTAATCAGTGTATTGGTGTGCATGTAAATGGGCTCAGTGTTCACCCATACCAGCCCATCAGCATTCCCATTGGCTGTCTTCTTTTGATGTATTAGAGCAAAGTTTTACAGGTGGTTCATCCACTGGAGTGGAGTGTGCTCTGTGATGAGTGCAACACCCCACAGGCCAGCACAGCCCCAACACTGCCCACTTGATTGCCTGGGCTTTCTTATCAAAATAATTTATCTGTGGGGGGACAGCTTTCAGCAGACTTTGACTAGATGCTCATTCTTCTTCAGAAAGAACAGTCCTAATCCTGTTTCTTGAAATAAATTTTTCCACGGCTATCCTCCATTCTACTCTCTTGACTAGAACCTTTCTTGTCAGGTCTTGTAGAAAAAAAGAATATATAGCAGAGGTGCTCAGGTTTCCCCTCCCAGAGGCGAAGACGTGCGCTTTTTACCTCCAGTCATGTTCACGAAGTTGTGGACCCTGGATGTCATTCCTCCTTAGCCCTGTGGCAGGTGAGTTTGCGGAGAAACTCGTTGCCGGCCCAGTAAGTGTGCTAACTTGGCCCTGTACTGGGGTAGGTACTCCACATGCGCTGGTTGCCCATATGTAACCCCGTGTGATGTATCTCCCCATTGGTGAACCTGTGTCTTCCTTGGGCAGAGGCCCCTCTGCCCCCGGCCACTGTGTTTGTAGAGCTCCTCCCCCCCAGGTAGGACCTACCACGGGGCTTCTCCACATGAGACACTGCTGACAAGACTCGGTAAGACCATGTGACGTATTTCCACACAATTTCCTCCCCCTCGGGCAGGGTGTGGTCTCCGCGGTGTCTTCCCCTTTGGAGTGACCCCCCCCCCAATATTCTATATTTTATAGAATTAATCTCACTGTAATCCTACCACCGAATCGCACTCATTATTGATTATGTGAATGTGATTACTTCCTGGTTTCCATAGGACCAAAAAACCCATCTCTCTGAGGCTGCTCACACAACACACTTTCAGTAGAACCACAGAAAAGGTAAACACATTTGAATTGATGCAAAGACGTCTGATGGGCAGGAGTGCATTAACACAGGGGCTTATACGGGCTGAAGCCCAAGGGCCTCCAACTCCCATGGGGCCCAACCGGAGGAGCGCATTTAAGAGCTTTCAGCGGGAGACGCATTTGTTGACATGGTAACAGTGAGCAACAATTAAAGGCATCTGTGTAGTGCTTGTCCCCACATCACTGAAGCTGTTCCACCAGAGCATTTCTCTGTCCTGAGTAAAGTTAGCTAACCATACTGGTAAATCTGTTGTGTGGTGAACAGTTTGGAATCAAACCATTCTACTTGTACCATTACTGACCGTGCTCAAAACCATTCGACCTGATTACGGAAAAGCAGCTTTTTATAATGGACAAGGGCACTAGATCATTAGATCTAATGTGGATACAAAACACACTTTACCTTTGTGCTCAATGAGTTTGCCAATGCAGGAGAGAGGTAGCTTGGAAGAGAGCTTGCGGTTCTTATGCTCATTTAACACTTCTTTTTCACCTTATAGAAAAAAGTGGAGCACTGATAGGGCTTTGGAGACATTGGAGAATTGAGAGATTAATTATTTTAATATTTGCTTTTGAAAGGGGGATAGCTGATCCCAGATCAACTATAGCTGAAGATTCTATGTGAAGGTGGAGAACTATGAAGTATCCCACTTTGCCAAAAAAAATAAAAACTTTTGGCAAGAGTTAGAATTGGAAATCAAGACAAGCAGGTGTTCAGGTGTTTCCAGTTATTGCTTGGCGGCTCTGTTTGTTTACCATCGCCAGGGTGACGCTGCCACATGCACAAAGAACTCTTGACAGGTGTATAAAAACAGACATTCAAAAGGCTGAAAATGTAACGATTGTGTCCTTTTGCAACTTCCTCCTTGGCAGTGTGTGTGTAACAAGGTGATTAGTCCTTTTGCCTGAGTTATGAGTGGTAGATGTCCTAGCAGTTAATGAAAACTTTCTTACTGACTCACTTGTGTATTGAGAGAATAGTCAACAGTTCACTGTATGCATGGGTAGGGCCCTTTCAAAATCTAATTTTTTGTGGGTGACAAAACTGTTATACTGGAAAGCATGTATTTTGCAAACTGGTTTGTGTTTTACCTACTGCTAGACAAAATTCAGTTTCCATCCATAGCATGCCTGAAAGAGAATGTTCAAACAAAAACAAAAAATGTGTCTTCTTTTACTCACCCCACCTTTACTCACCCTGTTCCATGGAAAAAAGAGAGTCGTACAGGATTGGAATAACACGAGGGTGAGTTAATGATGACAGACTTTTCATTGTTGGGTTGCACTCTTCCTTTAACGCTCACACACACACATAGATCTGTTTAGAAGTACTAAAAGCGTAATGCAGCAATGCAGTGGTGCTTACTCTGTCATGCATGGGTAACCTAAAAACCTTAATCCCACCTTTAAATTCATGCCACCTCAACATACAGCTCTCAAGACTGACAATGATGTTTATGCCCCTTGTTGGCACCTAATCAGTGGTACCAGCCTGAACCAAACTACACTGTATGCTTATATTGTAACTCATAAGAAGGGGCCGACCACCTCCGTTTGGGGTTTTTTGAGCTTTGCTAAAGCTTACATAGTGGAGTAAAATCGGGGTTATACAAACACTAATTAGAACCGCTGACTCATTCATTTAGTTTCGGTGCAAGCTTAGTACACACCTTTACATACTGTATAGTTCTAAGATTACATACTGTAAAAAACATCCTTTGGTCTGACAATGCCTAAAAACAAAAGCTAACCTAACACTTTCCCCTTCTATTGTAACTTCTACACACCCAATGGCAGCTTGTTGTTAAGGGGATAGTTCATCCAAAAATGAAAGTACAGTTATCATTTAGGCTACCCACTCTCATGTTGTTCCAAATTTGTATGACTTACTTTCTTTCGTGAAATATAATATGTAATGCAGAATGACAGCCTCAGTCACTATTCACTTTCATTTTATGGAAAAAAGATCCAGTGGCAATGAATACTTAATACTTAACATTCTGCCTAACATCTCCTTTTGAGGTCTACAAAAGAAAGTCATACAGGGTTGAAATGACATCAGAATGAGTAAATTATGACAGAATTTAAATTTTTTGGTGAACTTGATTTAAAGCACTTGTTGACTTCATTTTAGAAAATAGCATCTACAAATTAATCGTTACAACAAGCCATATGCAAGTTGTTTTGTATCTGCCAAGAGAATTATCTAACTTTCACTGAAATACAATGAGAAGTGGATAAGACAAATGGAGGGGTGGATAAGACATTAAGTTTTAATGGAGGGATGTTCACAAGAAGAAAAGGAAATGGGGTGACCCCATCATGTCCAGTCATGTCTTTTCATAGTTGAGGTTAATGTCAAACAAAGGAAGGCAGAAAGGCATCCTGGAGTGATGAACTAAAGCTTGTTTCCAAGTAGCTGGAGTGCTGCACTCACATAAAATATTAAATGTTAACTGAAAGGCCACAAACCCATCCATATCAGGAACTTAGTCAGATATATTAAATATATATTAATACTGATACGTATTAAAAAGTCATTAAAATGCTTGCTTAAGCAAAACACAACCTGTAAAGAAAATAAGGAAAAAAAAGTTGTTACATTTACGGTAAAATGTCGGCAGCTGTGGTTGTCAATAATTCATCATGAAAAATACAATGACCATGTTTCAGGCATAATGTGATGCCATTTTTGTGCCTGTATATTTTACGGATCACAACCGTTTATATTATTAAATTATATAAACTTAATGTACCAACTTTCTGGAGCTTAAAAAATCTGCTTTTCATTTAATAATATTGTTAAACACTGTAGTAACAACAAAAGGTCACATAATGATGTAATGTTCATCAAGAGTGGTCCTTCCAGGGGCAATGACCAATACACATGTAGAGACAGTGCTCAGTCACTCACACAAACACAAAACACCATCACAGTACCACAAGTGGCATGAAAATTATGCAATAGCATTAACTAATAAACTACATAAAATATAACTGTAGCAAAGGTTCGTATTTGGATCAAAGGAGGAAGTGAGAGCCGGTTTTCACAGTCCACGTGAGTCAGAGTTTTATTAACAAAAATAATAGAAAATCGCTTTGCAGCTTCACACTCAACCAAAAGTCTGCTTTGCAGCATAAAAGATGAGACAGGTCTGCTTTTCAGCACAACATGCTATATAAACACTCTGGTAACAGACACATAGTCTCTGGTCTGTATTTCTCCCTATCTCTCTCGACTGGGCCGTCTTTTATCTCCCCCAACTCTCACTGTGAACATAGAAATGGTAATTAGTCACAGTTCATCTCAGGTGGATGACCTTACTGCTTTCTCTCTCCCGAGACGGGCGATCGACCACACCCTCACCTCCTCATACCCCCACTGCCCAACTCAGGCCGGGGGAACCGTCCTGACTGCCTCCCCCCCCCCTCCCCTTTTCTGGAGAGGAAGTCCTCGACAGCCATCTGTGCCCCCGGTCTGTGGGCCACCTCAAACTTAAATGGCTGGAGTGCCAGATACCAACGGGTGATCTGGGCGTTGGCATCCTTCATGAGGTGGAGCAATTGGAGCGGGGCATGGTCCGAACAGAGTGTGAATGCTCGTCCCAACAAATAGTAGCGGAGAGCGAGGACCGCACACTTGATGGCCAAGCACTCCATCTCTATGGTGGGTGCTCCTCCCCCTCCACCACTTGGGACAGAACAGCACCCAGCCCCCTGTTCGATGCATCCATCTGCAAAACAAAAGGGAGAGAGCAATCAGGGGAATGCAGAAGCGGCCCACCACAAAGTGCAGCTTTTACATGTGTGAAAGCCCGTTGGCACAGCTCCGTACACTGGACCGGGTCTGGAGCTCCCTTTTTAGTGAGATCAGTCAGCATGCTGGTAACGCCCAAATAATTAGGCACAAACCTTCAATAATAGCCAGCCAGCCCCAAGAACTGTCTCACCTCCTTTTTGGTTGCAATCACTGTGGTTTTATCAATTTGGGGTCGCACCTGCCCATGCCCCAAGTGGAACCCCAGATACCGTACCTCCACCCATCCAATTGCGCACTTCTTCGGGATTGCTGTGAGCCCCACTCGTTGCCTGCGACCTCAGAATGGCCCCCAGATGCTGCATGTGCCGCTGCCAATCATTACTGTAAGTAATGATATCATCCAAATAAGCAGCAGCATATGCAGCGTGCGGTCTGAGGACTCTGCCATCAGATGTTGAAATGTAGCCGGGGCCCCAAACAAACCGAATGGGTCACAAATTGGTGTAATCCAAACGGTGTGGAGAAGGCCGTTTTCTCACAGGACATCGGCATTAAGGGGATCTGTCAATAACCCTTTGTTAAGTCCAGTGTCGAATAAAAGCGAGCCATGCCCAACCGATCAAGTAGTTCATCAATACGAGGCATTGAATATGAGGTTAGTGCGGCCGGGGAGAGGCAGAATATGTCAGAGAAACTTTTTTGCAATCTGGTAACCTCCGTACTTTGTGACGGTGAGAGGTGGTCTCCACAAGGGTCTGTCAGTGAACTGACATAGCTGACTTCCCTAACTCGCCATGTGATCTCACCCTTGCCAATTTGCAAGTAATTTAGAGCTTGATGTGGGTAGTAATACAAGTACTTCATCTCCCTGTGCAAACTCCCGTAGCTGAGCTCCCCTGTTATACAGCCGGGACTGACGTACTTGAGCCTGTAGCAAATTATCCTGTGATAGACACCACCATGTGTGGAGTTTTTCTCTCAGGTCAAAAACGTATTGAATTTCATTTTTGCTTTGTGAAGCAATTGTCCTTCATGGCGTCTAACACGCCACAGGGCTTAAACCCATATAATAATTCAAATGGGGAAAACCCGTGGAGGCTTGCGGGACCTCTCGCACTGCAAATAACAGGGGTTCGAGCCACTTATCCCAATTCTGAGCATCTTCGTGCACAAACTTACGAATCATATTTTTTAAGGTCTATTAAATCATTCGACCAAGCCATCCATTTGTGGATGGTACACACTTGTCCGAATCGATTTAATACCTAATAATTTGTATAGTTCGCATAGTGTACATGACATGAAAGTAGTGCCCCGATCAATGAGGATTTCTTTCGGAATCCCCACTTGGGAGATTATTCTGAAGAGTGCCTCCATAACACTACGTGCTGAGATGTTGCGAAGAGGCACTGCTTCCGGATATCACATCAACACGCAAGTCCACCAGAACCAACACAAAGTGATGCCCGCGTGCCGACAATTCTAATGGCCCGACAAGGTCCATGCCAACTCTGTCAAAGGGAACAGGGCGCAATGGTGCTTTTGTAGTGGCCAGCAGATTCACCAGCTGACATTCATGGCATGTCGCACACCACCTGCTAACATCCCTGCGAATGCCCGGCCAACATAAACGGGCCATGAGATGATTTAGTGTTTTCCCCCTGTCCCAAATGACCCGCCATCGGACTATGATGAACCGCCTGGAACAACATTTCCCAACGGCTCCTTGGTACTAACAACTGGGTTGTATCTTCTTTTGTCTGAGCATCTTGCGTCACTGGATACAACCGGTCATTTATAATTGAGAAATACGGATATGTGAGTGCAATGCGCAGCTGAAGGTGTTGAACATCAACTACTTTCACTTGGTCAAATGCGTGCTTAAGAGTCCCGTACTGGTAGGCAGTGGTAGCTCAGCGGTTAAGGCTCTGGGTTACTGATCAGAAGGTCGGGGGTTCAAGCCCCAGCACCGCCAAGATGCCACTGTTGGGCCCTTGAGCAAGGCCCTTGAACCTACCTGCTCCAGGGGCGCTGTTTCATGGCTGACCCTGCACTCTGACCCCAGCCTAGCTGGGTTATGTGAAAAGAAGAATTTCACTGTATATGTGCAAATGTATAATGTGTGATAAAGAAAATTATAATTATTTTGCATCTGCTCCAGAGGAAAATCCCCAGCAGGAATTCCCCTAAGGGTTGGGGAAGTCGAGGCTTCCCCCTCCCTTACGTCATCCTGACATGGAGCTGACATTGACAGCCCCAGCTCCGCCTCCCCAGTCAGCACATTGCACACCCCACACCATCCCACTATATTAAAGGACCCATCCACACACACCCCTTTTAACAATTCAGGAAAAGTTGGCCAATTAGTACCCAAAATTAGTGGATGGGTGAGGTGGGAACTAACCACAGCCTCAATGTTATGCTTTTAACACCGAAATAGAATAGTGACGGTCACTGCAGGATAATCGTAAATATCCCCTTGCACACACCTCACCTTCATCCGATTATTTGTATTCAATGCCCCATTTTGAACCAAGCACTGATGAATGGAGGTTTGGTTACAACCTGAATCCACCAAAGCTTGGTATGTATCCCCCCAATACTCACGGGTATTTGGTACATCCCGGCTTGATCGAGGGCGGTCTGTGCAGTGTCTGGGACCCGGATCAACATCCCCACCTCCATCACCTGGCACTGTTCGCAGACGTGACCTGGCTCCCCACAACTCCAACAGACCGGCCCAAACCTCACACCCAAACTAATGGCAGCAGCTTCCCCCACCTGAGAGGAAGAATGGGTAGAGCCAGGGGAGAGAGAAACAGGAGGGTTAATACACCCCCGAGGCCGGGGCACCAGTCGGGGGATTGTTTCACTGTTTCCGGGGGAACGGGATAGGTCACAAGGCAGGAGGGGAGGGGGTGGTGGAGGGATCACAGAGATCCTCCGCTAACTGTACTGCTTCATCCAGCGACGCCGGGCGGTGGCACTGGACCCACTCCGCTGATCCTTTCAGTAGGTCAGGAGATGAATTGCTCCAGCACCACGAGATCGATGACATGCCCGACGTCGCTGGGCTCCTCAGCCAGCACCCACCGCCAGTAGGTGCTGAGACAGGTCTGCTTTCAGCACAACACTCTATATAAACATTCTGGAAACAGTCGCATAGTCTCTGGTCTGTATTTCTCCCTCTCTCTCTGGACTGGGCCGTCTTTCATCTCCCCCAACTCTCACTGTGAACATAGAAACGTAATTGTCACAAATCATCTTAGGTGGATGTCCTTACCGCTTTCTCTCTCCCCAGATGGGCACTCAACCTCGCCCTCACCTCCACAATAACATAATAACCCAGTGTACATAATTGATATCACACATAAGATGAAATACAACTATTTCCATAAAATATAATGAAATGCGATTGGTCATGCAGGTACTTCTGGGAATACAAAAAATATATATTTTTACAATATTTTACTGTAAAATTACATGTATTGTCTTTGGAGTGGGGTTTACCTAAAAAAAACCTAGGAAAATTAACAGACCGTATTTTCAAGTAAAGGCTACACACAATTCTAGGTGGCTTTAATTAGAACTTCTCAAGTAATATTTACTTTGCAATACTCTGTTTCAAACACATTTTACTCACTTTTTGCTTGCACATTTTACTTGAGCAATGTATCTCTGAATTAAGCCATGCTTTTAAAAGCATACTGGCATTTCAAAAAAAAATGTACGTACACTTAATCATGTACCACATGGAAGCTTAATGCTTCCATACGGAAGCTTAATGCATGCTTTGTAGTCTATTAGACAATATCACCTTGCTTTAATGCTGATAAAAAACAAGATCCAGAGCTGCTCACGCAGACCTCAACACTTGGTACACAAAACACGACGATGGTGACAATCAATAGATACTTTTTTCTGATCATGAACAGGTTATTTTGAGTAGAAAATGAACTTCAGACTTCACAAAACAAGAAGTTACCAAATGTAACAATAAAATCAACAATACAATTTGCGTAAATCAACTCGCAAACAGTGAACTATGCAAGCTTATTAATTATCAAGCCCGGTGCATGCTGGGAACATAAGCTTCAGAAAGTTAAGTGAATTATACTGTATATGTTGCTACATGTTAACCAATTAACTTCTTTTTTCTTTTTTTTTTTTCTTTTTACTGTAGCATTTTTACATTCTTTCTCCTTAAACTATGGACATTTTTTAGCAGAAATGTTACATATGGAGTAACAAAATAACTTGAAATGAAACTAAAAGACAACTTTTCCTCAAAAAAAAACTAATACAGTATTTTACAGTAAAATTACATGTATTGTCCAGTGAAATCTAATTTTCCCCCTATAAATAAGGTAAGGTAACTTACAGGAAACCAATTACCAGTCTTTTCTTTTTGTATCAAAATTAATAATTTTACAATGCAGGAATTTATGGCATGAAATGATAATTCTTTGAATATGAGAAAGGTGTATTTCAGCTGCTGTGACATATATTGTATGTTTCAGTCATATCCAGTCAGCAGAAACCATTGAAACTGGATTGGCATGGATTTTGATACTGTACAATGCACATTGTGAATAATTTCTTACACACCAAAGACCTATAATGATACAGTAAATAATTAAGTACAGTACATTAAAACAGCAATTGAAAAGGTGATATTAAATGCTGTTATCAGAATTTCCACTCTTTCTAAACCAATGAATTTCCATGACATTTCTATGGCATTTCCAGTCATTTGAAATTACTATTAAGGATAAGGATTTTCACCAATAATTTTGTAGAGAAATATTGGGCTGTTTTTCATTTGTTCCAAGCCTTGGAATTAAAAGACTGAAATCCTTAAAGCAGACTTCTTTGTGTCTGATAGTCAAGTTTATTAATGTAATGTCAGTTTATTAGCTATAAACATTTGCAGCCATGTGAATGTTATCATGCTGGCATGCGAGTTTTACACTATTCAAAATCTAGATGATAATATATTTCAGAGCAGCATATAACTAGAAAAATTTATATTCACTTTGGAAATATCCATGACTTTTCTGATTATATTCATTTTCATAAATTTTCCAAGCCTGGAAATCATAATATTTTTAATTCCCTGATATTTCTAGGTTTTCCACGACCATGGGAAACCTGTGTTACATTAAATTTTTTGGCATGCCAACACAACATATCTGTTCTTTTAATGTGCTTTTAACACATTTTTAAAGGTGGCAGTATGCCCACCCTGGTATTTTCAGGCTGACAAATAGTGCAACCCATGTTTTCAACACATTAATTAAGGTATATACATTATTAACTTAGTAGTATGCACTGCATTAAAAGAGCTGTATTTGGACAAGTAGACTCCTGTATAAAGCGCTGAATTTTGGATATATTCGGAAAAGTACTGGTCGGGAGTGTCAAATTCCACAGGCCCATATACATCCATTTATATACCATTTCGGATGTATAGTGGCTGACAATTCCTTCCATGCTATGGCCATAGCTGTCTGTCAGGAGACTTTTTCACACCTGAATCACATTTGCATTTCTCACCTTCTAGATAAAATGGTCACCCCTATTGGTAATTTATCTGAAACTGTAAACATCCTTGTTTCATTCCATTTACATACAATAAACTGATTAATATGCCTAATGTAATAATAATAATAATATGTGGTGATGGGGGTGTGGTCGTGTGTCTGCAGTGGCGGCTGTGCATTAAAAGTCTAGGCCTTCAGTGTGATTCATGCCATTAAGAAAACACAGTTTCACAATGAATAAGACACGCTATGCCTTTGGGCATCATACATTATGTCACAGCTAACTAATAAGACCAACTGACATTTTAAAAACACGTCTACGCATGAAAGCCAGAACTTGAAACGACACTTAATGCTAAAGCAAGCCTAATTTTAACTGCAGCATTGTCTCCCGAACAGATATTCAAAAATCATATTTTTTCATATGAATCTAACAAGGAGGTCTATAATACCTGGAAAAATCTATCTAATAATATTTGAGATTTAAATGTTGCTCGCATGGTTATGCTGAGTTCCATTCAAGTTGGATGTGGGATATTCCTACTTGATGTCTCCGACCATAAATGCATTCCATTCCCCGATATTCGGAACTGCAACGCTTCTGTTAGCTTAGCAGGGGTTTGACTCTCATTAGAGATGTCTCCTAGCAACCCAACTGATAAACAATGCTGCAGCACTAGCATTTGTGCTACAGGTGTACGATTACCAAAAGAGATTATAATGTTTTATACACCTGTTTCTGCAGGCATTTGTTAAACAAGCTTTAATAACATGTAATGTGGAAACAAACTCATTTATCAATATTACATAATAAAGTGAATGTTTATCACTTACTTTGTATATCTCCCCGAGTGTTGACATGTTTGTGTGACATCATGCCCCTGCATCTCAGTGAAATCGGAGTTGAGAATTTCTGCACGAGCCTACAAATTGTAATTCTTACTTCAAGATGCATTCCATTGCTCTTTTCTTAGTAGGAAGTTGTAAAATCTGACTTTCCGAGTTGAATGGAATGCAGCACTACTTTTAAAAACTGACACTGAATGCTGAAGCAGCCTAATTTACACTTAAAAAACACCTGATGTTGCTATAACAAAGCAAAAAGCACTTACCAGTTTGCTTGAAGTGAAAATTAGTCCTCCTTTCCTGATTAATAAATTAAGCAATCGCACGGTCATGCAGAACATCTTGTGTTTTTAAATCCATAAGGATCTCTTTCTCAGTGGTGATAGCGGCAATAATGACAGTCAACTCATCAGCAAGATCTGCCGCTCTTCGCTTTCAAATTACATCACTTAAAGCGTGACTGTGTCACTCAAGGCCAGCTAGAAGGCCTCGACCGGGACATATCCTAAAGATCACACCCACCAAGAACAACTAAATCAATCTGACTGGCTGATGAATCTGACAGTCTGACTTTAGTTGCCCATTCATTTGCAGTGTTGAGGGATTCTGTGGAAATTCTGAAGACCTGAGGGGGTGGAGCTCAAACTCATGCGATGCTTCAGCTAACGAGCTTGGCTTTGGGCATGTGATTTGTGAAACAGTTGTCACACTTTGCTTGTAAGCATCAAAGAATAAATTCTGACTGGATAAATTTTTCGTTTTTCTCTATTTGTTTGTTGATTAATTATGGGTGGAAAGCGATTAAAAATACATAGGCAAAAAGGTGATTGAGAATGAAAGGATGAAAAATATTTATTTATTTGGCATGTTACGCCAGCAGAGAAGGCTTTGCTGGCCCTGAGAATTCGCCAATGTGTGCCTGTCTGCAGGAGAGAGGGAGTGGTGTGGCTCGTCAAGCTGGTTGTCATAATTTCTAACAGCTGTTTCTCATTACAGTGACAGTGGAGAGACGCTTAAAACAGCCGAAAACCAGAGGAAGGCAGAGAGAGAGAATGACACCAGAGCGCAGTGACTGGTGTGCCCTATTATGTGTTTTATATGATCATATTCATTATTATTGTTGTAAAGCTGAAGTGTTCGAAGAACTATTTGAGACTTTTTGTTGCTTTGAACTGAGGAATAAGAAAGCCCTGAGAAGACGGCACTCAAACGAACTGAAAAGAGAGAATAAATGCTACCTAAAGTGTGTCACTGCTCCCCGTCTCCTCCTTTTCCATACCCAAACCTGTAGATCCTTTACACTGGTTCCGAAACAGGCGAGGTGATCAAGACCCTCACCAGCATCCAGAAGAGCCAACATCAGGCCCTCGTCGAGCTGCGGCTGGAGCAGGAGCAGCGTTTTCAACTCCTGTTCCAGGCCCAAGCGGAGGACCGACAGGTGTTCTGGACCCTGGTCAGACACGAGGGGGTTGCTGCTGCAGCCCCAGAGCCCACCCCGGCTGTCCAACTGGTCAGCCTCGTAAAAATGGGGCCGGCCGATGATCCCAAAGCATACCTCGATCTCTTCGAGAAGACAGCCAAGGTGTGGGAATGGCCACATGACCAGTTGGCGGCCCGCCTGTTACCACTACTCTCCGGTGAAGCATAGCTTGTGGCCCAACAGCTCCCTGCAGCCAACCTCCTCATGTATGCAGACTTGAAGAGAGCCATTCTGCAGCGGGTTGGCTGGATCCCCGAACAGAACCGACAGCACTTCCGTGCCCTGAAGCTGGGCAAACACGGCCACCCATTAGCCTTTGCACAGCAGCTCCGGGATGCCTGCCAGAAAAGGTTGCTGGCGGGGGATCCCCGTGGCACCCAGGACATTGTAGACAAAGTGGTACTGGAACAGTTCATCGCCCAGCTGCCCCGTGGGATGGCCGAGTGGGTCCAGTGCCACCTTCTCGCATTGCTGGAGGAAGCGATCCAGCTGGTTGAGGACTACATGGTGGCATTTCCATCATCTCTCTCTCTGTCTTGTCTCTCTCTCTCTCCTACCGCCAAACCCCGCTTCCGCCCCTCCTCTTTCCGTCCCGTTCCTGCGAGTCCATCCCCACAGGTGTAGGAGGGGGGCCTGGGCCGGTCTGTTGGAGCTGTGGGGATCCTGGGCATTTCTAGGACTCTTTCCTCATAATGGAGGTGGGCACTCTGGTCTGGATTCCCGACGCTCCACATTCTGCCCCCGATCGAGCTGGGACATATCGGATACCGGTGAGTACCCAGGGGGATACATATCAAGCTTTGGTGGATTCTGGCTGTTCTCAAACCTCCATCCACCAATGGTTTGTACAAGACGGGGCATTGGACACAAATAATCAGATGAAGTTGCGGTGTGTGCACAGGGATATTCACATGTATCCGGTGGTTACCACTGAAATACTATTTAGGGGGAGAAAACATAAAGTGGAGGCCGTGCATAATTCCCACCTCACCCTTCCACTGATTTTGGGGATGAACTGGCCTGATTTTAAGAATTTATTAAGGGAAATTTGAGAGGATGGGTCCTGTGAAATAATGTCTTGGTGTGTGATGTGTGATGCTATGGCTGAAGAGGTGGTGCCAGGACAGTCTACGTCTGTTCTGCATCAGGATGATGCAAGGGAGGAGGTCCCCACCCTCAGGGAATTCCTCTGGAGCAGTCGAGTGATGAGTCCCTCAATTACGTATTTGACCAAGTAAGAGTAATCGATGGTCAAGGACTCCGGCCTGACAGAGCACTCACATACCCATGTTTTTCAATTATCAAAGATAGGTTGTATCGAGTGATGCAGGACATTCAAACAAAAGAGAATACAACCCAGTTATTAGTCCCGAAGAGCCGTCGTGAAGCGCTTTTCCAGGTGGCTCACCATAATCCAGTGGCTGGCCATTTAGGACAGAAAAGAACACAACCGAATAATGGTCCGTTTTTTTGGCCAGGCATTCACGGGGACATTCACAGGTGGTGTACGGCGTGCTGTGAATGTCAGCTGGTGAATCCACTGGCCACCCCAAAAGCGCCATTGTGCCCTCTACCACTAATCGAGGTCCCCTTCGAAAGAATTGGTATGGACCGCATCGGGCCATTTGAACGGACCGCACGTGGACATCGCTTTGCATTAGTTCTGATGGACAATGCAACACGATACTCGGAAGCAGTGCCCCTGTGCAACATCTCAGCACGCAGTGTTGCGGAGGCACTCTTCAGAATAATCTCCCAAGTGGGGATTCCGAAAGAAATCCTCACTGACCAGGGCACTACCTTTATGTCTCGAACACTACGCGAACTATATGAATTATTAGGTATTAAATCGATTTGAACCAGTGTTTACCGCACACAAACCGATGGGTTGGTGGAACGATTTAATAAAACCTTGAAAAACATGATCCGTAAATTCATACACGAGGATGCTAGGAATTGGGATAAGTGGCTCGAACCCCTGTTATTTGCAGTGCGAGAGGTCCCACAAGCCTCCACAGGGTTTTCCCCATTCAAGCTGCTGTATGGGTGTTGGTCATGCGGCGTGCTCAATGTCATATGGGAAGCTTGGGAGGAGGGATCTTCAAACAGTAAAAACGAAATTCCATATGTTCTTGATCTTAGAGCAAAACTCCACACTTTGGGTCAATTAACACTGGGGAATTTGCTCCAAGCTCAGGAACGTCAAAGCCGGCTGTATGACAGGGGCACTCGACTACGGGAATTCACACCGGGAGATAAAGTGCTTGTATTGCTGCCCATCTCAAGCTCTAAATTACTCGCCAAGTGGCAAGGGCCCTTTGAGGTCACACGGCGAGTCGGAGATCTCGATTATGAGGTTAAGAGAATGGATAGGGGTGGAGCACATCAAGTTTACCATCTCAACCTCCTAAAATCATGGAGGGAGGCGGTCCCTGTGGTCTTGGCGATGGTAGATCCCAAGAGGGCGGAGCTTGGGCCAGAGGTGACCACCTCTCACCATCGCAGCTCACAGAGGTAGCCAAGTTGCAAGAGGAATTTGTGAACGTGTTCTCGCTTCTCCCCGGTCACACGAACATCATAGAACACCACATCAAGACCACCCCGGGAGTGATGGATCGTAGCCGCCCCTATCGTCTTCCTGAACACAAAAAAAGCAAAAAAAAGGTAGTTCAGGAAGAATTAGAGGCAATGCTCAAGATGGGCGTAATAGAAGAATCACACAGAGATTGGGCCAGCCCGGTGGTTCAGGTACCTAAAAGCGACGGGTTAGTACGATTCTGTGTGGACTATCAGAGAGTGAATGCAGTGTCTAAATTTGATGCGTACCCAATGCCCTGGATTGACGAATTGCTTGATCGGTTGGGCGTGGCTCAATTTTATTCGACACTGGATTTAACAAAGGGTTATTTGCAGATCCCCTTAACTCTGATCTCCCGAGAAAAAACTGAGTTTTCCTCACCGTTTGGCTTACACCAATTTGTGACTCTTCCGTTTGGATTGTTCTGTTCCGCCACGTTCCAGCCTCTCATGGACAAAATTCTCAGGCCACATACAGCATATGCCACTGCTTATCTAGATTATATCATCATTTATAGTAATGATTGGTGGCGACACATGCAACATCTGAGAGCCTTCCTGAGATCACTGCAGCGGGCGGGGCTCACGGCCAACCCGAAAAAGTATGCAATTGGGCGGGTGGAAGTTCGGTATCTGGGGTTCCACTTGGGTCATGGGCAGGTGCGTTCCCAAATTAACGAAACCACAGTGATCACGGCCTGCCCGGCGCCAAGACAAAAAGGAGGTGAGACAGTTTCTGGGGCTGGCTGGCTACTATCAAAGGTTTGTGCCTAGTTACTCTGTTGGATGTTGCCCCGGCCTGAGTCGGGCATGGTGGTGGGGGCGTGGTCGTGTGTCTGTCTGCAGGAGAGAGGGAGTGGTGTGGCTTATCAAGCTGGTTGACATAATTTCTCATAATTTCTAACAGCTGTTTCTCATTACAGTGATAGCGGAGAGATGCTTTAAAACAGCCGAACGCCTGAGGAAGGCAGAGAGAGAATGACACCAGAGCGCAGTGACTGGCATGCCCTATTGTGTGTTTTAAATTATCATCATCATCATTATTGTTGTTGTGAAGCTGAAGTGTTCGAAGAACTATTTGAGACTTTTTGTTGCTTTGAAATGAGGAATAAGAAAGCCCTGAGAAGGCGGCACTCAAACGAACTGAAAAGAGAGAATAAAAGCTACCTGAAGCGTGTCACTGCTCCCCGTCTCCTCCTTTTCCATACCCGAACCCGTAGATCCTTTACACTAATTCCGAAACCCGGGAACTGAGGAGACGTGTCGTCATGGAGTCCTCACCACTGGGCGAGGTGATCAAGACCCTCGCCAGCATCCAGCAGAGCCAACATCAGGCCCTCATCAAGCTGTGGCTGGAGTAGAAGCAGCGTTTTCAATAATTTACATAACAATAATAATAATAATAATAATAAAAATAATAATATGTTTAATTTATATAGCACCTTTCCAGAGCTCAACCACACTTTCAATCTTAGGAATAAACAGGATAACATTAATCAATGTCAGACAAGACAAATAGAGCAAAACAGACATCAATTATTTCAATTTCATGAGCTATAAGCAATTAGAGATCAACTATGTATCACACATGTAATGTGATTAATTAGATTTAATAATAAATAACTTGTTATTCATGTACAGTATACAATTTTGGAGCTAATGTTTTTATTTTAAAACAAAATTCAGTCTTGAGAGCCTCTGTGGCGAGTGTGAGTCAACATTACAAATACTGTACCGGTACTTCAAATGTTTTACTAAGCCCTACACTGCCCTCTGCTGTTAGATAATAAAAAATAGCTATTGTTGGACTGTTAATGGGATAGTTCGCCCCAAAATGAAAATTCTCTCATCATTTACTCACCCTCATGTCTTCCCAGATGTGTATGACTTTCTTTCTTCTGCAGAATGTCTCAGCAGAATATCTCAGCTCTGCTGGTCGTTTCAATGCAAGAAGTGAATGGTGGCCAGAAATCTGAAGGTCCAAAAAGCAGATAAAAGCAATATAAAAGTAATTAAAGTGCAAGAAAGTAGAGATTTATAGTAAAAAGGACTTAAATATTGATCTGTTTCTCACCCACACCTATCATATCTCTTTTGAAGACATGGATTTAACCAGTGGAGTCTTCTGGATTAATTTTATGCTGCTTTTATGTGTTTTTTTTATTTTTTTTTTTTATTTCTGGTCACCATTCACTTCTTGCATTGAAACGACCAACAGAGCTGAGATATTCTTCTAAAAAGAAAGAAAGTTATAAACATCTGGAGATGAGAGAATTTTCATTTTGGGGAAACTATCCCTTTAAGGGCAAAGGCTCTTATGACATCAAAATAATTTGCATTTATTTCGCTGGTAAATCATTCGAGCAGTTACATTAGGAAATAATGATGTTAATCCCTTATATGCCTGTGCAACATAGTCAAATATCATGATAGGACTTTGATACATCATGCTCGTGATGGAAGTAGTTGCATATTATGGGACTCCAAAAGTAAACATGCTCTCGTTCCCTTAGGGTAGCAGATCAGCGGTGAGGCTGTTGCCATAGAAACGCAGGCAGCACAGGTAGTCGTTAGCTGTTCGGGGGAAAGGTATTGAAGGTTCACGCGTATGTCAGGAAAGTGCTAGCTAGGCAGGTGGATCTGGAGACCGGTTATTAAAAAAATTTAAAAAAATAAAAAAAAGAAAGGAATATTAAGGGATTTGATAAAAAAAGACAACGACATGTCGGAGCGAGTAGCGTCATGTGGGAACCTGTATGATACAAACAACCTTCTGCTTCGATATTGCAATGGTAAGTTTGGCAGCGACTTGACTGAATGTACATAATGAATGCGCGCGAGAGAGTTTGTTTTCGTCCCACGCGCAGGTGTGATTGATTCGAATATTGTTTCGAATGTTGCGGGTTTTTGTCATTATGAGGCCATTCAGAATGTTACATTAACATTCCAGCAATGTTATGGAATTGACGTGTCACAATGCGTCACGCTCTGCGCGGATTCAACAAAAGAAACGGTTTCATTGCTATTACTGGCGACTATATTTGTTTAAATTACCTATCAGATTTGTATATATGCAAATTTCACACTCCCCTAAAACACATTTTCTTATGATCGCATATCTGCGGTTGGGTGTCAGATAGTTTTGTCTGTGTAAAGGTAAAAGGAAGAAAATCTACTCATATTCATACAGGCTCTTGAATGATGTGAAATATTTCTGTTAGCATAAAGTCTATAATTCTTTATGGTTTGAATTCAAGATTGTGTGTTTACATTTTCTAGTGTGATGTGAAGCAGGTGCCCCTCATCAACTGTTGGTTTGATTCAGGCCTCATTTTCTAAGACAGCACACCCGATTTGGCTTGCTAAATTACTGGGCATTTGATAATTGAATTCAGCTATGAAAAAGGTTTTAGTGAAAAGAATGCACTGAGTTACTTATTTATTTTGACACTAACATATTAATCTAATCTAGTGTATAATATTGCCTCTCTCAGAAGGAAATGTAGCTATAGGTAGAAGTTTTGTATCCCTGGTGATAGCTATGTCTTGATGATCAGTGAGTTTACCAAAGCCCTCAATCACAGATATAGTTACAGACGATGTAAGCATTAGGAAACATTAGTCAAGCTGTGTTTATATATGGGTCTAAAGCACATTTAAAAACAACAGAAGTTTGAGCCAAACTGCTGTACATCTTAGGGAATTATAAGGAATTATTTCAAAGCTATTAGGAATATAAAACTGAATTAATTTACTGAAAAACTACTAACAAAATGCATAGCAAGACAAGAATAAGTTAAATATTATATGATTAAATGTGAAAGATAAATACATAAAAATGCATAAAGCAAAATAAAAAGGCATTTATTAAAAAAACAAAACATTAACATGTTCATTTCAAGTCACTGAAGATATTTTATTAAATTGTGTATTATCACTGTGGAGTCTTCTTGCTAGCAACCACTGTACACAGGTTATATAGATATATACACAACCTATACTGTTATAGCTTACAGTATTGTCTTCTCTTAGAAACGACTATTTCAAAACCGTTTTTGTGAATTACAGAGTCACTCAAGGACAGAAATCTGAGCTGAAGTATCAGTGGCTCTACATCACACTGTCAGTACATTGTGGTCATTGTTTGGGTTTTCCTGTAGGTTTATATCTGTGACAGATGATTTGGCTGAACGACAGATGGATGGGACATCATATGATGAGACTCAAGTCTGGTGTGTCAGAGAGAATGTCAGTCCATGCTGTACAGCCCCATTAGTGCACATCAAACAATACATGGTACATGCTCTGTCATGGGTCTGTGTCTACTCTTTAGATGCAGGGTCTTCAACCCTTGGGGGTCTGTTTTCTTAAAAAAAAAAAAAAAAAATGTCATGACATTTCTAACAATTTGAATGCACATCAGCTAATGATATATCTTATTTTGGGGTCCATGGGTTGGCAGAGAGTCTGGATGCGGGGGTCCCTGGGTCTGTAAAGATTGGAAAAAGACATTTGAGGTTTGTCTGTGACAGTAGCAATTTGATTGTTACAGCAATAATCCCTAATGTGAATAGTATTGATTCAGATTGTAAGAAAACAAGCATACACCCCAGGGATTTAAAACAAAATGTTGTATATTGTCAAACAGACGGACACACGTTTTGTGTGCTATTGGAGAGGCTGGTCAGTGCACTTCCTGGTAGTGCCTAGCCAATGCATCAGACAGGTCTGGAGTCCAGCCAACCCTCTCTCTCCAACAACAGCACCACCAGCAGTTTTATACCGCATAGGAGACGGCAGTGAAGAACAGTGTCCTGTTACAAACATCACCCTTGTCTTTACTCACAGCACAGAGTGGTAAAGTGTGGGGGAGGGAGAGCAAGGGAGGTCCAGACACAGGATCAGTCATCCGGCAAGCAAGGGGAAGGTGGGAGAGCGAAGCCTTGGCCGGGAAGGCATTTATCACCTTTAGGAAACCCCTAGAGAGCTACAGCAGATCAGGCTGTCTGAGCGGGTGATTGACAGGCAGACATAGTACTGACTGGAATGGCAGGTAGGAGTGGAAATACAAGCACAGCAGGATCAATGAATATTTCAGCTGGATTGGTCACTGAGCATCCGGTTTCCTCCAGACGGCTTTTGTCTTTCAGCATCCCTATACCTTCATCTTCAATCTCCCATCCTCTCCTCTCCCCTCCCCTCTCTTACCTTTTACTTTTGCCTCCCATCTCGTTTGACTTTCATTATTGCAGTTGGCGTACTTGCCACCTGCTGATGGTGCTTTACGACTGTGATCTCAGTGTGTTTAGCAGGTGCAGGCATTAAAAGAGGTTTATTAGATATGCACACTTATCGTGCAGCCCGTTGCATTACCCTTGGAACTGAGACAATCAGCCACTCTGAAATATGATATTTAGAAAAATGTAAATTTAACAGTAATCGTTTTTGGCTTTGTTTACTGTAATATATGCATATGCAATACAGTATATGGAAGGTTTTAGATTTAAATGAAAATGGTCTGATGGGGGCCACAGTGAATCAGCATTGTTAGCATTTGGAACTTGTTCGGTTGTTTGAAGATTCTGTCTCATTTGTTGGCTTAATAAATTGTTTCACATTGTTTGTATAGATCATTGGTTCACATTGGTTTTGTGGAGACCCAACACAGTAACAAAGTTGTTTATCGCACAGAAGTAAACATTCAGGGTTGGGCAGTAACGGAATACATGTAACCAGATTACGTATTTAAAATACAAAATATTAGTAACTGTATTCCACTACAGTTACAATTTAAATAATTGGTAATCAGAATACAGTTACATTCAAATAAGTTTTTTTATTACTAAAGAGATCACTGTGCATTTTATTGTCATTTGTTCAATTTAATATTTAGTCTTTTCACATGGAATACATTTATAGATATAAATGATGCGATTCGAGGAGCGTTTGAACAGCAGTAAAACATGTTCTTAAGATGTTTTACATTCATACGAGCAGACAGAGAAGTACATTTGAAGTAAGTTTGGAGCAGCAGAAATAGAAATAAACCTTGTGTAAACTGTCATGTGAACATATAGCTTTATGCTAAGATAAAATGCTATTTCTAGCCATTTTACACAAACCTGTTACCAGGCACAAGCATTTTTTTTTGATCAAATACACATTAGATTATATATATTTTTTTCTCTAGTAAGACTTTTGATATTAGGGCAAAAATCTTATTCTTGATGAGAATTTTTGAATTGTTTTTCCGTAAAAATATAAAAAAATCCTTAAAACAAGATCAGTTTGCTTAATCTTGTTTTAGAAGCAACACCGCATAAGATATTTAGGTTTTTTTCAGAGAATGTGTTTTTAACGTGTGTTTTTTTTCTTACTGTACTGGCAGTTTTTTATAGTCAAAACAAGTGAAAAAATCTACCAGTGCTGAAGAAGTAATCCAAAGTATTTAGATTACATTACTGACCTTGAGTAATCTAACAGAATATGTTACAAATTACATTTTACAGCATGTACTCTGTAATCTGTTGTGGAATACATTTTAAGGAACCCTCCTGACCCTGCAAACATTGATTTACCAGCCTACAATAACACAAAATTTTGCCTAAAAATTCAGTATACTTTATTATCAAATATTGTGTTTGACTGCTGATCTTAAGAAATGACAGCCAGAGGAGAGTCACGTGACGCCATGCGAGGAGCGGACGTGTGAATGGCGAGTTCTGCGTACTTTGCTAATTTTATTACTATTCTTAACTGTTCTAGGAAGACAATATGTCAAAAAATTCAAAATCCTCGGGCTCTGGAAATATTAAAAGACACTTACATACTTGGGCTGATTGCCCGGAGCAACAGACCAAAAGCCCTGGACTCAATTCGGACAGTGAACTGAAAGATATCCTGCTTGAATTGATGAATGTGTCGGCAATGCTGGCGAAAGTCGTTGCAGATTTGTAGGATCTTGCTGTAATACGTTGATCGATTACTTCCTTGGAGATGAAATTCACTGAGTTGGTTACAAGATTGTCAGACGTTGAGAGGTGGATCGATTATTTGGAGTCTTCGGAGAGGGAATTAGCTGCTAATCCGCTAGCGACCAAGGTGGATTTGGAATGCATTTGGGAAAAACTGGAGGATTTGGTGAATCGTAATCGATGAAACAAGTCCGAATTGTTGGAATTCCTGAGCATGAGGAAGGCCGAGATATGGTGAAATTCCTAGACAAGCTCTTCCCAAGTCTGCTTGACATAACAGGCCATAAAATGGCAATTGAGCGAGCTCACAGAGTCCCGGATCGGAGATCCATTGAGGGAGACAATTCTGGACAAATTTCTGAGATCCGATAAAGATCTTGTGTTGCTTGCGAATTCAACGAGAGAATCGTGATCGATTCAAGGAATGCAAGACAGAACATCAACGGAAGATTGCTTTTGCACTGATGTTTCCGGCCAAACTGAGAATAGATACTAAGGATGGCCACAAAGTATTTATATGTCCACAGCAAGCAATGTCCTTCATAAAAACATTGGAGTGAGTAAGCCATTTGGTGTTTCTCATTTGGCCCCCAAGTGAACTTGACTTGGTAAATATACACTTGACTGTCTGAGGAAGCTGGGCGTCATTTTGTTTCTTTTTGTGTTGGTTCTGCCTAGCGGCTGGAGTTTGTTTAGTGTAGTAACACTCCTTCAAGAAACTCTTGCATCGATGGAGGATCGCAATTGCACTGATGTTTCCGGTCAAATTGAGAATAGCTACTAAGGATGGCCGCAAAATATTTACATGCCCACAGCAAGCATTGTCTTTCATAGAGACAATGGGGTGAGTAAGACATTTGGTGTTTCTCATGTGGCCCCCGAGTTAGCTTAACTTGCTGAATATACTCTTGACTGTCTGAGGAAGCTGGCACCATTTTGTTTCTTTTTGTGCTGGTTCCGCCTAGTGGCTGGAGTTTGTTTTGTGGAATAACACTCCTTCAGTACAGTTATGGATGAATCTGCATGTTCCTTGTGTTTATGCCTCCTATTGGCTGGAGTTGATTTTGTGGAGTATTTTTTTGCAGGACATTGGAAAGATTAAGTCATCTGCTGCACTCATGAACAGCCGGCTCACTGAACATTCGTTTGACTCTCAGAGGAAACTGAACAGATTTTTTTTTTGTTTTTGTGCTGGTTCCGCTAGCGGCTGGAACTTGTTTTGTGGAGGAACACACTTTTGATACAGTTTTGGGAATTAATCTCAAACGGGTTAAAGATAAATTAGGAAGAGTCATAATTATTTTAGCAGAAATTCAGGAGCAAAGGTTGATTTTGGCTTATATTTACGCACCTAACGCTAATGATCAGGGCTTTTTTATAGATATTGAAGGGATGTTGTAAGCCACTGGCACCCCTCATGATATAATATTGGGAGGAGACTTACATTTTTGATGGACTCAGTCCTTGATTATAGTGAAGCAAAAGTGTGTAAGCCCCCTAGAGCAACATTGATGCTTCACAGGATGTGTAAAAATCTTGGTCTTACAGATATTTGGATACTTTTGAACCCATCTGGTAGAGACTATACATTTTTTATCAGTCCATAAGATTTATTCTAGAATAGATTTTTATATATATATATATATATATATATATATATATATCTCTAAGTCCCTCATTTCATCTGTTGTTGATTGTTCAATTGGAAACATCTAAGTCTCAGATCACGCCCTGGTGAGTTTAGAGGTATTGCCACATATGGAGACAAATAAATCATATATCATTAATAAATAAATCATTTAAGGCTGAAAACAATGTTTATTTAATAAATCATTAAAGGCTGAAAACAATGTTTATATGGAGACCAACTGGTCCTCAGTATCCTCTGTGGGCGTGGCTTGGGAGGCACTTAAGGCATTACTTTGGGGTCGGATCATACAGTATGCCACATTCACAAAAAAATCCAAAGCACGAGAACTCGTGGAGTTGGAAGGGAATATTAAAAGTGTCGAGGCAGAGCTGAAGCGTCAAATGTCGTCTGATGGCCTCAGAGAATTGACCCGATTGAAATACAGATATAATACTATTTTGTCGTGGAAGGTGGAGTTTTGGCTATTCAGGGCAAGACAGTCATACTTTGAGTCGGGGGACAAAGCAGGGAAGCTTTTGGCTAGATATATAAAGCAGAGAGAGTCTTTTTCTACCATTCCCTCAGTGAAATCTGCTGGTGGTAAAATATTTACCTTGGCCATTGATATTAATAATGCTTTAAAGAATTCTATCTTGATCTCTATAGTTCCATGTCTTCGTCTACTGATGAGGATATTAGAAAGTTTGTGGACCATTAGAACTCCTTAAACTGACGACGGAGCAAAAAAAATTCTCTTGATTCTGAGCAGGCATGGACTGGCCATTGGGAGAACCGGGACTTTTCCCGGTGGGCCGGCCACGAAATGGGGCCACATGGGCCGCCACATTATGCAGAACGCGCTACAAAATGGCGCCGCGATATGCGGAAGGGGGGCAGCGATATGCGGAAAAGGACAGCCCCTATTACTCTGGATAGGGGCACCTGGTAGGGTTGCCCTCTTTCCACATTATTGTTCTGTCTTGCCCTTGAACCGTTAGTAGCCGCGATAAGAAGGGAAGATGATTTTCCAGGGGTGGTGGCAGGAGGTATGGCACATAAGCTTTTGCTTTACGCAGATGATATTTTGTTATTTGTCTCTGACCCTACTAGATCTATGCCTTGCCTCCACAGATTTGTTAATTCCTTTTCTAAATTCTTAGGATACAGAGTTAATTGGTCTAAATCCGAAGCTTTGGCTCTGACAGCGTACTGCCCAGTAACGGCTTTCCAGCCGGGCATCTTCCAGTAGCCCAAACAGGGCATTAAGTATTTGGGCATTTTATTCCCAGAAACTTTGTCTGATTTAGTTAGAGTTAATTTTGACCCCTTAATTAAAAGATTTTCGAGTGATGTGGGCAGGGGGGCTTCAATACATTTATCTATGATTGGGAAGGTTAATGTTATTAAAATGAATTGTTTTCCGAAATTTAACTACTTGGTACAGTCTCTCCCTGTAGATGTCCCCCTCTCTTATTTCAAGCAATTTGATAGTATTGCGAAGTCCTTCATTTGGAATGGTAAATGTCCCAGATTACATTTTAATAAATTAGATAGGCCGATTGATAAAGGTGGGCAAGGCCTACCCAAGATTTTGTTTTATTATTATGCATTCGGTCTCAGACATTTGGCTCATTGGTCGCTTCCACTTGAGAGAGTTCCTCCCTGGTTTTGTATTGAACAGGAAGTATTTGCCCCTATTTTGCCATTACAAAGCCTTTCTATTAAACTAACCGGAGTAGTTAAATCACACCCCGTAATCTCGCATTTGCACGCGGTATGGACAAAAGTGTCCAGAGTGTTTAATTCAGACATTTATTTAAATGTTGCCTCGAGCATATGGCTGAACCCTAAATTATGTATTGAAAGGTCCCCTTTCTACTGGTCAGAGTGGATTGTGGGGGGGGGTTACTACACTTGGTGACCTATATGAGAGTGGAGTGTTTAAATCTTTTGAAAATTTGGTTCAGCATTTTCAGATTCCCAGATCTCAGTTCTATAGGTATTTACAGCTGCTCCACCTGCTCTGTAATATGTTTTGGGAGTAGCTCACACCCCCCTAAAGCGGCAGATACTCTGGGAGAGGTGATTACTGCTTTTGGAAAAGGTCATGAGGCATCAGTGTATTACTCCCTGTTAATTCAGTGTCTGGGGGACAGAGCATTAACTTCTATCAGGAGATTATAGGAGAAAGGTTTAAACTTGGTATTAGAGGAGGAAGTGTGGGCTAGGATTCTAAAAAATGGCAAGTCTGCATCTAGAGATGCAAGGGTTCGCCTTATGCAATTTAAGATTTTACATAGATTCTATTGGACCCCCTCTAGATTATATAGGCTTGGTCTTAAAGACACACCCACCTGCTGGCGATGCCAATCAGAAGATGAAGACAAAATCCTATGTTTTTTGGGGGTGTGCTAAGATTCAAGAATTTTGGTTGAAAGTTCAGAGTTGTATGTGTGACGTTTTGAGCAATCAAAGTTTACTTTGTCCCAGACTCTGTATTTTGGGTGATGGGGCGGTCATAAATTTGGGGGATAATCACATTAAAAATTGGGTTCTGACCAGTCTCGTGATCAGCAGGCAAATAATTTTAAGGGGATGGAAGTCGGATGGAGTGCCCTCTTTTTTGGAGTGGTGTGTGGAAATGGGGAGGGTGGCTACTTTCGAGGAAGTGGTAAGTAGAAGGCTGGGGTTTTGGGACTTATTTGTTAAAAAATGGGGCAGTTATGTAGTTTTTTGGGGGGACTCTCGGGGAGGGGATGTGGAGAGTGTAGTTTAGTTTAATTATGTATGTTTATTATATATTTAATTTTTATTTTTTGGTTGTGTGTGTGTGTGTGTGTTATTATGTGGGACCACAGGGTTGTTCGTTGGGAGTCAGGGTGGGGTTGGTGAATGGGGAGGGATATTAGTGGGGTTTGAATGTGAAATGTTGAGTCGTTGTATATTTGATGGATTTTTCTTTGTGGTGTATATATGAATCAATAAAAAAAATTTAATTAAAAAATAAATGAAAAAATGACAGCCAGATGAGCCAAAATACCATAAAGATACAGGGACAAGAACAAAAGATACAGGGAACATGATTTTCTCCTCCCTTTCAAAAGTTCATACTGTAAGTATATTTAGTTTGCTATCCTGACTATGTATGACTATGTAGGCTACTGTATATTGTTGTATTTCTGCTGTTAAAGCAATAGTTCACCCTCATGCCATCCCAGATGTGTGACTTTCTTCCTTCTGCTGAATACAAATGAAGATTTTTAGAAGAATGTTTTAGCTTTGTAGGTCACTACAAAGCAAGTGAATGGTGGCCAGAACTTTGAAGGTCCAAAAAGGTTAAATCCATATCTTCAGAATTTATATAATTGGTTTGGGTGAGAAACAGATCAATATTTAAGTCCTTTTTTGTTCTATAAATCTCCACTTTCATTTCCACATTCTTCTTCTTTTGTTTTTGGTGACTTACAATCTTCATGCATATCACCACTTACTGGGCAGGGAGGAGAATTTATAGTAAAAAAAGGACTTAAAAATGTATCTGTTTTTCACCCACACCTATCATATTCTTCTGTTCTGGCCACCATTCAGTTTCATTGTATGGACCTACAGAGCTGAGATATTCTTCTAAAAATCTTCATTTTTTTCAGCAGAAGTAAGTCATACAAGTCTGGGATAACATAAGGCTGAGTAAATGATGAGAGAATTTTCATTTTTGGGTGAACTATCCCTTTAACAACCATATCAGAATAGACCTGTGACCTGTTTTTGAGTCGTTATCCACCAGTTGAGAACTACTGATATAAATTGTTTGATTATTTATTGATATGTAAAATGTATTTTGGTTAATCAATCATGTAATCTTTCTTTTTACCACAGATATTTTGACATAATATCCCACAATAAAATTGGCTTTCACCTTAAGTTGACATGGTGGCTTTTCAAACAAAATCCATCATTTAGATTTGGAAGATTCTGAAGCAACTTAGAGTGCGTTCATACATTTTATCAGTAGTTGTGTTCCCTAGGAATCAAACTGATGGTCATGGTGTTGCCTAATGCCATATGCTTTACCAGTTAAACTACAGGAACACAGTTCCTGTGATAAACATGCTAAATGCTAATAATAAAATGGCATCCAATTTTAACACTATACTGTATCTGTCTGTTTCCCTCATTCTCTCTTTCTCTCTTGTGCGTAGATGATAACGTATCATCCGGGAGTGGGATGGAGATGGATGACCGTCTATCTCATCTGGAGCAGAGGGTGCAGCTGCAGGAGGATGAGATTCAGCTGTTGAAGGCAGCGTTGGCAGATGCTCTGAGACGGCTGGGCTGCTGTGAGGAGATCACACAGGCCAGCAGCAAGAAAGGGGGACCCACTAAAGGTCAGAACTCCGTCATGCCTATCTATTTAAACCATTCCAGCTTTAGTAGCTGATGGCACGGCAAGAACACACACTGTCCCAAGCCCTTTCCTAAGACTATCCTGAGCTCTGATGAAAGGTAGCAGACAGGAATTTAATTTCAGCCCTCCAAAAAAATCAGTTACTGGCAAAACATTTACTATAATGAAATATGTGTGATTTATATGTTTCTTGGAATAAATAAATAAATAATCAGAATACATGGCTACTTTTGAATGGCCATCAATTGAGAATGATAATTTTTGCCCACTGAAAGGTATAATCACGCCACCTACCAGCAGGGGTTAACTGTACCACACAAGCCAACCAAACCCATTATTATCGCATTGAAAGTGTGGCAATGTCCACAACACAGTAATTAGAACCTATTTTTTTAATCATAGAGGTCAACCAGGTTTTTGTACTTTGCTTAGAGCCAAAGCAATAGCCAACTGGAGGGCAACCTGTGGTCCCTTTCTCAAGTGTACATTATTGATAGAACTTAGCAAGTTAGGCTACTTAGTAAGTTAGGGATGTAATGTAATATGTAAAGTAGTGTTTCCAATGTTAAGTTGCCATAAAAAGATTCCATGTGGGAGGTGAATTTCATTCGCATGTCATCTCACCTGAGTTCCTCTGTTTCTTCCTTTCTGTTTTAGTTCGGCAGATACTGCAAGCTCTGCCATCCAAGCCTCTTACCAATGGCTATGTCCAGTCAAAACGCTTGAGTGGCTATCCCTCCTCTCCCTCCTCTCCTAAGAAGGAGGTGTTGATATCTATCAAAAGGTGAGAGATATATGCAGGATGTCTGAACATTGTTTAGTGCATATTATCTCTACACATTTTGTTAATGTAAAAAGGCATTCTGGTATCAGATGTCAAAATAGCATTAGAATGTTGAAAAAAATCTCTACATCTCTAGTTCTTAGTTATTTAACGAAATCTGTGCAGTATTGCTATTTGACCTGAGGGTGGCAGTATACAATAAAACAAACGTTTGGATAATTAAGTAGTATGCTACATTGTCCCATGACCTCACTATGTTACATGTTTAAACAAGTGGCATCCAGTTACCGGTACTTTGTAATAAAAAACAGTTGATTTTCATTTTGTAATTCTAATTTTGTGTTGGCAGTCTGATCAAATAATAAGAAGGAGATTGTAGCGTTCCACTGGTTCACTCGTCACACTGAAAATGGAATGTCAGCTTGAGCACACTTCATTGTGGAATACAGTATTCCATGCCATCAATGTGTTCTGTTGTGTGTGCCCATTTAAGCAGATGTTAGTCATCCCATTCCATGCATACTAAAAAATTTGCATCCTGCGTACAGTATGCATTCTGCAGAAAGTATTGAAGTTATATGGTAGTATGCTTTTCTGAACATTTCTGAGCCTTTGTTTTTATACTAGCATTCTACATACTGACTACTACATCTGTATACTCTGTACTGCACGCCTTCTTTTGAAATAGTACACAATTCTGCACACCGAATTCAATAAAATGTGCACAGTATTCAGATAAATGTGCATGCTAATTTTTTATATGTTGCATTATTAGTATGATTGTATACTATTGTTAACACAGCAAACCTCTGAATGTCTTTTAAGGTAATACCTCAAGGCAGGTGAAGTCTTAAAAGAGTTGTTCAGTATTCATTGCTAAAACCATGACTGTATTATGTTATCAGCCAAGCCCAAGGTCTGCATTGTTCTCTCTCATCTTCTCCTATTTCTTTGATGTCTTTCTTTCCTTCCCACCTCATTGTGTGCCTCACCTGTTCTGTTCAATCTCATGCTTTTGTCTCTGTGTGTCAGGAAGAGCATGTCCACAGAGCGTCTGTCCACAGTGAAGAAGGAGATGGCCGACTCCCGCAGCAGAACCACCTCATCCAGCAGCTCAACCTGCGGAAAGAGAGACAGGTAATCACACCGATAGCATAAACTCATTCTTTAAGGAGAATGCATCACATTTCTCTTGTACTGACATTTCTGCAGTGTATACTGTAGTGTCTGCTATCTGTGATTAGTACAATGCTCTCTGGAATACTTGATTGTGATCGCTGTCAATCACAGCATTCTGCGGTCAGAATTTTTTTGTACAATGACCACTAAAACTGACAATTTTATTGACGATTTGATTGACAATTGTCCCTGGCAACCCAACTCCTTCACTACCTCCTACACTTCTGCATGTAATGTAATGAAAATGTAATGTCCTTTTATTTACTTATTTGCTAAGTAGCCATGTAGTAAGTGGAATAATATATAGCCGGTCTTACTTTATGGACCCTTTGACAATAGCTCAATATAGTCAACTCACTCTTTTGTATCTAACTAAAGTGCACTAAACTATTGTAAATAATTTTTCTAGAAACTGATATGGTGCATTGAAAACAGGCATGTAAATTCTGTTCTTCTCAAGATGTTGGGTCAAAACAGATAAAAATAGCCACTGTGTCTATGCCTCAGTGTCTAATTAGATGACAACGTCAGCCCTTTGGTCAGGGAGACACCCAGTACTTATTAGGTTTCCATTATGTGCTGTTTTGTTCCTCATTAAAAAATACATTATATTTTAACAGAAAGTGATATATTCACTTCTAGAGGTGCATTGTTGTGGATGCACAAAGGAGGCTTAGGAAGAATGAACAAATAGTCATTAATATTTTAGGATGTGTTTACATGGAGTTCCAGGATAGAAGGTAAACCTGATATTCAGGGTAGACAGCAGTGTTATTGACTGAGATACTAACAGAGCTGTATAGCCACCAGCATTTCCCACTACTAGAAAACTCTCATTAAAGGAATATTCCAGGTTCAATACATGTTAAGCTCAGTTGACAGCATTTGTGAAATAATGTTCATTACCACAAAAAATAATTTCGACTCATCCCTCCTTTTCTTTAAAAAAAATAAAAATATATCAAGGTTACAGTGAGGCACTTACAATGGAAGTGAATGGGGCCAATATTTGGAGGGTTTAAAGGCAGAAATGTGAAGCTTATAATTTTATAAAAGCACTAACATTTAATCCTTCTGTTAAAACTTGTGTTTCATTTGAGCTGTAAAGTTGTTTAATTCGTCATTTTTACAGTTGTTTTAGGGTTTGTTTACGTCGTCATAGCAATGACGTTTTAAAAATGTCTATAACTTAACACAGGAAAAAGTCAGTAAGTGGTTTTATCACACTGAAAACGTGTTAACCCTCATATTGTTTACATCTTGGGCTATACTTTTGAAACAATGAGTATTTTAACGTTTATGGATTGACCCCATTCACTTTCATTGTAAGTGCCTGACTGTAACCCAGATTTTTGCTTCTTTTTTTAAAGAAAAGGAGAGACAAGTCAAAATTAAATTTTGTGGTAATCAACATAATGCAACATGCTGTCGATTGAGCTTAATTTGTATTGAACCTGGAATATTCTTTAAAAATTGAACAAGCAAATAATCCAGTAGTCACTTTACTGCTTTAAGTTAAATTGTATTATCAGTTTATACTTTATTATTATTATTATTATCATAGTGTTTCAGGCCAAGCAAGTGAAATGCATTGCACAGGGTCAGAAATGTGTTGACTCATTACTTTTTTTTTAATCAAGATAAAGATTTGAGGTTAAAATTGGTAGGAATCTGTAAGGGAAATTGTATCTTATCATTAAGCCCTATTACTGGTCATCATTTCTTTACCAATTTAATTCCCTTTTTTTTCCTTCAGTAGTTCATAGTTCAATAGTCAAAAAATAGAGTTTTGCATGTCACAGCCCAGGACATGTCAACTTCCCTAAAGTAATTTATGTACCCAAATACCGAGTAGAAAAATATTAAAGCTTGTCACCATATGTTAAGTCTTTGTTGGTACTCTAAACCACAACAAAATGAAAACTTTAGGTTTATAAATGATTAACTTTTAGTTCAAACAAGTTTTCCACTGAGCACCTGCAGGGTGTTTGTACAGTAGATAATCCTTCATGATAGTAGTGTTTTATATATGGCTTGCTGATTGGTTAAGACCAAACTTGCTCTTGTGCATGGCAGCTCTGTGCAGGCAGTTGGTTGACACGCTCACCACTGAAACAGTCTTGACTACAGGGTGCATGATGTTACTGCATTAAGCACATGGGGGTGTGGTAACCCAGAATGGGGCTGTCATGTTTAGTGAGGAAGTGTTCTGTCATTGGCTAGTTAGGTCTATATTCCTGCAGAGCTGAAGTTAACTCAAACAAGGAACTGAGTCTTTTGCCTGACGGTTCTGCAAATTCCAGCTAGCTCTTGAACTACATAACGGAAAAACACCATGAAGAGGTCGACAAGGTAACAGCCTTTTTGTTTAACTCTTTCTTGCCATCAAAAGACAAAGTTTTGTTAGCTTTCTTTGTAGGTAAGTTTGGTTATTGAGTGGTTGGTTTCATCTTCCTACAACAAAGCAAACAAAGTTAGGCAAACACAATGTTTTCAGCAGCGTCCTTTTGAAAATGCAGCCACAGACTTTTGTTGATATATAAAGTGCGCACACCTGGAATGAGTTCATGGTATAAATTTATTTTTCTTTGTACTTCAAAAGGATAGATCTTAAATGTTAAAACAATCTTATTGGTAAAAGTTAAACCTTTTAGATCCAGAGTTCACTTTCCTGTTTCATGGTTTATCCAGTTTTATTTGTTTATTCTTATTGCACTGATGGTTTTGTGCATGAGTCATCTTGCAAAAACTTGCATGTTTTCATCTGGCTTTGATTGCTCGTCTGTATTGTCAAAACAAAAGATAGTTATTGATTTACCAACTTCAATAGAAGTTGAAGCATGCCATATATAAACAAAAGTTTTACTAATTGGCTCAGCCAATTGCTTATTTGGCATTCTGTGCAGATTTGTCACTAAGCCATATGTATTAAACATGGAACCCACCCACTGTAACACACACACACACATGTAGCTTTGAAGGCAAATTGGAGTGAGTGCTCTGCTGCAGGAAAGGGAATGGTTGCAGAACATCATGTCCATTGAATGCATGCAAATGTTTTTAATGGAAGCTGTCAGTGATTTACTTATTTAAAGATTTTAATTAATCCATTAAACTGTGTATACTATGCAAATCTTGTGTGTTGTTTTTCTGTATAAAATGCATGCATTGTCAAATCGGAATATCTTGCTAGCACTGTCTATGGTATGGATGGATGAGTGCATAGTCAGGCTCTCAATTCCTTTGCGGTCCCGCACATTAGCGGTACACAAATGTACAGCATTATATTGAGTGTCGTACACAACCTAGAGTGATTGGTGGCAAATTGAATTTTACAGTATGTGCTAATAGGAAAATGGCTTTGTTGCCAGGTCAGCTAACATTTTGTATGCCATCTATAAGCCTAAAATCAGGCGTGTAGATCCATTTACAAATAGAAATGTTTTTATTTATACAGTTAGGCGTAATATGTTTCTGTGTGAACGTCATGTTATTTGCATCCCACACCACAAGGATGAGGCTTGTCTTGGTGTTGACTGCTTTGGTTTAAGCTTTGCTTTAATGAAGGTTTTGGATGGCTTCAGCAGTATCATCAGGACACAAGCAGAGCATTGTGGGGCTTTTTCTATTCAATGCCACCCACAATTATTCTGTCTCTCCTTTACATAACAGCCTCTGCTTTGCCCTGCACTGTAGGGAAAGTTAGTTCTTCAACCCAAGGACAATATTTGCTATCCAATTCACCCACTCCCCATTAGTGTACATGAATTTCACACACCTTTTCCAGCAAATTCCTTATATCAATACTGGATTGACAGGTCTAAATTATCAGTGGTGTATATTTTGCTGTCTGAAACAAGCTGTCAATCAAACCAGTCTTACATCAGCACACAGGAAGTGGAAGGGTGTGTGGTTAGGAAAAGCTTATACAAAATGTGTGCTGATGCAAAATGCACACATAACTTCGTTTCGCACCTCATTTTGTCTTTATTTCATTAATTTAATCTACATTCTTTGCAAGTTCGTGTAAGTGCATGGTTGTTTTTGGAACAAAGTCAACCCCAGTGCTGGCATCCCCCCAAATCTGTTGATTGTGTCCTGCACACAGCTCTGAAACTGCCTGTATTGAAGTTGATAGCAGTTTTGGGTGATCCTCTTCTTCTGTCACTTTAACTGCACAGCTCAATGAGCAAGGCCATATGAAAGCAGGGTCGGAAATAAAGACTGAGCTCACTGAATTAGTCATCCTCTCACAAAACACAAGAAGAATGTCAAAGAAAACAAACAAAACTTTCCCATTTTGTTTAACTTGTGGGGCCATTTTTGCCTTAAATTTGCTATTTGGTCCATGAAGTTATGAATTAAAAGCTTGTTTTTCTTTTTCTTTCAGCAAAACCAAAGAGTGCACCTTCAATGCTGGTAAGTTTTCATACAGTGTTTTCTATTCTGAAATGTTTTTTTTTTTTTATCTGTATGCATGTATTAGGCCTATTTTGTTTAACTGTTGTTAGTGCAGAGAGACACATAACCTTGTGTAATAGGAAAAGACTCGTATAAATTAGTCTGACTGGATCTGATTATTGTCTACAATACAGATAAAAACCATTTAATTTGACAATGCATCCAAGAGAGGCTCATTTTGTAAAGGCATGTTGGTTTCTAAGTGAACATTGATATCTCCGTTGGGCCACAATGATTTGAAAAATCATCATTTAACAAACCAAATGTCTAATGCTTGCATCTGTTTCTGCCACTCATGTTTCTGTCCCTCTTGAACAGATGATGGTTATGTGAGGATGTTCTTACGAGGGCGTCCAATCACCATGCATATTCCAGACCAGCTTAGGGACAGCTACAGCCTTGATCAAAAGGTGGCGCTGCCAGAAAGAAAGCTAAAGCTTCAATGGGTGTATCCTTGTATTTCCATGAAATTTGAATGTTATTAAACTGAATGTTACTAATGAATAATTTAAATGCTGTTCTTTGTTACCAGACAAATCCAAATACATAAATATTTGATCGCATCTCTAAAAGCTTGTTTGACAGGCTCCTAGATCGAAGTCTGTTTTTCAATAATTCACCCAATGCAGAATATTAATTATAGGTCATTTTTGAAGTGAGTTTGTTTAATAATTAAATGCATCACTGACTTTCAATTAACTTTAAGCTCATCTTCTAAAAAGCTTGAACTGAAACAAAATTGACCCCTGGCAAGAGTGGGAAAATGCAACACTAATTAAAGAGCACATAAGTCCTTGGCAAACTTTACATTTCTTAACACACTCCATTAGGTACGGCTATAGGGGCAGAGACTGCCGTTCCAACCTATACCTGCTGCCGACGGGAGAGATTGTGTACTTCAATGCTTCTGTAGTGGTGCTCTACAATGTAGACGAGCAGCAACAACGACACTATCTGGGCCATAATGATGATGTCAAGTGGTAAATATATAAATTATAAGCACTTGGGCCGAGCTGTCTGCATCTGCTATGTAAATAGAGTTTAAAATATACAGTGGCCCCAAAAATTATTTGGATACTTAAGCTGCACTTAAAAATACATTTTTATTCCATTTATATATCCTACACTTTTAATGCAAAACATTTTACAAAAATAAGTTTGTTAGGTTCTAAATGATAAAACAATATATGTATTGTTCACAATTAATGCAAAAAGTGTTTAGACACTCTCTGTTTGTCAAATGTTAGTGGAACATGTCCATACTTAATGTGATGAACTATACCTGGTGTTACTCTGCTAGAACACCTGTGTGAACTTGAGGGGAAATGACTTCATGCATCTACTAAAAACCGCTGCCACACTAGTTGGTTAAAATGGCTAAGAACAGTGAAATAAGTTTGGAGAAAAGGTCCAGCATCATTTGTTTGCTCAAAGAAAGTAGATGGACTTGTCAGTTAGAACAATAAAGACAGCCAGCAGATTGGACAGAAAATTGTGAGTAAAATCAAGAGAAAAAGGCAAGAAACAACGGCAATGTTTGCATCAGAAATCAATGAAAGTTAGTAGATACGACTTAGTTCACAGACCATTCGAAACAGGATCAATGAGTTTGGGTACAGAGGAGGAAATGATTAATTAGCTTAAAGAATAAAAAGCCAGGATGAAATTCACAAAAAGAACATGCATAGAAGGACAGCAGATTTTGAAGAACTGTCTTATTGTCAAAGGAGTCCAAATATAACCTGTATGTGTCTGTAAGTAGAGTGTTTGTGTGGAGAAAAGCAGGGGAAGAATTTCAGCCACAATAAACTAAGGCCACTGTAAAGCACAGAGGTGGAAAGTCAAAGTCTGGGGCTGATTCTCTTACAGTGGTGTTGGTGAACTTGTGTTCATTGATGGAATCATGAACTCTGAAGTGTAAAGAGGAATTCTGGATGAGAACTTGCAAAAATCAGTGAAGAAGTTATTTAAAAGAAAGAAGTGGCTCTTTCAACAGTATAACAATCCGAAGCATACCAGCCAACTGTTGAAAGAAAAGATGGAAATGAAAATGTCAGATCGTCTATGTTTTAGTGTGGATTAACTGAAAGCTTTGGTGGCTGAAACGTGGAGGAAACTTTCACCCCAGCTTTAACTCAAACTTGTTGATTCCATGTCCCGACATTGTTAGGACGTTCTGTGAAGAAAATAATTGCAAACTAGATACCATAAAACTTGAATGATAACCTTTAATGAAGCCATTATCAAGTGTCCAAATACTTTTGTCTTCATTTTAAACCGTACTGTATATCTATTGTTTTATAACAGTATAGTTTAGTTTTTAAACCTATCAAGCTTATTTGGAATTCATATATTTAAGTGCAAATACTTTTTGGGGCCAGTGTATATATACATGTACAGTACTGTGCAAAAGTTTTAGGCACTTGTGAAAAATGATGCATAGTGACGATGTCTTCAAAAATAATGACAAATAGTTTTCATTTATCACTTAATGTCATACAAAGTCCAGTAAACAAAGCTAAACCAATATTTGGTGTGACCACCTTTGTCTTTAAAACAGAACCAATTCTCCTAGGTACACCTGGACACAGTTTTTCTTGGTTGTTAGCAGATACGATGTTCCAAGCTTCTTGGAGAATTCGCCACAGTTCTTCTATCTATTTAGGCTGTCTCAATTGCTTCTGTCTCTTTATGAATCTTTATAATCTCAGACTGACACAATGTTCAATGGGGGGCTTTGTGGGGACCATGATATCTGTTGCAGGGCTCCATGTTCTTCTATTCTAGTCTTTTCTATTTGCAAAAGTAATGTTTGGGAGTCTTAACATTTATATTTCCTATTGACACACTAAAGCTGAAGATATAAATAACCATCTTAAAACAAATGCTTTTGTGAAACATCTTACGTGCCTAAGACTTTTGCACAGTACTGTTTATATGTGTGTGTGTGTGTTTATACTGTATGTGTGTGTACTGTATATATGAAGATGGGAACTTCAGCTTCAGTGTCTCTAAGTAAACTATTGAGGGATATTAATACATTTTTCAATCTGTGATGTCACACAGGGAACACAATCTTTTATGCAGATTACTCTCAAACGAGGTCATTGTTTAAAGGTCCATAAGTGTTATCAATGTGCTTATCATCGAAGTGAGAAAATACATTGTACAACTGTCCGTCAAGCAACAAAAAGTGCCAATGTACTCAGGAAGTGTTTCAAGTTTCTCAGCAAATTTGCATTTTTAGAGCCAGATCTGCCTTCGGTTAACAGACTCTTATCTTCAAGATAAGCAAATCTGGCAGTATATTCAAATAAACCTGCAATCAAAATCTGATTCGAAATCTGTTTTGCCTTCTGTTTTCTCTTTGTTTTTTGGCTGCTAGGCAATGCTAATGGTATTAATACTGTAATACAGTTTACTCAAAAATATAATTCTGTTACCCTTTACTCACCCACATATCCAACATTCTCCTGAAAGGAGAAGTTTAGCAGTATGTCCAATCTGCTCTTTTCTATATAATGAACGTGGATGGGACCAGGGCTGCCAAGCTCCATAAGGACACAAAACATCATAAAAGCATATTAAAAGTAGCCAGTATTACTTCTGAAGACAAACAATAGCTTTGTGTGAGGAACAGACTGAAATTTAGGTTAAAAAAAATCTTGCTTGACAGTTGTGGTCACCATTCACTTTTATTGTATGGAAAAGAGCTATGTGAACATTCAGCTACAAGTAACTGCTTTTGTGTTCCACGCAAGAAAGTTAGTTTTGAAACACTTAAGGCAAGTAGATGATGTCTGTATTTTCTTTTTTGGATAAACTATTCTTTTAACAGTTCAAAACAGTACGTCAGCACAGCAATCATGCTATTTGTTGTAAATCTAGCATATTAGAATTTGTTGCGAATTAAAATAACGCTGTTGAATATGCTAAAGGATGTCTGGAATGCTCTCTCTTGACTTTTGAAATCTCTATGCTGCAAATCAGTCACAGTCTTCTGCTTTTTCTGGGATCAAACTGCATTCATTTTCTCTTCCCTGGAGAGAGAGATTGGAAATCTTTTCTGACAAGCACTGATCCTGACAATGTTTTGTTTGCAGTTTGGCCATCCATCCAGACATGGTTACCGTAGCAACAGGACAAGTTGCTGGAACATCCAAAGATGGCAAAGTAAAGTTAACATTTACATTCTGTAGGAGTATAAAAATGTGTTGACCTTGTGGGTTTAACCGACACTCAGAGACAAATCCCTAGTATATTCCTCATTATCTCAGTCTATGTTAGATATTCAGTTTGCCTTTAAAAGTACATTAGTATTGCCATTTACAGTGCAATTTAATCAGAACTATCCCTAATGTGTATCAGATAAGATCTTAGACAAATCTGTGCAAGTCTAATTGTGTTCACATAACTTCTAATCTTTTTTCCCATTAGCCTTTGCAGCCTCATGTCCGTGTCTGGGACTCTGTCAGTTTAAACACACTTCATGTGATTGGGATGGGTGTGTTCGACCGCGCTGTCACCTGTGTTGCCTTCTCCAAGTCGGTAAGGGTCTTACCATTTTAGATTCTTGATAAATGATCTGTGCAGTTTATTGTTGCTAGTATTTGCTCTAAAATATACAAGAAAAGTGCACAAATGGGTATACACAATGAGTATTTGAATACTACTGAATGAACAATGGTGTTTTACATAGCTTTAATATCTCTCCCTTCTCAGAATGGTGGTGCTCATTTGTGTGCGGTTGACGATGCAAATGACCACATTTTGTCTGTTTGGGACTGGCAGAAAGAAAAACAACTGGCGGAGGTTAAGGTGAGACTGGGCGGCTTGCATGATTTATACTTTAAGTTAATAAAAAGCAGTATTGCTGGCCTTAACTGTACAATTTCCCAGCAAAGTGAGGTTTGTGTGTTACAGTATGTCTTTTTATACTGTACGCTTACTGTTTCTTATAACAGGAACCTAAGTATTTGATTGTTCACGGACAAAGTGGTTTAAAACCCTGGTAGTATAACACATGACGTCTGTTTGACGTGCATTTATATCTGAAGGATATCATTTCAACATGATATCAAAACTGACAATGAAAATAGGTGCATGTTATTCCAAATAAAATAAAAATTTGTCTTCATAATCTTTAATCAAAATGCACTTGCTCTCTGAAACGACTTTCCTTTTTGGCTGATGTCCCCCAGTTCTCTTATTTCTAAACCACAAGGCTACATTTCACCATCCAATAAATTCTTGACAGATAAAATCAAGTCTCACCCAACATATTTTCTCTGTTTTACTCAATAAATTGGATTGCAGATGCTGTTTCATATTAAATTTAAAGCTTTCATTTTTCTGCAACACGTTCCAAAACGCTGAAACATTAACTGTCAGATGTTAGAACAACATTCAGCAGATGTTTCCCACTCCTTTTAAGATGTTTATCATATGTTTTTACAAAAATCATATAAGCTTTCTGAATGATGTGCTCTCACATTTTGCCACTTAGTTTTAGAGATAGGTGGAAAACACTAACCTGATTTTAACAAGGAAAACAAAGATTTTCTTATTTTGTCAAATTTACTTTGCAGTGTTCCAACGACTCTGTGCTTGGTGCTGTCTTCCACCCCATGGAGGCCAACCTGATTGTCACCTGTGGAAAATCTCATCTCAACTTTTGGACAACGGAAGGGAATACTCTTACAAAGCGCCAGGGACTGTTTGAGGTTTACATCATTAACTTGTAATATTCTGACTGCAATACACTGTCAGTATTGAGTGTTATTTTTGGACTTATTGGGCCTCATCACCAGTGTTGGGTGTAATCCAATTACAAAGTATTTAGTTACTGTAATCACTTTTTTTATTCAAAATGTAGTGTAATGCATTACATTTTAAATTCTTGAAATCAGATTACTGTTACTGACTTTATTTTTAAGTACATTATAGGGTTATGCTTATTATAACCCTATAATGTATTAATATATAATTTATGTAGAATACATGAATTATGTCCCCGTGGCCAGTCATTGCGAAGGAGAAATGTGAGGTGCTAAGTGTATGACTTGTGTGTAACAATAAACAAGAAATAAATACAGACATTATTTTTAATTTGTTGAGTGGAGAATTTAAGAAAGTAATTTAAAAGTAATTAGTACTGTGATTGAAGTAATCAGATTATAGAATTTTAGAGAGATATTTAGTGATTTTAATTGGACAGGGTTCGGAGGGTTACTTTTACAATTTATTCCACTACAGATTACAGAATACATGCTGTAAAATGTCATTTGTAATGTATTCCATTAGAGTAGCATAAAGGTAAATGTTCACATGACAATTTACACAAGGTTTATTTCTATTTCTGCTGCTCCAAACTCACTTCAAACGTACTTCTCTGTCTGCTCGTATGAATGTAACACATCATAAGAAAGTGTTTCACCGCTGTTCAAATGCACTTTGGATGGCATCATTTATATGTATAAATGTTTTCCATGTGAATAGACTAAATATTAAATGGAACAAATGACAATAAAATGCAAAGTAATCTCTTCATTAATCTAAATAGTTTTTGAATGTAACTGTATTCTGATTACCAATTATTTAAATTGTAACTAGTGGAATACAGTTACTTATATTTTGTATTTTAAATGCGTTATATGTATTCCGTTACTTCCCGACCCTGGTAGTGGATTGCTCTTTTTAAGTAATTTACCCAACACTGCTCATCACAAGCAGAATGGATTTCTGTGTAAAGTGTTTAGAAATTCATTCTTACATAAATTATCATATTTAGGAATAGGTTTACAACTGGTATACATAGAAATGTTATCAGCTCATGTTTCATGAATAAGGCCAACTTTCAGTATGTGAACAATTAAATGATGGAACTGGCCGTTTTTATTTTTACTAATATTTTTTGGTGTGATTTCAGAAACATGAAAAACCAAAGTATGTACTGTGTGTTGCTTTCGCTGAGAACGGAGATGCAATCACTGGGGATTCTAGCGGAAACATCTATATCTGGGCTAAAGGTCAGGGAATAATTATGCCATTATACATTTAAAGTGTTTCTTTACTCTGATTAACTCATCCAGATGCCAGTTTGTTAGTTTGAAATGTATGAAATTTGTAAGTAATCCTTCTGTTTATGTTCAGGCACAGTCAAAACAGTTCATACAGTACATTTGACTGCTGTTGGTGGAGATACTCACTAACTTTATGGTTAATCTGGTTTGATGATGAACTTTGATTTAAAGGTGGAAACAGGATCAGCCAGGTGGTTTCGGGAGCCCATGAGGGTGGGATCTTCTCTCTATGTGTGCTGAAGGACGGAACGCTGGTATCCGGTGGAGGAAAAGACCGCAAAGTGCTGCTTTGGGACCACGATTACCGCAAAAAGAGTGAGATTGAGGTAGAATTATTGTTTTCTTATTCTTACAAAACAATTCTTTGAAATTCAAGAATACCTAACTCTCATAATTAAATCCAGAGAGCAGAGTGGAATTACATACTCCTATTGAAGTTGACATATGGAAGCAATTCATTTTATTGTTTTGAAAGAACATTGTGGATATGTTATCATAGTACTGAAATGCATTGCAGGCATTGAATTTGTCTTATTTATTCGATCTAGCAGCATCAGTGACACTCAGTTTAGAACAATGTGTACAAATCTTGTTGTAGCCGAGAGGCACAGATTAGATTCTTAACATTTCCTCTGCGTAATCAGGTTCCTGAGGCTTTTGGCCCTGTCCGCACTTTAGCAGAGGGAAAACAAGACGAGCTGTTTGTGGGAACAACCCGAAACGCTATTCTACAAGGCTCTTTCTCTGGTTCCCTCACACCTATTGTTCAGGTATTGATGGAAAGATGATACTAGATTTTTTCTTTAGATGTCTTGATGGAGAGTTGCCATTCTAACCCTGGTCTCTATGTATTCTCTCTATGAAAGGGTCACACTGATGAGTTGTGGGGTCTGGACGTGCATCCCAGTACTGAGCAGTTTGTGACATGTGGTCAAGACAAGCAGGTCTATCTCTGGGACACCTGCTCCCATCTGCCTCTATGGAGCAAGACCATTGAGGTTATTGTGAACACCAACTAACTCTTTTCAAATGGAAAAATGTTACAAATATTTTCTCCTCATTTGTGGAGGATTTATTTTTTTGTGGAAAAGGAAACGTGTCTATTGTGTTTACATTGACTTTAGGGACCAAATAATATTTTAGACTGGAATTTTGTCTTTGTGTATGTGCATTTGAATGTTCATTTGATCATTTTTGTTTGGGGGTGCTCCAGGACCCTGGTCGTTCTGTCAGCTTTCATCCCAGTGGCAATGTGCTTGCTGTGGGCACCATGACCGGAAGGTAAGGTTGCTCATAGGAACTTCACAATGAGGTTGTACCTGTGACATCAAGAGCTGACAGCTGATGTAAACCAAAATAATTAAAACCTAAAGATATAATCAGTAACTTTTTGTTTGTAGTGGTAGTGGTCTTCAGTCAGTAATGGTTAAATTATTCTGGGAATAAGAGTATCCAGTAATAGAGGGGTTAGTGAGATGTTGTGAGAGTAGTATTCGACTGGTCATATGATCAGCTAATAAAACAGCTTTTATTAGGTTACTGATATGACTGAAGTCGTCTTTTCATGTGAGCCTACATTCTTTTTTTTATCATATTTCAAAAGTACTAGTCGTTTCTTTTATAAAACGTTTTTAATCAGGGAAACAAATACAATTAGAATGTTCTCTTCTGAACTGCAGATTAAAAGATGTAGTATTGATTAATTTCATGACTGCATAAATTGTCCCAAACCTGTTACTTATTCTAGGTGGTTGGTGCTGGACACTGACACACGGGATGTAGTCTCTATGCATACAGATGGGAATGAAATCATCTCAGTTGTTAAATATTCTCCAGGTATGTTCAGTGTTTTTTCTGCTTTGAGCCTTTAGTCATGGCTTATCCTTCATTCACAGTCTGACTGTTTCTTGACTTTTGTTTTTAAACTTACTTCAGTCAAGTATATGAAACATACAATATGTGCCCAGGAATCACTACTCGCATCCTCTTTCTTTCTTTCTTTCTTTCTCTCTCTCTCTCAGATGGGGCTTACCTGGCTGTTGGTTCCCATGACAACTTTGTTTACATCTATTCTGCTACTGAGAACGGCAGAAAATACAGCCGCGTTGGCAAATGCACTGTGAGATCTATAAGGAAACAAACAAATTCATCTTATTTTCAAACATTTTGTTTTAATTCCAAAGCAGATTCATGCTATATTCACGAGTCATGACCAAAGAGATCAGTTACATAGTACTCTTGTAGCATTCAGTTAATATTCTATTCCTTGCATTTGTAGGGACACTCCAGTTTTGTCACTCACCTCGACTGGTCCACCGACAGCCAGTTTATTGTAACCAACTCAGGGGACTATGAGATCTTATACTGTAAGTTGTTTTATTAGCATACACTTGTGGCAGCTCAGATTTTATTGTCTTACCGGCCTGTGTCTTGTGTCCTGTTAAAAAGGGGAAGCATCCAGTGGGAAGCATATAACTAGTGCAGAGGCAGTGCGTAACCTAGAGTGGGCCACCTCCACCTGTGTGCTGGGTTTCAGCGTGTTTGGTGAGTCACGCCTTGCACATGAAGTCAATTTAAAACCATCAAACCAAGTTTTTAGCATCCATCTAATTATTTATTCTGGAAACTGCTGTGAAATGTTGAAGTGATGTTGTCTGCATGTTTTCAAACATGTTTTTTTTTTTTTTTTTTTGCTTTTTTCGTGTTGCATTTGTTTTGTGTTTTTCTTTGTTTTTGCTTTGCTTTTGTGTTTAATTTTTTTTTTTTTTTTTTCTAGGCATCTGGCCAGATGGTGCTGATGGTACGGACATTAATGCTGTATGCAGGTCACATGACAACAACCTCCTTGCCTCAGCTGACGATTTTGGCAAAGTGCACTTGTTCTCTAACCCCTGTTCCCAGCCAAGGGTGAGATTCTTGAATTTATTTGAGCCAGTAACATAATGTTGATTATAATATTCTAAATAAGAACGATTTATCTTAATTTTTTGACTTATTGCAGATCAAAATCTAAATTGAAATGTTATTTTATAATGTTAAGTGTTGTTGAAAAACACCATGAAGGAGAGGGAGAGAAACAGAACTATCTACATGCCATTTACACAGTACTAAAAAACTAAATGCTTTATAATGATAATAATGTTTTAAATCGAAGTAAAATTTAAAACAAAGTTTCAAGAGTCATGGCTTTTTGACATACAATTTGTCATCATACAAAACATACAATGTCTTATCATCTACCCTTATCTTTTGATTGCCAACTTATATGTCTGGCTCTTCTGGAACAAGTTGTTTGATGGTCAGTTTGTCTTGAATTTGCAATAGAAACGACATGCTGCTACACACGTTCACCGATAGTGCTCGCTATTTTCGCAATCTGTCATACTGCTGGTGCACACTAATACTAATGTTACCTTTGGTTTGGCACTAATTTAAAGGGCAGATTTATTTCTGCCCCAATGGGTCTCAACGAGGACTCGTTGCAGTACCATATTTGACCAAGATTTCCATTGGGAAAACTGAGGGGCGCTGTGGATTTCAGGATTTGCTGTCCCACATGCTTGAATATCTATATCAAACACTGTGCGATGGAGCTTTCAGCTACTTTACGACTTAAAAATAGGATAAAAATTTATACCAGGCCTGCTTTTGAATGCATATGTCAGCATTTTGAACACATTTACAGGTAAACAAATGACATTGTTGGCAGTTCATACATTTAGGCGGGCTCTGCCATACTTGCCTATATCCACCTTATTTTGCAGCAAAACTAGGGCGTCGCCATTATCAACCTTGAATGTGGACCACTTCCAGCTATTTTAGCGATACAAAAATACTACATTATGCTGCTTTATATTACAGGCTGGCAATAAATGTCCACATATTATTATCATTAATTATGATTTTCATAAACTCATTGGTTTTGTACGCATATAATTTTACCGTATATCGCATTTTGCCATTGTTTTATCATACACTGTTGCACAGGCAGAATGAATGAAATCAGGCGCTGACAGGACAGTCCTCTGCACCATCTGACACGCCTCCACAAACTTTACACAACCATCAGAGAGCAGAAAGCCACTGGGCAAATGCTGCTTTAACTTTCTTTGCACCAAAACTGCATCTTGTTTCATCTTTGCAAATTAATAAACGCATTTTACCCTCCGTTCTTGTCAGAGAGCATTCTCTTTCTTAGCGGTGCATAGTAAACAGACACGCAGATCACGCATTCAGCATGGCTTATGAAACATCGCCTTTGGAAATAAACAAATAAAGGCATCATCGTAGGTCATGCAGGTACATATGAATGGGGGTTTACAAGGAGACAAGAAACATCATCACGATCTCGGTAAAGTAAGAAGCAGATTTTATTACCGTCTCTTCAATACAACACACAGCAACAAGTGAATGATTCACTTACTCTTACTGTAAATGCTGAAGTTAGAAAATTATCCAACATCAGGCCATCATTCTGCTGTACATCCTGTGGTTTTGTGATAGTTTATAAATTATATCACTAAATTCTGGTATAATTATCCTTCTATTTATTTACATTGTGGTCAATAACAGCGGAACTTTTACACATTCTCCAGAAATGCAGCCGCTGCTTACTTCCACGTTACTAAATAAGGTGGATAGACCAGCCGCGCCTGGTCCTAGCCCTAGTGATATTGTCCATGTTTTTCTCAATCAGATCGTCCAGCGTTTCATTTTTTTTCTGTCCTCTTTTTATCCTCAGGCCCCCAGTCATGCATATGGTGGGCATAGCAGCCATGTGACCAACGTTGCCTTTCTCCATGATGACGGACATCTAATCTCTACTGGTGGAAAGGACACCAGTGTTCTTCAATGGGTGCTTGCTTAGTCATGTCTGAGCAATCCTGCTGCAACTTCATTGTAGACTCCTGCCCATTAGAGGGCAGCACTGCTGTGCCTAATTCCCTATATTACTGTCCTGTTTGCCCCATGTACTATGTTATTGGGTTTTCTTTTTTTTTTTCATGAGCTGCTGGCGTGGGGCCAGTTTTGTCTTTTGTCAAGAAGTAATTAATGTGATGGTTTGAGGGGTGGAAGCTGAGCTTTAATTAGTGCTAATGGGCAACCTCTTGTCTAAAGTGAATTGTGCACTTTGCTAAAGCACCACTAGAAGGAGCTCTGCTCCAGGAAAGAAGCATGTTCTTAGTTGTTGACACTATTTAAGACTACTTAAAGTGTTTTAGCTGCTATTTGTGTTGCCGATGCCTTTAGAAATAATATAATGCTGTCACTTAGTGGAAGTTGTATTTTAATAATGTTGTGGCACTTAGCTTTTGACACATATCTAGGGGTGAGCTTAAGCTGTGCTTTGCCTTTTATTTGTTATTAAAGTTTCTCATATAGCTATGTGTTTTTCCCCAAAAATTTGTCTTTGCAATCTAGCAACACATTTCAAGATAAGTTGATTTACATTTGACCATAAAGTACAACAATGTTGCATGACATACTAGGACACGGCACACTTACTTAACACCTTTTCCTGTTCAAAGCATTGGATAAAATGCAAATATCAAGGACAGGTGTGTACATATAAAAGTGGTCAGCATATATAGATTTTTCAACGGCCAGTGCGGAAATATATATACAATATAGTTGCTTTATACCATAAAAACCATTATATTCTATCAGCTATGACCTATTAACTAAATGACTGGAGCATAGCTCTGTTGCTGTGCTTCTTTACATGGCCTTGTGCTTGTATCTCCTAGTAGAAGCTTATTCAGAGTGTTTACAGTATTTACAGCCAACAGTTTTATGGAGACAGACATAAAGGTCATAAGGTAAAACCTTACAACATAAACAACCTCTAGCGCCATCTACAATTTCAAGATGTTGACATTCAGAACATTACATTTACATTTATGCATTTGGCAGACGCTTTTATCCAAAGCGACTTACATTACCTCTGTATTGTGCATATCCAGCCCTGTTCTGGCATACTTGTTATTTCATAATAGTTATTTGGAATTAAAGTGTTCATTCATAGTACTTTTTCTCAATGCCCTTTCATAAGTTTTATTCAATATCTGGGTACATAAATAGACTCTTATAATTGCTTGTGAGACATTAATTGCTTTCTGCAGGGCAAAAGTTGAAATTGCAGAACATCTGCCCTTCCATTTCTTCCTTCCTTTACTCTAATCATAAGTGTCTTTGGAATAGAAAGGCAGAAGTGCCAGAAATTTTCTTTACACCGATCCACCCTTTTCTGTGTTGTTACAGCTGAGCACAGCACTATTGGAGAGCTCTGGCATCAGCTTACACAGAGAAAACACCTCTGTCCTTTAATTTTCAACTTTACCTGAGGTTTAATAATTTATTGAGCACTCCAGGATCTAATTCTCAGATGTCCACTGTACATCAAGCTGAAATACCTTAATCTTTACATACATCACACATCACAGTCCCCTTGAGAGAAAACAAACATAACGTTAATGGCAAACAGAAAAAATCAAAATCACTTCCTTCAAAGAGGAAGTGAAAATCTTGGGTAATTGGTTGCTCAGCAACGGCACAGTAGATATTGGCTTTTAAAACCCTCATGTGTGGGAGCACTAATCTACAGCTCTAAAAACTGAATGGAAGCTAATATAATATCTGCTTCTTGGCAAAATGAAAAGCTCTTTTTGCCCTCTTTTATTTAGTCAAGCACTTCTTGAGGAGAATTAGCCGGATAGCTTTCTCTACAGCAGTGATGAGCAACCACATCAAGTGTTTTTTTTTTTTTTTTTTTTTTTTGCCTTAGATTAACTCCAATGGAAGCTGCAAATAGACTTGCTTTTAAGTCATAAAAAGTAGACATCTTTCCAAATATATGTGTTGTGGGTAGTTTTATTCCCTTGCCATGGAAAGAAAATATGGATGTTTTCCCAAGATGCAATATGAAAACCTAGAGCAAACTGGGTTTTTTATTAGATTTTTTTTATTTTGCCTTTCCCCCTTTTTTAATATTGCCAAAAAAATGGCTTCTTTTGAACAGTGAAGTCATTTGCAATCTGGTTTAAAATGGTATGGCCTTAGCTAAACAAACCAAGAATTAACCATAAAGGCAGAACATTTTAGACAACATTTTCTTGTTAATATAAAGGGATTTCTTGAGGCAAAGTATTAATTTAAAAATGGAGAGTGCTAAATTTCTTTCATCAACCTTGAGTTATCTAAATAGCACAAGTTACGTTTTCTTGTGTGCTTTCATTTGATTCTGCAGAATTCATACTAATTTAAAAGAATCCTATAAATAAACATATACAGTATATACTAATAATATCATAATGGACTCCCTTAATTTTGAACCTACAGTATTTCTACATCGTTTAAAACATTTTCATAAACCGTTTTATATCAAAGTTTTTTTCTGAAATACTGTATATCAAAAACATTTGGATTACCCAAACTTAATTTTATTACAAAATAAGTATTCAGTTAGTAACACCATATTTTGAAATGGAATGGAATAATAAATATAAAATTAATAGGTCAAAACACATTGCAGTAATTCTGTGATCTGATAAAGGGATAGAATGTAATCCAAACCTGTATGACTTCCATGGAATACAAAAATAGATGTTAGGCAGAATGTTTTTCTCAGTCACCATTGACTTTCACTGTATGGAAATTGGAAAAAAAAGATGCAATGAAAGTGAAAGGTGACTGAGGCTAACATTCTACCTATCATTTCTTTTGTGTTACAGAAGAAGGAGAAAAAAGGCAAACAGGTTTGAAACAACATAAGGGTGAATAAGAATTTTCATTTTTGGTGGAACTATCCCTTTAAATATACAATACCGGTCAAAAGTTTTGAAACACTCATTCTTAATTATATATATATATATATATATATATATATATATATATATATATATATATATATATATATATATATATATATTTTTTTTACATTTTAGAATAATAGTAAAGTCATTAAAACTATGGAATAATATAAATGGAACTATGGGAATTATGTTGTGACTAAAAATCCAAAATAAATCAATATATTTTATTTTATAGTTATATTTTAGCATCTTCAAAGTAGTCAGCCTTTGCCTAGAATTTGCAGACATGTACTCTTGACATTTTCTCAACCAACTTCTTGAGGTATCACCCTGGGATGCTTTTTAAACAGTATTGAAGGAGTTCCCATCTATATGCTGGGCACTTATTGGCTGCTTTTCTTTATTATTTGGTCCAAGTCATCAATTTAAAAAAAAAATTTAATTTTTAAATTAAATTATAGATTTATAATGAAATAAATTAATATGGTGGCACAATTATATTTTTATCTACAAAACTAATTTCAAACATTTAAGCATACGCCTTCAGATCAAAAGATTTTTAAGATCATGAGAAACATTTCGGTCAAGTGTTTCAAAACTTTTGACTGGTAGTGTAGATTCATACAATATATAGAATATTTCATGCATTCTGTTATGCACTCAAAAAATATTTTAGCTTATTTTTAAGATTTACACATTTGCATTTCATAAAAACACTTGGCACATAAATCTATCAAAAAAATAATCTACAAAATGCCCAGATATTTTCAAGACAATTAGAAAATTATATATATATATTGATGTTTCAATTTTCATATATCAAAGAGATAATGCAAAAAAATTAGGACAAATCTAGACCAGGATTCATTACTTCCACACTGAAATTTCATGAACCGCAATGAGATGTCAAACACATACAGTATTGAGCTACACATAACACAATATCTACACATAAGTTACACATAAGTATTTTCTCAGGCACTTATTGAGTCTAAATTGATGCACAACATAACATCATTTCAATAGTACACCCAAATGACAATAGTCATATCATATTGTTCATGTGTTGTACTTGCTATAGTTTACTTCCATGTTGTTTCTTCATTAAATAGCAATGTCAAATGTAAATCAATTCAATCATTGAAACAACAGTGCAACATGCATTGCTGCATGGAAAATCAACAAGATATAGTATTTATTTGTATGAACATAATACTTATTTCTCTTGTAATAAACAAATAAATAGATATCCTGTGAAAGAAAACTTATCTAATAAACCTATACAAATTGGTACCTTTATTTAAAAAAACGGTTGTTGTTGTTGTTGTTGTTTTTTTTGTTTGTTTGTTTGTTTGTTTTGTTTGCAATTTTGACATTTGACACTATTCATAAGAGATAGATTGAGGAATACAAAAGAGGTGTGGGCACAAATCCAAAAAATGGATGAGGGGGTAAAAAGGTCCTGGGTCTCTAAAGACAAGAGGTTCACCAAAGTGGCATTCAACTGATCATAAAGTATAGTCAGGACATTACTGATGTAAAAACAGCACCATCACTATTTGAACAAATTAATTTTTGATCAAATCTAGACAGGTCCCATTTCCAGCAGCCATCACTCCAACAACTTATCCTTGAGTAATCATGCTAAATTGCTAATTTGGTACTAGAAAATCACTTGACATTATATCAAACAAAGTTGAAAGCTATATGGTTTGTTAAATGAAGCTTAACATTGTCTTTGTGTTTGTTTTTGAAATGCCACAGTATGCAATAGACTGGCATGTCTTAAGGTCAATATTAGGTCAAAAATGGCAAAAAAGAAACAGCTTTCTCTAGAAACTCATCAGTCAATCACTGAAGGCTTGAAATTGCCAAAAACTGAAGATTTCATACAAAGGTGTACACTACAGTCTTCAAAGACAAAGGACAACTGCCTCTAACAAGGCCAGATGTACAACTAAACAAGAGGATAAATACATCAGAGTCTCTAGTTTGAGAAATAGTTGCCTCACATTTCCTCAGCTGACAGCTTCATTGAATTCTACCTGCTCAACACCAGTTTCATGTACAACGGTAAAGAGAAGACTCAGGAGTGCAGGCCTTATGGGAAGAATTGCAAAGAAAGCCACTTTTGAAACAGAAAAACAAAAAGAAAAGGTTAGAGTGGGCAAAGAAACACAGACATTGGACAACAGATAATTGGAAAAGAGTGTTATGGATCTTAACCCCACTGAGCTTTTGTGGGATCAGCTAGACTGTAAGGTGCGTGTGAAGTGCCCGACAAGACAGCCACATCTATGGCAAGTGCTACAGGAAGCGTGGGGTGAAATGTCACCTGAGTATCTGGACAAACTGACAGCTAGAATGCCATGCACATGGAGGATTTTTTTTGATGAGAACTCTTTGAAGTAGTTTAAGAACTGTTTTTTCAAATTGTAATAGGAATTTTTCACGTTATTAATGTCCTGACTATACATTGTGATCAGTTGAATGCCACTTTGGTGAATAAAAGTACTCATTTCTTTTTATAAGAGCAAATTCTGTACATTATTCCAAACTTTTGGTCACCAGGGTACATCCAACTCGTCACCAAATTACCGTGATAAAAAGTTTACATCTCTTATACGCACAGTCAGTACATCAAATGCGATCTTCCTCCGTTGTGTTCTGCCATTTGTTTACATTAGTAGCGGTTGTCATTCTTCAAACAAACAGCTACTCAAAGAGTCTTTTCATGCACATAATATGTTTATTTTATGTAACAAACAGCCAAATTGTCACCAAAGTACAACGATAACAGTTCACAGCTTGTATATGCACAGCCATCATATCTATACATGATCTTCCCATGCATACAGCCACATCTGCTGATTAGGTGTAGATGCGGTTTTCATTCACACAAACAGCAACTCAAAAAGTCTTTTCAGGCATATAATATTTTTTTTTTTCTGAAACAGCGAAACTGTCACAAAAGCACCACGCTAAAAGTTTAAAACTCATATACTCACAGTGAAAACATGCTGATTGGGCACGATTATCCGATGCACGCAGCGAAGTCTGTTTACATTAGCGCTTGTCTCACACACACACACACACACACAAAATGTCTGAGATGTCAAACAGTGTCTAGGCAAACTAGACTGCTGATATTATTTGTTCATTTGTTTTTTACAGCTATAAAAATGAAATAAATAAAACAAAAAAAAAGCAAAGCAGACATAACCCATTTGTTCACATGTTTACTATATTATATAAAAAAATGTATGACAAGAAATCAAAAATGTAAATAAAATTTTAAAATGTACACTCTGCCCCCCTCTACCGGCTGTGCAGTGTTACATGCAAAAATAACTCACTCCAGGGGGCACTGCAGAGGAACTTATACACTACTCATGAAAAGGTTAAAACTCTTTTTTTTTTTTTCAGTGAAGAATGCTATTATAAAAATAGAAATCTGAATAATTAAAACATCCAGGCTTAGTAGCCACTCAGACTCCAGTGTGTCCTGACATTCCATCCTTGTCTTATGTTGAAGTCACAGTTTTCAGTTTGCTCCTTGGAGACGAGGTGACAGAACAAAAAATAAGCAGACTTGTCTTCTGGGATTGTCTGGGATGTCAGTGTCAGGGAGGGGGGGAATTTGTCCAAGATGTCCCTAAACACACTGCAAAACACTATTCTAATGTGAGTGTGTAATGGGTTCTGTCCACTTCACAGATATGAACTCCCATTCCCCACAGTGTATTCCCAATGCACAGGGAAACTGATTTATGTCTTCTATGAAAGATATGCTGACATTGCAGTTTTTTTCTTCCTGATTTAAAGATTGCATCAACTCGGGTTCAGTCCGCAGCTGAAAGTGCTAATCCATCCCATGCTGTTTCTGACCACCATTCTGATATACACTTTTTGCCTGGACACACCACCACAGATATTTTACGGATGTGACACTGGGGGTAGATTATGTTGTTATAGGATTTCTCCACAGCACACTCTGAGACAGAGCATCAGTGCTGATTGATGTTACACTGTATGTGGAATACACTAGATTTCAGTCAAAGAGATGAAATATCACTGATATATCAGAAATAATGGTGCATTGGGTGAACATTTTTTTTAAAATGCAATGGGTTTCAATAGTGCATATTATTTAGATTTGCATTTCACTAGTAAACATTACACTATATATAAACATGTAATGTATGGATAAATTAGCCATGCACAAAGTTTCTGGCATGAGTGCCTGGTATAAACTCCTTTGAAGGAAGCTATGCAAGCCTGTGCTCTGCCATAATGTTAATTATTTATATTTACACTCATGTTGTTCCAAACCCATACAACTTTATTTCTTCTGTGAAAAAAAAAAACAAAAAAAAAACATCAACTCTTAATAAAGCACCAAAAAGTGTCATAAAATTAGTCCATGTGACTTATTCCAAATGTTATGACATCATGTCTCAACTCATTGGTTAAGTGAGTCATTATGTACTGCCATTGTATTGATTTCAGCAATCATTCATTACATTTTTTTCATTTGTTTTCCAAATAAAAGAAAGTCATATGGGTTTTGAACAACATGAGGGTGAGTACAGTACATGATGACAGATGCTAACTGTCCCTTTAACAATACGACCATTAAGCAATAAGTTACACTGAATACGCAGATGTAAAAAATTAGGCCAGCGCAGTAAATCTATCTTCCTTTTCAAGCTGCCAAATGCTAATTCTGTTGCTCTTATCTCCATGGAGATTTTACTGGCGTTGTTTATCAGGCTTGTTTGTGCAATGCATTTGACACATACTATTTGTCACAGCTGCAGGTTGCCTTGATGTAGCACTGCCTCATTACAAATTTATTGTGACCTAGTGTTATTGTGAATTATGGAGCCCAGATGTAGTGGCTGTGCTGATGCAACGTTCAGACTTTCAAATGTTAATTCCCTGCACATGAGCATACAAAAGAGATTATTCCTTTCAAATAATTTGCATAAAAAAACGCGTAAACCTTGTAAGATTGAGTGTAACCCAAAAGTGTCTGTCAGTGTAATGGAAAAAAGCATGGCTGGTAACTCCTGTTCAAATTCACATTAATAAAAAGGTTGTATGTTTCCACTTAAATAGTTTACTAAAAATGACAATTCTGTCATCATATCTCACCCTCGTGTAGTTCCAAACCCCTATGACTTTCTTCCGTAGAACACAAAAAGATTGGGCTGGTCGCTCTTCTCCATGCAATTACTTTTAATGGGGACTGGAGCTTTAAGTTTAAATATTAACAAAAAACACCATAAAGGTACAATAAAAATGGTCCTGCTCTATATTCAAAGTCGTTTGAATATACAGACTGAAGTTTAAGTCGTTATTCATCAAAAATCTTGAAATCCACACTAGTGATCTTTGTCACCTTCAGGAGAGTTCATGAGAGAAGTGTGTGAACTAATCTTTCGAGTCGATCTTTTTAATGAATCGTTGATCCGGTTAACTACATTTTTAGTAAAAAAGGACTTAAATATTGATCTGTTTCTAACCCACACCTATTATATTGCTTCTGAAGACATGGATTTAACCACTGGAGTCATATGGATTACTTTTATGCTGACTTTATGTGCTTTTTGGACCTTCAAACTTCAGAAACCATTCACTTCAACTGTATGGACAAAACAGATTTTGTTCTATAAATCTTTACAGGTTTGTGTTCAGCAGAAGAAAGAAATGAGGGTGAGTAAAGCATGAGAGAATTTTCATTTTTGGGTGAACTATCCCTTTAAGTTCAACACACTGACTCAATGGTCCAGTCGCAGCAGGAAAAAGCTTACTGTACAGGAAGATTATCAGCGATAACAGCTTAAATTTTGGTTTGTTCCTCATCATATGGGTTTGGAACAACCCCATGGGTGAGTAAATAAAGACAAAGTTTTCATTTCAGGGTGAACTATTCCTTCAAGTTGAATATAAAAAAGCATGTTATCTCAAACTCTCAAGTAAAGTTACTGGACAGTGAATTTCCAAGACAGAACTAGTACAGAAGCCCTGAAAGTGATGTATTCTTTGTTTGTTCATCAAACAATCAAACTGCATTTATACTCAGGGATTGTTTTTTTATAAACTTGGCGCTACCTCTAATCATGTTTTCCAAAAGAGAGTGCAGTTAGGAGAGTCCTAGACATGCCTAGACATTGTTTTAATGGACGCTAATGGGCTTGTTAGGCCCTGGGGCATTGTAATGTACAGTCCATGGATGTGATTCAATCCTACTGGGAGGTGAGTTTGGTTTTAAGTGATTTTTTGGCTATTATGTAAGTAGCTAAAGATCATTGTCGTCACTGCATTATTACTGTACGGTATTACTGAGTTGTATCCATTTATTAGGGAGCCTAATATAGTGTTTCCAGCACTGGTATATGTAGAGTTTAATCTAATAATAAAAGATTGTGTGACTAAGAATTTTATGAATCAAAATTGCTTAGAAAAACACATTTCAAAGCGATATGTTTGGTCACACTTTGCACTATAAAGTGTTATGTTACAGTGTGCAAGCAGGCTACAATACTGCATGTGAAAGTATGAAGTATAGTCCAAATGAACATTATTTTAAGGTGTTGCAACATGAAAATATGACCATAAATACAATGAAATGATGATATATATATATATATATATATATATATATATATATATATATATATATATATATATATATATATATACAGGGTTTGGGAGTAACGAATACATGTAATGGGATTACATATTTAAAATACAAAATATAAGTAACTGTATTCCATTACAGTTACAATTTAAATAATTGGTAATTAGAATACAGTTACATTCAAAAAGTATTTTGATTACTGAAGAGATTACTTTACATTGTATTGTCATTTGTTTCATTTAATATTTAGTCCTTTCAGATGGAAAACATTTATACATAAAGATGATGCGATCCAAAGTGCATTTGAACAGCGGTGAAACACTTTCTTATGATGTGTTACATTCATACGAGCAGACAGAGAAGTAAGTTTGGAGCAGAAGAAATAGAAATAAACCTTGTGTAAATTGTCAGCTTTACGCCAAGCTAAAATGCTATTTCTAGCCATTTTACATGCACGTTACCAGGCACGATTATATTTTTTTAGCAAGAAAAATCACGTTGGATCATAATTTCTTTTTTCTACTAAGACCTCTTATATTAGGGCAAAAATCATATTGTTGATAATATTTTATTTTTATTGTTTTCCTGTTAAAATATCTAAAAATCATTAAAACAAGATCAATTTGATTGATCTTGTTTTAGAAACAACACTGCATAAGATATTTAGGTTTTTCAGAGAATGTATTTTTAACATGTATATTTTGTCTTACTGTACTGGCAGAGTTTTTATTGTCAAAACAAATGAAAAAATCTACCAGTGCTGAAGAAGTAATCCAAAGTATTTAGAATACGTTATTGACCTTGAGTAATCTAACGTAATACGTTACAAATTACATTTTACAGCATTTATTCTAAAACTGTAGTGGAATACATTTCAAAAGTAACCCTCCTAACCCTGTGTATATATATATATATATATATATATATATATATATATATATATATATATATATATATATATATATATGCAAAATAAAACCAAAAAATAAGATAATTGATAATAATAGATAATGTTCTTCATAAGTTCTTATTAGACCGTCACACAAAACTTCTGTGCAGCGTTCTAGGAAGGTTAGTTTGTGGTTATAAAAAAAATAAAACCTAAAAGGAACGTGCCTAGAACGCTGTGATGGTATTATTAATTAATTATATTGACACGTAATTGTAACATGCAAAAATGTGTTTTGCAAGGAACAACAAATTAACTGATATGGATGAAACAAAAAAACAAGAAACCAAAAATGTGTTTTGAGACAAACTCTCATCCAGTTCGCTCTGGATTTTCGAGGTATTCCGTCTCGAATTCCCAGTCAATATTTCAACGGGACGGTCAGTGTTCGGTGACATACGTCACATTTCTCCGTACCTCTCAGCTAGCTGCCACTTTCAGTTCGCACACTGCAACTTCGCAAGTATTTCTACTTGTCCGCTGGTTTGATATGAACCACACATGCAAGACGTTGTGTCCTAATGTAAATAGTGCAGGCTTTCGATATCTGTACGGATCCTCATTCAAATGAGGGAAACAGGAGTTGTTTTGGGGTTATCTCTGCTGCGTGCGGTTTGGAGATACGGAGATCACCTCTGCAATTGGCACCCGGAAAGGCACCTTCAGAGGCAAAGGATGAGGGTAGCAGCTACTGAATGAGTTATGGACACACAATAATGTGAGTATCGTACTTTTGTGTTTCTTTCTTGGACCATGCAAGTCAAGATAAACAAGCCTACTCGCTTAAGTCGTTTTCGTGTTTGACAATGACAAAACAAGCCTATAAAAAACTCGTTTTCTCACAACAATGGTTTAGTAATTTAAAATAACATCTATTTACTTCGCTGTGTCACAATAAAACGGAACAATTTTGCAACATAATGTTTGCAACATAATGGAAATATCAGTAACTCATCTCTTAAAATGCTTTCCTAGTCTATTATTGCATTATAAAGGCACTAACTGTGATGTGAAACTGGACATAAGGCTACTGATGCATTAACAAAATAAAAGTTAGCAGTTTCAGTGGCTTCTTAAAGCATACTGCTTATTTAGGTAACAGCCAACCTTTTTAATGAGCCATTATTTTAACCTTTGCAATGAGGCATAATTGTAAAGGTCAACAGTTCTCCTGTAGTAGTAGGCTTGTAATAGTTTATGTATTAATGCATTTAGATTGATGACTGAGTGTTCTTTCCACTGAAATTCCTCTGCTGAACACATGTAGGTTATACTGATTGCAACTGCACTGTACAGCACAGTTCTCACGATTTAACATGCAATTTAACAGGCTATAAATGTCCCTTGGCAGTGTTTACAACATGTCAGCTGCATTGTGTACAGATATTTTTCACTCAATTCTGTCATGAATAATTGCTTTGGTTAAACACACTGACTGTATATCCATTTTTGGCTGCCAATTATAAAATGTATTCATGAGAATGGATATCTAAGCAGTTAGGTTTCAGCTCAATAGCTGTTATTGTAATACAATATGAATTCAATACATGGCTCTGCACTTGTGTGTATTCTCCTCTCCTCCTCACTGTAATTTGTGGCTGATTTTGTTTCTCGCTGAATCTTATCTGATCTCATCCATGGGTGATGGCAAAAAGTAATGTGGCACGTGAAATGGTTCTCTGGAACGTTCCCTCTTGGTTTTGTTTAGAAACAAGTGGAACATTTAATCAGTCCTTTTTGAGCAAACAGTAATTGCCCTCTTGGGGATGCAAGATAAGAACTAACATTAAAAGCATGACGAGAAGAGAAGAGTAATCTCTCTGTGAACCAATGAGGTGTCTTCTCCAGTGCCACCTGTCTGAGCTAATAAGGGTGTTTTGTGAGGGTAATGTCTGGTTTGGGCTACAGATTGCTATAACCCAGCGGCATGGTGGCTCAACAAGTGGCTGTCTTCAGACTTGCTAATGAACTCATACCATTTAAGTGTATAATTAAATATGTTAAGTAATTTGTAGTTTGAAACATCCACACATGGTTGTATTACTGCAAGTGGTTCACAGCAAAGGTAGATGTTAATTAATGTTCTAATTATTTGCATAATGCTCTTTGCGGTCAGCCTTTTAGCTTTCACCATAAATGAAATGCAGTTTCATGGAAAAATGTGGGAAGCCTTTTTCACAGATATAAGGCACTTTCCACTAATAGAGTTTGGGGAATTAGGGAATTGGTGTCTCGTTACTGTTTTTAAAGCATTAGAGGTGCAAATTCCAACATTTTAACTAACATAAAATTGCCACAGCATGAAGATTAGCTAGTTTAAAACACATGAAATTTCCCTTAAAGGAATAGTTCACCCAAAAAGTCAAGTCAGTTTTATTTGTATAGTGCATTTCACAACACACATCATTTCAAATCAGCTTTACAGAAAATTATGTTGTAACAGGAAATGCCTGAATGTCCTAAAAGTCCTCATTATGCAGTTTAAATGAATAAAGCAATTGAAAATCATGCTTTAAAAAATTATTGTCTTTAGGCCTCCAGTGAGCAAGCCAAAGGCGACTGTGGCAAGGAACACAAAACTCCATAAGATTTTATTTAATGGAGAAAAATAACCTTGGGAGAAACCAGGCTCAGCTGGGGGAGCCTGTTCCCCTCTGGCTGTACAGCATGAATATAATGCCAATATTAGGTATCTACAGTATGTGTTGGACAAGTCTTGTTTTAAGTGAGTGAACTGAAAGGTTAGTTCTTTCATCATTTACTCACCCTTATGCCATCTCAAACTTATATGAATTTCTTTCTTGTGTGGAACACAACCAAAGCTCCAAAATAAGATATAAAGGCAGCAAAAAAGTAATACATACAACTCAAGTGGTTAAATCTATGTCTTCTGAAGCGAAATGATGGGTTTTGGGTTTGAAACAGACTAAAATGTAATTCCTTCCACTATAAATCTTACCATCTGCAGTTTCCTTGGCGATCATGATTTGAAGCTCGATTACACATCCTCGGGCTCGACACATTTGCAGAGCGCAGTACATGCCTAAGTCGTATGCATTACCTTTATGCTGCCTTTATGTCCTTTTTGGAGCTTGAAAGTTTTGGATCCCATTGACTTGCCTTATATGATCAAAAAGGCATCATACATCCATTAAAATATCTTAGTTTGTGTTCAGCAGAAGAAAGAAAGTCGTACGAGTAAGAGATGTTTTAAATGATGTCAAAGAATAAATGATGTGAATGAGAATGATCATTTTTGGGTGAACTGTTTCTTTAAAATAGTGATTTTGGTTGGTCTTACTTAAGAGGTCTTATTAAACAAATGTTTAAGGTGTAACACCAATTTACTATATGCACTAGGTGTTGTCTCAGCCTCAGATGGCATGTCCACGGACCACCCACAGTCAGTTCTCTAACTAACTGATTCTTATAGCACAGAAAACTGGAAAATACTTTCTCGATAAATTCAGGGCAAATCTGATTGGCAGGTTCAATGGAACTTCTGCAAGTAGAGGCACACAGGACGTTTTATCAGTCCGTCTGGAAGCCGAGTTGTGTTCACAAGGTTCCGCGTTGATAGAATGAGTGCTTTTGAGGAAAAAATAATCACAGAATTTGCCCAAGTTTGCCAGGTTAGTGATAGCAAATCTTTTAAAGATATTCAGAGTTTCGTTTGAGGTACGCTGCAGAAAGTAAAGAGGATATTCAAGAGCTGAGCTGCATTTTCTGCTTTGTTTACTTAGTTATGCCTGTAAAATTCTCTATAATGAGGTTTTCTGTGCTGTACTTAGACTTTCTACACATTTTCTGCTACTCTCACATGTGTTTTCTGTGCAATCGCTCGAGACTTGCGCATTATTATATTAATTATTTTTCCCCCATGTCTGTCTTTTATTATGGTATGATACATCTCTGATTACCTTGCCCCTAAACACCCCTTAATGACAAAACCAACTGTGATTGGTCGCCTTACATGTCAGTTAGATGGCTTTTCCTGTCTAAATGGGCAGTTCTTGGCCAGTTGAAGTGGCTATTTACTTTATGCGCCAGAGAAACTAGCACGCAGCCATCTTGAAAATGTTGTCTTGGAACTTCCGTTCTATTAATTCTTTATAGATATCTATGGTATTGATGTCAAAGTGTAATTAGCTAGTGAAGTGGATTTGCAGGTCATAGAGTTGTCAACAGCTATCATGAGTATTTTAAAGTGTTCAAGGGATGTCATAACAACTGGAAGCAGAGTGGGGAGATTTTAAAGTGTACCTTCATAAATACACAAGACCCTACCTTCATTGTGGATGTACTAATGTGCCTGTGCTCATGTCTCCAAGAGACAACACAAAGTTATTTAAAATGTCTCGTATGACACCTCTGACCATCTTCTCATGTCATATACCTTTTGCATTATTATAAAGGTATGTAGATTTTTTGAGCATTAAACAAGGGGAGGGGTGCAACTATAGTTTTATACTGTACAAACTATAGATTCTATCCCCTAACCCCACCCCTAAACCTAACCCTCCCAAAAAACGTTCTGCACTTTTACATTTTCAAAACAAATCGTTTAGTATGTTTTTTAAGTGATTTTAATTATTGGGACACCAGAAATGTCCTCATAAACCACATTTATAGCATAATACCCTTGTAATTACCAGTTTGTAAAAAAATGTCCTTGTAAACCACCCAAACCTGTACACACACACACACACACACACATACACATGTGAAAGTGTTTGTTTTATTTTATATTCCATTTACAGCCATTTTAATCACATTTAAGCCTCTAAAAAATGTAGGTTGACAAATTAATTTTAAAAAGTACAAATGCAATTTTCTTTAATGTTATGAACTTGCATGTGTAATAATACGAGCTGTCACTGTTGGAAGTGTCATACCAACTGCACATTTTAACACAAATTATTACCTAATTGAAACCTAAAAATTAAGCAGAATTACACGTATAACAATTAAATGCTTGTATTATGAAAAAGTGCAGTGAGTCATATCTGTCTGAATGTGATCTGCCAGGTCCGATTTACCTCTGCGGGTGTGGGAAAAACGAATATTTAAACTTGACAGAAAAAACACCTCAGTAGCATTTTCACGTAGTAAAGGGGTGCTGTAGACTCACACCATCAACTTTTGGGGGAAAATACTTTCTGTGTTCCCACACGTAATCCATTTTGATTAACTCTTCTCAGTAGCTCCAATACAAACAGGAAGTTAGATGACAAAATTCGGAAGAGCAGAGCGTGGAAAAGGGGCTGGGTGGAATAAGGTGAATAGACCCTAGACCTATGATGCTTAGCAAGACTACCCTAGGTGTAAATAGCACCTGCCACACAGCGTGGCTATTGGCACTTAAAGGCCACGTTCACACAGCAGCAGAATACGGTTGTCAGTCCTGTTTTGAGTGCTTAATACGGTTACGTTCACACACAAGTCAGTTATTTACAAGAGTGACAACCGCATTCTATAACCGAACTGACACCAGCAAATTTTCAGGATTCACAGACGCATTTTCGGCAAACCAGTGCTGTGTGAAAGGAACCGCACTGAATAACTAGTTGTCTGTCATGTCATGCTGCAAAGCCATGCTGCGCTGTACACGCGTATGTCTTGTGTTAGTCATGAGGGGTTTTGTTAACTCACAGAGACAGAGATATGAGCTACGTGTCATCCAAAGATCCAACTGCTTTCTTTCACTGAAACTGCTCGTGATCGCGAGCCGCAAGACAAATGCTGCAATCTGCACCCAATTAAAAAACATTCAAAGCCACTGTCGGTTAATTATGATCTGATGAATGAACTCACACCTCATTTGTACTTGTTTATTTAATAGCGTGGCAGTATTGTGATAAGACATGCACGTCACCATCTGTAATATTTACTTCAGTCACTGTCACTATGGATACAGCTGTTAAAATACGGTTGTGATTCAAGCTGCTACTATAAGATGTATGAGCAAGACATTTCAAGACTCACACCTGTAAGTAAATGCGGTTGTCAATCCCAAACACTGACTGTGTGAACATAGCCAAATAGTCTGGTGGAAATACAGAAATTGAAGACAAACTGAACCAGTTTCGATTTAGAGGTAGACTGATATATTGCTTTTTGTCCAAAAAATTATTTGGGGGGGATTTTTCCACTTTTTAAGTCCTCATGGTCACATAGTGATTCGCCTCAATCTGGGTGGCAGAGGATGAATTCCAGTTGCCTCAATGTCTGAGACCATCAACCAGTGCATCTTATCACGTGGCTTGTTGAGTGCGTTGCCACAGAGACATAGCATCTGTGCTCAACTCACCATGCACCCCACTGAGAACGAACCACATTATTGCAACCATGAGGAGGTTACCCCATGTGACTCTACCCTCCCTAGCCAATTTGGTTGCTTAGGAGACCTGGCTGGAGTCACTCAGCACACCCTGGGATTCGAACTAGCGAACTAGCGAACTCCAGGGGTGGTAGCCAGCATCTTTACCACTGAGCTACCCAGGCCCCCTGTCCATCATTTAACCTCATCTGGTGAAATATATACTTATAAACTCTTCATCTGGTGAATATATAGACTGTAAAATGTGTAATTTGGTGAAGACTTGCATATAGAGCATTGTAAGTTAGCCAAGTCTCTGTCATTTCAAAATAAGAGTTTTGAATTTGTTTAAAGTCCCCCGTAATGCATCAAATCTTAATTTTTCTAGTTATTATTGAGATTTTAGTTACCCAATAAACTGCATTTGGGATTTTATTCATTTTGAACTCTTGTAGCCTCAATGTCTGTACCCTACATAGACTACTATTTTTTGTATTTATTTTTTTTATCATTCTGTAATTTTTATTATTTTTTTTAAATCATCCAATTAATCAGTTATCTGCCTTTTGCACCACCTTAGCCATCGGTATTGGCAGAATCAACAATTGGTCGACCCCCTTTTGTCCCACTTTTACCCATCCTGTTTCCTGTTTCCACTCTTAATATTTACTTTAATGCTACTTATAATTATAAATAAAAATGAATATAATGGTGTATTGCCTCGCAGTGATGTGGTAACAGTGACGGTTGGGAGTTGAGAGAAATTTTTGATCCGGGAAAAATTAACCATGGTTTTACAATAGTAATATTGTGGTAACCATGTTTTTTTGGCGGAAGCCATAGTTTTAATGCAATTAATCAGGGTTAGGGTTAGGGGTAGGGGTAGGTGTAGGGTGTCTGTGGGACTCTAAATAAACACAATAAAAATGCTGCAGTGATATTTGCACTTTATGGGAAATTTATGTTTATATCAATAGCTACAAATCAAACTAGCTAGCCCCTACTGAATGGGGGCTCTCAGGGTTTTAATCTTTACTTAGACCCAAATTATGGTAATATTGACAAAACATTCCAAACATCATATAAAATTAATGGACAGTAAAACAGCTCATCTAAATTGAATGATCAACATATTCTAAAGGTTAAGCACCTGCTTTCACTTACTATTAGTTGGGGGGGGACTTTGCCCAATTTTGTAGCCTATTCATGAAAAGTGTCATAAAGTGCACAGCATGCTAAGTAAATTGGTGTATCTGAGCAGATTGATCCCACTTGACACCCACATCAGCAGTAATATGCCATATTTCAAGCTATATCTTATTACACCATTAGGCATTTGCTTATCTTACATTCCCATCTCACTTCTCAGAATGCAAGCCTCACTGTGGATCATGATTATCTCAGCTGAAGTTTGGAATGGCTGTATCAGTAGAATCCTGTATAAACATTCCCACCATGTCACATGGGTTATGTTTAAAAGTGAAAACACTAACAACCCAGCAGGTCTCTGATGAAGCGTGTTGTTGTTTGTCTCACTCCACACTCAGTACGATGTAACTTAACATGTCCTGTGTCATCCATAAGCTGTAGCCCCTTGTGGTTTCAAGGACAAAAGCAGAAGCTTTTAGTCAAGCGTCACTTGTGGCAGTATTGACGTACAAGAATGAAATAAGGAGATGCATTAGGTCATCAATAACAATTTAGCTTGCTCAGATTTTTTTTTTTTTTAAAGCTTTTCCTTTTGTCTTTATGACTACTGTATAGCTTTTATCAGGCTTTCGTCAATAGCACAATAGGAGATAACAACCTTTAGGAGACAATAATCTTTAAAAACTGTAGGTGTTGTTTAAAATTTGGAAACAAGGACACAGTTGACCATATTTGCACTTTGGTACAGGGTTAACTCACAGGTTGTTTGGAGCTTTTTTGTTTTAGGCATAGTTCCTGTGAATTTTTTTCAGGTGTATGTTCATTATCAACATTGTTATCAACAAGGACTTGTGAAGGACCTTGTGTTAGTCCCTTGAGGCTTGTTAGACTTTTATTAGAAGTTATTCAGTAAAGCTACCCAGTCTGATTTATGATTTTGTCCTAACTGATTCAAGGAAATCAGGGGTAAGAAGCTGTCATAAAAAAAGCTTTTCTGTACCTGTTACACACTGAAGTTGGTATTTTCTGCGCCACTAGCACCACCAAAATACTGCGTTCATGCACGTTCTTTCGCCGATAATGCCAACCTAGTCTCATACAATGAACGTTACAGTAACTACATTTTTGCAAAACAGTTTTTATGTTCCGCTTTCTACGTTTTGCTGCAGTTTCCTTGTGAAATTAACACTAGAGGCACTACAACAACTGTGTGTTTTATTCACTTTCACACAAATCATGGGTACTATGGCTGTTTATGACTTTGTATACCCTTATTTTGCTCTATTACTCACACACTGCTATGTTATTATATCAAAACACTTCATTTCATTTGAAAAACAATACATTTTAACGTTTGTATTACTGACCCATCTTCATTTACACACTTATTCCAACATAATTAGCTTGCGCTTTAGCTCACCTCATAGAGTATTGGATTTTGGACTTTGAGACCGAGCCTCGAACCCAGCCAAGGACGCTCGAAACGAAAGTGAAAGTAAAGTGAAAGTACCATAGATGTGAAATTATGTAATTGGTTCAGTAAATGTGCTTTTCATGTTGCTTTTAAAACACTATCAGTTAGGTTTAGGGGTTGGTTTAGGGAAAGGATGTCTGTTTTGTTCACTTCTCATTTATCTTTTTGAACTCTATTTGTTAGGTTTAGGCTAAAGTTTTAGGTTATGGAGGTATGTTTTACTCATTAAAATATCCATCTAAAATTCACCTTAAAACCTTGTCTGATTACAACATAATTTAATTTGCTTTTGGCGTCAAGCGCTGGACATTTCACTGGTGAACTGCAGCCAAATGTGTAATGAATCACATAATTTTGATTTGCAAAAATGTTGCTGCGGTGTCGTGTAAATCTCATGAGATCAGGCTGGATTATGCTTAATAAGCCAACAACATGTGTGGTCATGTAATTGCATTAAACGGATTTCCTTTATCAGTGTAAAATCATAAACAGCGTAAGAATAAACTGATAGACATGGGTAGATTTTTCACCACTATCCTGATTCCGCATTGCATGTAAACATCTTATCCGATGTTCTTATCCAAAGCTTATTCAATGTGCGCAAGTGTTGTGCGCATGTCTCTTCATGGTTTGAGGTCAAAAGCAGAAAATAGATAGATTATTTCAAATCTCATAAACGTAGGTTTATTAGGAGCTATCACTGTACAGGTGTGCATGTAAACTGGCTTAATGACTGTTTTCCTAAATACTTCCCCATCTTCCATTGGTTGACAAACAGATCGTCCCATCCCATACTCATGCCATTGGTTGAGCCAGTGTTGCTATGTCAGGCTGGTCAGGATGCTCAAACAAACAAAACAAAAGAGCAATAATTTTGATGGTGCCACAGAGCTTACACCTTTCAGGGAAATAAACCTACGAATGGCTTACTTGTAAATGGGTGGTCTGTATAATTAATTAATTGTGTACAAAACACTTGAACTTATTTGAAACTATGCAAATATGTTAAACTCAATGTGTACACTATATATTGCATAAGGGAGCAAAATGACCCGCAACTGTTTTCCTGATTTCTCTGTTTCTTATGTAGACACACACTTATGCGAAAACACACAAAAACAAACACAAAATAATTCACAGATACACCAAATGAAACTTCTTAAGCTTAAAAGAACATAAAAATGGTGCTTGAGGTCAAAATGACAGTAATCTCAGTTATTATGGGATTCATTAGAAGACACTTTTGTAAGGAATGTTGGGTCATTTAAAACCCTTACATGCTGTTTTGGGTCATTTAGACCTGTTTTAGACTTAACACAGATTAACTAGAACATAATGTCAACTTTCCAGCCAACTTCATGACATCCTCCTCAAAAGTAATCTGAAAATGGCAATGTAAAATGCTTTCACTGTCACTATCTCACACACACTCAGGCACAAACAGCAAATTGTGATACTTGAGCTGTGATTTGTCATGTACTGAATTGTAAATTTGACCCAGTAACAGCTATACTGGATCTTCAATGGTAACAGCACAGAAGGGTTAAAGAATATTTTCACATTTATATGAATCAATCTTGACGTTCTTCACTCTTTCATTGTGTTTTTCAACTCTTTACCCTATTTTGACCCTACTAAACTATTTGGCCACTTCAGTGTCACATAAACTAATCCTTCTCTACTTTGAAGTATTTTCTCAGCATGAATCTGCATCTAGAGTTTCCTTTCAAACATCACTGGTTTTTGCTAAGCAGGTGCCAGTAATTTCCTCTTGAACGCTAAACTGCTGCCAAGTTACTGCCTGTCAACACAATTGCAGATGAAACAGAACAATAGCAGAAGTGGACCAGATGCACCAAATGAGATGTGGAGGTGTTTCCTCTGTGCTTTATATAAAACAGCATGAACCTTGCAGAGTGAACTATGTCTCCCTCCCTTTTACAAGACAACTACACTATTACACACTATTTCTGTCTTCAGAAAACATATTGTCCTGATACCTTTTCTAATTGCAATTTGGAGCAAAGGTGATTAGCATTTGTGACCATGCCCAGGAGCAGGCCAATTTAAGCCAAATTAAACCTCACCAATAAAACTCTTGACTGGGCATTTGAGTGGAAAATGTGGCACTTTTATTGAAGTCATTAATTCGACTTCCAGGATGCCTGCCCTGGTCTCTTTAGAGACACACGGCCGCCTCTCCACTGAAGCATGAAACACTGTTAAGAAAGGATTAAATACCTGCCCTGAGTCAATACCAAGGGAGACAGGTAGTTCTTACTTGGCTCACCTGCCTTGGTCAGCCTACTATGTGGACACGGTGTACTGATATAATGGACCGTTCCTTGTAAAGCACATTGCCACTCTCAGAATTTTGGTCGATTCACGATCAGTCAGAACAAATAAAAGGACCAATGCTGAATGGTCACAAATTAAGTATGGCTTAATTTAATGTGCAGGGATTCGTTTTGACACAATTCAGAATTTTAAAACAGTTTGTCTGGTGTGTGTAATTCTTTCGACATTAAAGGAATAGTTCACCCCAAAATGACAATTCTCTCATCATTTACTTACCCTCATGTCATCCCAGATGTTTATGACTTTCTTCTTCAGAACTCTGAAACTTTGAAGTTCCAAAAACACATAAAGGCAGCATAAAAGTAATCCATAAGACTCGTGCCTAGAGACTGCAATGGCAAGATGTACAATGAAATTGTTCTTGCCCAAAACTGATTAGTTTGCTTCAGAAGACATGGATTAATCCACTGGAGTCATATGGATTACTTTTATGTGCTTTTTGGAGCTTCAAAGTTTTGATCACCATTTACTCACATTGTGTGGACCTACAGAGCTGAGATATTCTTCTAAAAATATTTGTTTGTGTTCAGCCGAAGAAAGAAAGTCATACACATCTGGGATGGCATGATGGTGGGTAAATGATGAGAGAATTTTCCTTTTTTAGTGAACTTTTCCTTTAAAAGATTTTCTCCTATTCCATCTTAATATGCAGAGTCATCTTTAAGCAATTTGTAGAATGTTTCCCTCCGAAAAGTGTTCAAACTGTGGCGATATCAAAGAATTGCTCTATTTGTTTGAGCATCCCAACCAGCCCGACACAGCAACATTGGCTTAACCAATGGCATGAGTTTAGGGCAGGGCTATCTGTCCAACCAATGGAAGATGGGGGAAGTTTGAAATCATTATTTATGAAATTCCGTTTTGTATATGTACATTTTTTGTCAACCTAATCTCATAAAATCATTTTTTCTAAATAAGATGTATGTGCCTTGTTGTACTGTATGTATTGTGGTAGTGTCCTGGTGAAATGAACACTAGAGGCGCTACAACAACAATGACTTTAATTCCCTATCACACAAATCACTGGTAAAACAGCAGATTATCAGATAATCAGCGAGTAAAAACGCTGACTACCACCCCTAGAGTCGCGAGTTCGAATCCAGGGCATGCTGAGTGACTCCAGCCAGGTCTCCTAAGCAACCAAATTGGCCCGGTTGCTAGGGAGGGTAGAGTCACATGGGGTAACCTCCTCATGGTCGCTATAATGTGGTTTGCTCTCGGTGGGGCGCATGGTGAGTTGTGTGTGGATGCCGTGGAGAATAGCGTGAAGCCTCCACACGTGCTATGTCTCTGCGGTAACGCACTCAACAAGCCACGTGATAAGATGCACGGATTGATTGTCTCAGACACAGAGGCAACTGAGATTCATCCTCTGCCACCCGGATTGAAGTGAGTCACTACACCACCATGAGGATTTAGAGCGCTTTGGGAATTGGACATTCCAAATTGGGGAGAAAATAAATAAATAAATAAAAATAAAAAATAAACTCTTACAATTCGCCCTGTTCCTCAGCTAAACACTTTAAAATGTTTATGTTTGCATTACATAACCAACTACATTTACAAGCTTGTTCAGATTCAGTCAAATTGCATGGTAGCTCAACTGATAGTGCGTTGCACTTGTGATGTAAAGGACTGGAGTATGAGTCCTGAAGAGCATGTGAGTCGAAAGTGTTCATAAAATGGCATGGTTGCTTCAGCCATTTCATTTTTCAAGTCACATTTGCTTTTTATGACACTATCAGATAGGTTTAGGTTTAATGTTTAGGGTACGGAGGTAGGTTTTGTTGATTTAAAACTCGATAGAGCATTAACCTTAAAAACTTCATCTGTTATGGAGAACATTTAACTCACTTCTAGGAACTAGGAACTGCCGCAATATATGTAAGGTACCCCGTGATATCATTATGCAAAAATGTTGCCACAGTCACATAATTTTCATGAGATCAAGCTGGCTCTGTTTGTAGGGGCATCCCAACCAGCCCAACATACAGTATCAAACTGACACTTATCATCTAAGGACTCCATTTTAATAAAGTGCCAGATGTGGTCTTCTGCTGTTGTAGCCCATCCGCCTCAAGATTCGACGTGTTGTGCATTCTGAGATCCTGTTCTGCTTACTACAACTGTACAAAATTGTTATCTGAGTTACCGTAGCCTTTCTGTCAGCTCGAACAAGTCTGGCCATTGGTGTGGAATTTTGGTTGCGCCAACCAATGCCAGACAGGGCAAGTGTTCGTGAAACCTGTTTGAAAATAATAATAATTTGTGCAGTTCCGCTTGGTGATGGTAATGCCGCAGAAATTAGACACTTCACCTTTAAATACAGAATATTTAATCATTTAATTATTTTTTGTCAGTCTAGCTTTGAATCTAGAACAACAGAAAATGTCTGATACAGAACAAGACAGTCCTACGTGATTGCATTAGTATTCTGAAGTATTCATGCATAAAATGTCCATGTTCATTTTATTTATTTTTTTATGTTAGGATAGACAAGAAGTGATTGCTTCTAAAATGCAAACCATTTACATATATACAACCTCAGGTACTTACAAATCATCTGTCCTTTTTCTAAAAACTTGTCAGAACCGGTATTCCTGGTACCTTGGTAGAACATTGCTGTAGGTGACAGAGTTCAATACTAATACTAGTCTCTCATTCATCAGTAAATAATGGAGGAATATTGCTCAAGATAGACATTTTTAATGGCAAATTTATTTAAATGAAACCCAGACAGTACTTTCAAGTGAAGTAATTTGCAGGTTTTGTATGGTGAAATGTAATCATTGAAGCATGAAATCCAGATGGTCTGATATAAAGTCATAACATTTAATTATCATCATAGCTCAACAAATATGACATTCAATTAAAACGCACCATCGATGTTATAGTGTTATATTAATGTGTGTCTCACTAATGTGATTTATTCTTTGAACCTAAACAGAGGATTTGTAAACATTTGTGTATATCTGTATACACTGTATGTAGAAGGGTTTCTACGTACAGTTTATATTGTACGTAGTAGTGTCTATCCAAAACTAATGTTTGTGTGCTAGAACTACACTTTGAGTATGAATAGTAATGAGAATACATTGGACAGTCAGAAGGCAAAATCAGTGGACAGAATGGTCAGTAACGGTGTATGATCCTCAAAAGGGCACCATAAGTTTGTGTCCTGCCTAGTTACCTGCTTATTCATCACACAGAACAGGTTGGAGACCAATTGAATTAGTTCCCTCTCAGTTGCCCAATGTTCTAATGTTAAAAGCCTCTGCTGTTTGAACAGCCAGGCGCATCTTGGCAGTAAAAAAGTTTAGTGAGGCTACCCCATCCCCAGCACCACTTCCATCAGACTGAAGTCATGCTTAAAGCAGCCAGGCTTAGAGGAAAATATCCATAATGTTCATCTCTTGTGATAAAATATTTTTTCATATTGGCTAATGTGGACCAAGCAAGACCAGAATGCTGTAAGTCTGTAATTACATTTGTCTTTTACTAAAATGAATGTGTTTTTTCCACTAAACTGTCACTCTAGGACAGGAAAGACTGTTTGAGGGAGAATTTGTCTGGGTAATATCAGGATTATGTTCATATGTTCCCAAATTTCCAATGAACTGCCACTTACTGATATGTTGGCCTATTTTACAGTAGGTTTGTTTTTTTACTTTTTTTTTTTTTTTTTTATAGACAGTTCCTGCAAGCTTTTGTTATTTGTTCTGTAACATGTACAACCGTTAAAGGCCTTTGTTTATAGTTTCATGGTTAACATCAGAGGAAATAAATAGCAGGTGCAAAAACAGATCTGTATGGTGTTTCAGAATAGAATGCTTCTGTGTATGATATATCATAATTTACAAACTAAAAGAAGACATTTATATTGTTTTGTGACTCAACCAAATCAGTTCTGCATTATATGCCTTGATTACAAGTAACCCTAGCCACTTTGAATACTGGGGCGACTATAATTATGTAGATATGAACAATGATTATTAATAATAATTACTCCTAATAAACTCATCTAAACAGCTCACCCAAAAATTTAATTTCTGTCAAATGTAATTTTATAAATATTATAATTTCACTTAAGTCACAAAGGTATATACAGTAAATGTCTTATTTTAGACACAGAAGCATACTCAGTAGATTAGATATTCAAATGACGAGTTGTCAGTAAATTATATTTTCAAAAGTGTTCATTTTTGGGGGAACTATTACTTAAAGTGTGTTTGACTCAATATATTGATTTTAAATATGTCACAATGTGTTTTGTGGCTTGTGGTTACTGACCAATTAAGTTGTGATTTTTCATAATATTTTCTCTGTTAAAAGAGATTCAGGGAAAAATGTATTGGATACTAGCAGATGCAAAGTGTCAAATCTCAGTTATCAACATTAGCTAACCACAAGACTTGACCTCCCCTCCAGGGGCGGACTCGCCATAGGGAGAACCGGGACTTTTCCCAGTGGGCCGGCCGTGAAACAGGGTTATCTACATATCTTTATTGCCAGCTACTGTTGTTTGCTTCTGTGTCTTTCCCTCATAGAGTAATATATATACAGTATAATTGCTGTGGTAAAACAACCTGCAAGGTGTGTGTACAGACTGATCTCACAGTGAAATCGGAAACAGAAGGTTGACTATTCTTTAGCTAAAATCCAAAATATGAAATACTTCCCCCAATGGCCAAAGCGGTAAGTGTTGTTGGGTTTATGGGCACATGTGAGCTCCATTTTCCTAAAGTAGGTGTAGCTGCAGGCCAGAGATCTTAAAATGGGGGCAGAATCTCCAGGAGAGGACGGGGTTAATCCAGAAGTGGTGGGGTTACTACAAAAGGGGATTGCGCCAACTCCAAAAAAGGGGCATCACTTCCACACACGGTTAGGGTTAGTGACAGGGTTAGGTTAGTGGCTCCCTGTATCTTTGCTGGTAGTTTGGAGCTCCCGCCCCTTTTTGGAGCTCTTCCTGCAGCTATTTCCTTCTCATTTTCTGGGTGTAATGTCCACCAAAAAGTGAATTGTGAAGCAAGGTTTTTTTTCTGCTGTACAGGCTGTGATACAGTGAAGAGGAATGCATATTTTATAACATGTACCTCCCAATCCAAACCCCAAACCTAAACCTAACCATCAATGGAGTAATTATCTAATGTCAGAGGCAAAAAAATTGAAACTCCGAATCATGCTCACTGATTATGCGAATGCAATAACTTCCTGGTTTCAGTGTGGGATCCAAACCCAGGTCACCCACGCAGCTGATGCAACATGCTTTCAGTTGCGCCACAGGGGAAGGTAAACTGGAGCTGATGCAAAAATGTCTGATAGGAGATGGTGCTTGTCGGTGATTCGGCAGAATGTGGCCAATCCTAGGGTACCAGAACTCTCGGAAACAACAACATGCCGACTTCCTGTGTGATCATGTTGGTACTTGGTGTAAGTGCTTTTGAGATATTTCATGAAAAGAAAATTGTTTCTAAGAGCTGTTCTTGACTGAGCTCATACTGCTGAGTGTCATTACCTGAAAGATTCCAGGAACAATTTTGAAACACTCAGCCTACCACAGATTCTTTCACTTTAATTTAAAGAGGTATGATAATTTTCAGAAATGTGCAGTTTCTTTGTGCCAGAATTACACACACCTGATCAACCAGGAATTCTTGAAAATAGTAAGATTTGTGTTATGTATTTGCGTAGCAACACTAACACTATTGTCTAAGTTTTTCAGTAGCATGACAAAACTTCTGTTTTCAAAACAAGAATAGATTTTCAGTAAAGCTGTAGACCCTTACCCTTTTCCAATAACAAGTTTGTTTTGTCCACCAAGTAGCAGTGTTGCATGACAAAGCAATGCATCACTTTTATGTCACATTGTTTGCACCTCTATATGGTCCTCTTCTATAACTTTGGGAAGTTCGATTATTTTAGCGAATTGGTTCATTCGGACAGTTAATGTAAATCAAGTGTTGAATCATTCACAAAAACTATTCACAGATTAATTTGTATCTCTGCAAGAATTAGTAAAAGAAGAACATATAGGATATTACTTAGCTAAAAGAGTAGCTTGAATGTACACTCACTGAGAACTTTATTAGAAACACCTGTACACCTATTTATTCATGCGATTGTCTAATCAGCCAATCGTGTGACAGCAGTGCAATGCAGAAAATCATGCAGATACGCGTCAGGAGCTTCAGTTAATTTTCACATCAACCATCAGAATGGGGAAAAAATTTGATCTCAGTGATTTCGACCGTGGCATGATTGTTGGTGCCAAACGGGCCAGTTTGAGTATTTCTGTAACTGTTGATCTCCTGGGATTTTCAAGCACAACAGTTTCTAGAGTTTACTCAAAATGGTGCCAAAAACAAAAAACATCCAGTTAGCGGCTGTTCTGCAGATGGAAACACCTTGTTGATGAGAAAGCTCAACAGAAAATGTCCAGACTTGTTCGAGCTGACAGAAAGGCTACGGTAACTCAGATAACAATTTTGTACAGTTGTAGTGAGCAGAATAGCATCTCAGAATGCACAACACGTCGAACCTTGAGGCAGATGGGCTACAACAGCAGAAGACCACATCTGGCACTTTATTAAAATTTAGAAGATAAGCAACATTGTGCTTGTCTCTTTATTGATTTATCAAAGGCCTTCAACACTGTGGACCATGACATATTATTAAATAGGCTTAGATGGGTAGGACTATCAGAAAATTTAATTTTGTGGTTCACTGCTTATTTAAAGGGAAGAACCCAATGTGTACAGGTGGAAGGTATTCAGTCAGATCCTATGGAGGTTGTTAAGGGAGTCCTTTAAGGATCTGTGTTGGGGCTGCTATTATTCAGTATATATATAAATTGTCTTGACTTTAATATTGATAATGCAAGGTTTCATTTTTACGCAGATGATACTATTATTTATTGTCCAGCTCCCTCTAAGCAGCAATCTGTGGCTTTTTTACAATCTGCTTTTGATATCATCCAAAATAGGTTTTGTGCTTTGAAGCTGGTCTTAAATGTTGAAAAAACAAAATGCATGTTTTTCTCAAACTCAAAAATTTCTTCAGAAAATTCCATTGCTCTGTGGACTTCTCAGGGGAGTCAGATTACATCAGTGTCGGAGTACAAATACCTTGGTATTATTATCGATAACACGTTACGTTTTGGTTTACATATTAATTATTTGAGGCAAAAACTCAAGAAAGAGTTAGGATTTTACTTTAGAAATAAGTCTTGCTTTTTATTCAGTGTGAGGAAGAAACTAGTGTCCGCTACTTTTTTACCGGTTTTTGATTATGGGGATGTAGTGTATCAGCATGCTCCCTCTTACCTTCTCGCCTCTCTGGATGCTTTGTACCATGGTACTCTGAGATTTATAACTGATTGTAAATTTTCAACACACCATTGTGAACTATACAAAAGAGTTGCTTGGCCTTCATTGAACGTTCGAAGAAAAACGCACTGGTATTTATTAGGGATGTGCAAGACTAGTCGACTAAACGGTTCTGATGCTGCTAGTCGACACTGGAATTACTAGTCGGTTAATATTTCCCCCCATTAAACTGATCATAATTTTTTACAAATTTACGTTTGACTTTATATTTTTACAGAGGCTGCACTTAAATTACTGTCATATTAATGTTACATATTTTAAATAGAATTAATAATACAAATATTATTTAAAAAAAGAGGATATCTGGAGCAGATACAGAGTTTAATTTCAAGTTTAATTCAAGGCGAGCACGTCGCAGATAAATGCCCCTTTTCAGTGGAATTTAGCATCGGATTTGGAATAGATCAAGTATTTTAAATGGGTCGCATAAACACACTTTTTTTTACTGTTTTCTGAAGGTTGGTTTCTCTTTAGACTAGTCGACTAGTCGGTTAAAAAACTTCTGTTTAAACGACAGTCAAATTAGTCGTAGCGCACATCCCTTGTATTTATTGATATATAAAGCCATATTGGGTTATCTGCCCTCTTATCTTTGTTTTATTCAAAGGAAATTGCCTGGCAATTACTCATTACGTTCTCAATCAAGTTACAGTTTTTGTGTGCCCCTTGTCAGAACTGAGCTTGGTAAAACTTCCTTCAAATATGCCGCCACCTCGGATTGGAATCTTCTCCAGATGGAGATGAAGCTACAAAACTTGGTGTCTTATAGTCATTTTAAAATTTTACTACGTAACCTAGAGAGTGAATTAATGGTGTGTAAATTTTTTAACTGGTTGTATGTTTTATGTTGGATTTAGTATTGTATGTTGCAACTTTGTTGTATAATTGTATATGCAAACTCAGCTGCCTATCTTGGCCAGGGCACTCCTGTAAAAGAGATTTTTTTTCCTGGTTAAATAAAGGTAAAATGTAATAAAATAAAATTAGGACCATAGTGTTTCTAATAAAGTACTCAGTGAGTGTAGTTAAACGACTTTAAAAGATACAGTTTCAAAGTAACTTCACCAATACTGTAAATTGTGTCATTGCACATCCATAAACTGTGATCCATCTGTTCTCAGTTTCGATGTGGGCTTTATATCTATTTTTTTATCTAGTAAAATTATTTCTGTCCTTTTGTCCTTCCCGTGAACGTTTGACCTCATGCTAATAAACCTTGTTTGACCCCAGTGTCTGTTGCCTGCCAAGGAGTTGCTGTGCTATTCTTGATCTGATCTCCCTCTATTGAGCAAAGAAATGAATAATCAGTCAGCTTTATTTTAGATTTAGCCTTTCTTTCTAGATTCCTCTCTCTCTCTCTCTCTCTCTCTCTCTCTCAATCTCTCTCTCTCTCTCTCTCTCTTTCTCTTCCTCTTTCACCCTATCTCTGCACCTCTGTCCAGCTCTTTCAGGAAAGACATCTCTCAGCACCTCCTGATTGCAAAGTAGCCGGCTCCTCTTTTCAAATACTAACTGTATTTGTTATTGGGAGGGTGCAGTAAGAACATGGGATCTTTCCCATCGGACCAGGAAGTGGGGCAGAGTAGAGGCAGAGAGGGTCTTGTTAAGGCCGCATCAGGAATTGTTGTGTTTACACTCATTATTTAGCTAGACCCCACAGGGCAAACCACAGAGACAACTGTCACAAAACTTAAAGCTGTTAATAGCCCAGATACAATCCATCTGGCTGGGTCTGAGCTTAGTTTGTCGCTCTTAGCTTACCAAAGTTATGCTGTTGATCTAAAGAATGCCATATGAGTCAGGCCGATTAATCATAAGATAGTTAGCCATGTTGAAATCATCGACCGCCCGAAAACTGAGCTGAATTGGCAGATTAACAGAAATGGTCATTATGCCTTGTGTCATTTCCAAAATCTACAGATTATTAGCAAATGTTGAGTAAATTCTGTAAAAAAAAAAATAAAGTAAACAATGTAAAATAATTGCTCATTTAAAGGTGAAGTGTGTAAATTTATTGTTAAAATACTTCTCTTATTATGCAGAGACAATTATAAGTAAGTCATTTATAGATTTTTTTTTTTTTTTTTTATTTCCCTGAAGTGTAAACATTCTGGCGAACAAAACATTGCTATTTTTTGGGGGGGGGGGGGGGGGTTTAGCATCCTGACCAGCCCAGTCTTTACAACAATCATTATTTTGTCAATTCCGTTTGGTGCCACTTGAGGCACAGAAATTACTTCACCTTTAAATTAGCAATTTAAAGGAATAGTTCACCCAAAAATGAAAATTCTCTCATCATTTACTCTCAGATTTTTAGAAGAATATTTCAGCTATGTAGGTCTATACAGTGAATGGTGACCAGACCTTACAAGCTCCAAAAGTCACATAAAGGTTGCATAAAAGTAATCCATATGACTCCAGTGGTTAAATCAATGCCTTCAGAAGCGATATAATAGGTGTAGGTGACAAACAGATCAATATTTCAGTCCTTTTTTACTATAAATCTCACCATCTTCACTTTCAATTTAACATTCTTTCATATTATGCAGCCTTAACGTGATTTTTGGAGCTTGAAAGGTCTGGTCACCATTCATTTGCATTGTATGGACCTACAGAGCTGAAATGTTCTTCTAAAAATCTAAAAAGCCCATATAGGTCAGCCACTAGTTGTTGTGTTTGTGTTAGAAGGTGTATCCAATTTGTATTGTTGCAAGGACATTCTATTACATGTTTTTACTTTGCAGAAACTATTAATGCATTCTTTAAACCCAAACAATAACAAAATTTGTCATTTTAAGACAGGGCCATTGCCTTGGGAGACCAAGTCACTCTGGGGTCAAGTGTCCAAAGCCTTCCGTCTCCCATTAATTTTCCCTGCATAAATTATGTCTGACACTGACTCCACACACAAGAAAGTGTTTCACACAAAAAATCTAAAATCACATCCACAGTGGCAGTAAAGATTTGACAATTTGAGCCATTAGGAATAATCACTGCATTAAGATGCCCTTAACATTGAACCTAATTAAACAGCTTTCCTCTGAATGTGATAACATTTCGCATGTGTCGATTATCACATATGAATACAGTATGTGCAAAGGAAAAGCATGATATATTGCCTGCAGTCTATTATTTGTATGAAATAGCGTTTTGTTGCTGACTGCCCAACACTTAATGTTACTTATACAACATGCTGTACAGTTGCGCAGTATGTCCTAAAATATCAGAAACATTTGTCATTAAAAAGTTGTGTATGTTCAGTAGAGTATCTTTGACATTATTGCTTAGTCTTTGCCAGGGAGCCCTTTGAGTTTGTCAATTGTACATATTGAAATCAGGCAAAAGTTCAGAAATTCAGTCAAAAGTGACTAAGTGAGTATGAAAGACCTGCACATCACCACAGAAAAAACTTTTCCTGTAATAATCACTGAATTGTCTTTCTGATTCACTCAAAGTGTTCCCAGACTTCTTGAGTACAATTCCTATAAAAGTCATAGTTCACCCAAAAATAAAATTTCTGTCATCACATTCTTTACTCACCCTCATGTTGTTCCAACCCTTGGAACACAAAAGCAGATGTTTTGAAGAATTTAGAGGTCAAGTTTAAATATGCAGAATAGTGCAGATTTAAGAGCAACTGTAGAAGGCAAGATTATCAGTGACTGACTTAAATTTCTATCTGTCAAGGATCGCCAGAGGCGAAGAGAGAGGACCCAAATGCAGGGTGGTGAATAAAGGGCTTTTATTATCAAAACAAACAAAAACTACCCCGTAGGGTAGAAAACAGAGTCCAGGGCAGCAAGAACATTGACGGGCTGGGCTGGAGCAAGAGAACCGACTGACATCCACAGAACAGGAAAACACAACCGACAGGAGCCTGACCGGGAAACAACCACACAGTCAAGACATCAAGACAATATGACATTTAGACAACAAACTGGCACCAGACAGAGCACAAAGGGAGATTAAATAAGGGAGCAAACAAGGAGGGTAACAAGGGAGGCGGGTGGAACTAATATCAAGATAACAGGGCAAATGAGGGGGTGGGATTGAGTGCTTGCTGCCAGAATGACACAAGAGCAACATGTACTCATGCTAGAAAACTACAACACAAGAGTACACATGGCATTCCTGCTGGTTTTTCTCACAACGGAGACCCACCCTCACAGCTGTAAACACATTTAAATAATGGGTGACACAAGGAGAGCTGAGAACTTCTGTGAAAGAAGTTCTTGGAAGCAGATCTTAGAAAACAGAGTACCTGTAATGTCACATAGATTGTGTGCACGCTATAGCTGTGTGAATCGGCCTGGGCCTCATTTCCCAAAAATGTCGTAAGCCTAAGTAGATCGTAGAATCCATTTTACGATTCATCTTAGTTTTGCGGCACATTTCCCAAAAGCATCGTAACTTAAGAAGTACTTGAAAATGCTCTTAGATTAACAAGTGCTCTGGAGTAATCATACAGCGTTAAGAACATCGTAAGCACATAGACTTTTGCAGACACCTGCAGGACAAATGCAAAATTACACCTGATACAATTTAAACACCTATAGCTACATTTTATGCTCATTTAATATCAGTATACATGTTTTATTTTATTTATTTTTTAACCGAAAATGCTAATAATAATAATAATAATAATAATAATGAATGCATAAAATGGTTAGTCAATATTGGATGAACAGATAAAGTTCAAGTTCAAGTTCTTTTATTTATATAGCACATTTAAAAACAGCATCAAGGCTGACCAAAGTGCTGTACAATACAAAATTATAAAAACACACGATTCAAGACCAGGACATTACATACTATTAAAAGCCAGTGTAAAGAGATGAGTTTTAAGAGAAGATTTAAAGACAGATATTGAAGGTGACAATCTGATACTGATAGGAAAACTATTCCTTAAAATAGGACCCACAACCAAAAAGGCTATTAATTTAAGATAAATTAATATGTAAACAAATAAAAGTTGTTTGTGGACTAGTTGGTAACAACAAAATAGTGGGATGATTGTTGCAGAGAACTGTAAAAATTACTATCAGAGAGAGAAGGAAAAAAGTCAATAACTTGCTGCCGTGCATGAAAATCGTCCGTGCAGTATATTGGCTCCTCATCCTCTTCTCCTCTTTCTCTCTGACACCTAAGGGCGCTGCCCGCACCATGTGTTGTGTAGTACCGCACATGTTGCGTAGCATTGCTGTAACCATTATCACTTTTGGGAGTAAAGAGCAGATCTCCCTTTGATTGGTGAATGTCCTTAAAGCGCAGCTTCCACGTGTCTCCTTATTTTGCACTCCGCAATAACGGTGAACCTCGTTATAGTCAATTAATGCTTGTTGTCATTAGCAGGACCACACACAGGGTCTCTGCTGTCTTCACTGCTCCTGGAAGCTTTAATCTCAACCCACAGAGCAATTTTTTAAAACAAAATATTAAAATGCACATCTGATGAGCGAAGCAGTGATTGTGTAAAAGAAATATATTGTTCTGCACAAAACGGTTGCATAACAAAATGCAATTATGTAGTGAATTAAGTTGTACGTTTAAGAAAATTATTTCCAGTGAGGTCAATTACAAACGTTTTTAAAGTTACGCAACAAATATAATGAAGTTGCAGTGACGAGCAGCACAATACGGTCACATTTCAGCACTTCACATTTATGGACAGCATCTCTCTTAAGTAGCACTTAAAATGCGTCCTCGCATATTCATGTTAAGTGCAGTTTTGGGAAACACACGTAAAAAATAACGAACGTTCGTAAAATCGCTCGTAGAAAACACTCTTAACAGCAAAGATCAATCATTATTGGGAAACGCAGCCCTGGTCATTGTCAGCATGGCTACAAGGGAAGCTTATTCACTCGGTTGGTGTGTCAAACCATAGTGCAACAGATAAGCCAGATTTTAATCAAAGAGCCAAATTTCCATGCTTGTCCATCCCTTTGACTTGGAGAGATGATAGGTAATCAGAAATCATTGAAAATCTTATGTTGTCTCACGTGCCCTGTACAATTTCTCATCCTCATGTTGTTCCATAATGTTACCTTAAACCTTTTACTTGTACTGTATGCAGGTTTTTCCTGACTTGGTGGGTTCCATTGATCAATTCTCATGTGAGATGTTTATCAGATGACTTCCTAACGTGGCGCTATTTAAAGACATACTGTAGGCATTAATAGACTCCTGGTCTTTTTTCATTTCAGCACCCCCCCCCAAATAAAATAAAAATATCGGGAGGAGCGAGCCCATCTAATCTTTCAATTAACAGCCAGAGTATATAAGCAGCTGCTTACCTCTCTTTGGTCTCAGCTGTTTCCAACATCCCTCCACCTTTACCCTCAGCATCTCGCCCTACGTAATCATCTCCTATTATTAATCCCGGGGGGGGGGGTGGAATTTAGAGCTCGAGTTGAAGCTGCTTCCTCGAGCCCTTCCACTGTGGACAGCAAGCCAAATAATTTTAACCTTACTAGATTAAAGATTATATGGGCAAACAAATAAGTTGTCAGTCCCTTTCAAATCTGTGATTATGTGATATCTCTTCACGTTTGCTGAAAACAGTGGCTGCAAGATATGTAAGGGATGCTGTACAGTCACCCGGTCATCATTGCAAAACAAACCCCAGTAGGGCTGTCCTATAGGGCTGAGAAAATAAATTAAAATTTTTTACTTGTGCTGATCATTTTTCTCTTGGGTCACTTAAATATAATTTCAATCTAATTATATCTAATTATAAAGTCTATGCTTTCCGAATGTCCGAACATCACAGCACTTCAGATTTTTGGAAACATCTGAGTAGTAATTCCATTAATATAGTCCTAACCACTACCCAAACCCTAAACATAACCCTAAAAGTACTGAGACCAAAACAGCTTCTTTCACTTAATTACATGCAAATGTAGTCTCTAATCTCGCTAGCTGGAGATCAAAAGGGATGTGACATCAAAGGCACAGCTCAGGTGATTTTCGGGCCATGAACAATCACCAATGGTGGCGCTTTTCTGGAATGTCCGAATTTGGGTTGAAAAATATTTGGAACTAAGACTGGTTTCCTGTGTGAATATGTTGTATACATCTACAGACAAACAGATGCAGTTTTAACTGCTTTATTTAAAAAAAAGAAAGAAATAATTTATTTAAAAGCTGAAATCCTTAATTCGCCCTTGTTTCAAGTCTCATTAAGAACTATAGAAACTCCTTTCTTTGTGCACCAGATTGTCAATATTGAGATGAGCGTGGTGATATCATTGACCACTCAGGCACAGGTGTCTCTGATTATTCATGGCACATTTCCAGGGTTATTGGAGATTGGATCCAATGTCAGAGCACTTTGTTCTTTATGTTCACCTGCCTACAGAGGGAAAAGGGGAGTAACAGGTCTTTATTCTATGTTTGATGTCACCGCAGTGATCATGGATCAAGACCAGATATGTTTGTTTAAACAGTGTTAAAGGGTCTGCCGCTTTTGTGTAATGCAAACTGTGATATTATCAGAGTTGAAAATGCACACAAACTCAGTTTTTTATGCGATAACGTTTTTGCTTTGTCACAGCCAGCTCTGTTCCCCCTCCCTTTTTTTTTATGTTCTTACCCAAATGAAAATGAGGGCGGCTTGACAACTTTCCAGAGGTTTACATTCCATCATCTTCAAGTCTCTTTAGCCTGTGGTGCTTTCCATTTATCTGCATTAAAGGATACATTGTTATCTGCCACTATGAGATATTGATATTGCAGTAGAATGACAGATCAGATTAGGGATGTGGTTTTCAGGCCCCTGTTGGTTTATCCGTCACCGTTATTGGCCCCAGGCAGGACAGCAGACCACTGCTTTTATCTCATATTTCCTACTGCTTGAAAGCATCAGACTCATACACAAAATATCTCAAAAATAGGGAAGTGCTGTTTCACTTGGGCACACGGTACCTGACCTACTTGTTTCTGTTTTTGACTGATCTGATGGCATGGTGAGTGACTTTTTTCCACAATGCAAGCCTTAAAGGAATAGTTTACTCATCAATTTACTCATCATTTACTCTCCCTCATGTTGTTCCAAATCCCTATGACATTCTTTCTTTCATGGAACACATAGGAGATGTTATGATGGTCTCAGTCACCATTCACTTTCATTGCATCTTTTTTCCATTCAATGAAATAGAATGGTGACTGAAGCTGAAAGGATGAGTCAATTTAAATATCCATTTAAATTCAATCTCACTAGACTGTTAAATTTAATTAGTTGACCATACTTAAACAAAGCATGAGCATACCAACCAACTGCCTTAAAAATCATAAAAACAAAGTAAACATAGCTTACTTATTTGGCCTAAGTAATGTGAACTACAGATTGTATGTTGACCTAGTAATATAGCAATAAATTAAACAAATTTGTTTAATTTGAACTGTTAGTATTTATGGTGTACCACAGTAAGAGAGTGTGTTCAAAATACAGTGCAGATTTCTTCTATAAAATCAGGTTAACAGTAAAGGTATTTGATTCCATCTTAGTTGAGGTGAAAACTGTGTATTTTATGTCAAACAAGAGTTTGATTTAGGACTTTGCAACAATGACAAATATGACACAATCATAATATTTCTACATGACTGATGAACACAATTTGACCATATCATTGAAATGGCAATGTGAATTCTAAAGTATAAGGTTGAAATTGATAAAGAAGAAATATTGTGAACACATACACACTCAGAAATATATATATATATATATATATATATATATATATATATATATATATATATATATATATTGCTGCATGTTCAATTTACTTAATTAAACTAAAGCAACACAATTCTAGAACATTTTGTCACAACTTGATTTCATTGCATTCTATCCATTTAAATGCATAAAAAGGAAGTTTACTTAATCCATTAGTTGGGACGACATAAATACATTTTGTGGTGTTAACACTGTAAACCCTAAAGTTGTCATTATTGGAAATATCAAGTTGTCTTAATTTAGTATTACTTGAAATATCAGGTTTTGGGCACATAACTCAAATATCTTAAAAATCCATAGACTTAAGATTTTAAGTGTTAATAGCTCAAACTTTTGAGTACAAAACTGAGGATATGGGGAATACCCACAATGCTTTGTGCTTGAATTATTTAATTATGTTTCCTTGGTCAAAGGGAAGTTATGTGGGCATTTAAATAGTTATTAAGAATTAATAGAGGCTGTTATTAAGAATTTATAGAGGTTTTAGCTCTTTTACTGTATTATTTATGTTGTTTTGTTGCAAATGGTTGTTTCGTGTGATGTCACCATTAGGGTGATCAGTGTCCCATGTGGTCAAGATTGACCCTGTTAACTGCATGTGCATGTGCAGTTAAAGTGCAGGTATATATGCATTCTTTGGAGAATTAAGTTTATTTAATGACTGATAGTGATGGGTATTCCGGCTCTTTTCAGTGAGCTGGCTAGTTCAGCTCAGCTCACCAAAAAGAGCCGGCTCTTTTGGCTCCCAAATGGCTCTTTAAAATAAAAATAAAAAAATTTGTATTTTTTCAAGTCAAACAGTTTGCGATAGTTTGACTATGATTGGTGATAAAACAATTCTAATTAAATGATTAAATGAAATCATACTCAACCTTAACCACAATGTATTTAAAAATGCATTAGTTTGCATTTGCATTTAAAGTATAACTTTTTTAATGTACATAAACAAAGTGCATATAAATCTAACCATTCAAAACTAATACAATCTGAACAGCATAATAGAATATTGCACCATATCAAAGAAAAATAAATAACAATTTGCAAAACTGCAGCATCCCACAAACTGAAATAAATGTAAAAAAGAAGGATGCTATTACACATGTGCATTTAAAGTATAACTTTTTTAATGTATATAAACAAAGTGCATATAAATGTCACAATTCAAATGAATACAACCTGAACAACATAATAAGTTGGCTCCGCCCTCCCTCACGCATCTTTGGTTCATTGGTTGACACTGCGTGTCTGATTGACAGGAACAACAGTTGAGGCTGTTAGTCTGAGCAGACAGTCAGAATGAATGTGTGCGCTTGAGCATTTAGGCCGATATTATTTTATTTCTTTTTTCGTTCTTTGAATTCGTTAATTCTATTCATTTAAGTCTTTTGATTATTCATATCTTAATTTTTTTATATTTGTATAAATAGATTCAGCTCTTCTGATATGCGAGCCGGCTCCCAACGTTCATCTACAAGAGCCGGCTGAGCCGACTCGTTCGCGAACGACCCATCACTACTGACTGACCTAGAATCAGTTATGTTCTTTATTTGAGATGTGCTATTATTTGATCTAAAATTTAACCAATTTGATTACAATTATTAACAACAGCAGAAACAACAATATTTAAATAGCAAATCTGAGTTAAGTCTACTTGCATCTAGTTACCTCAACTTGTATAGTTAATATCATTCTATATGAGCACCAATTTAATTTAACTTAATTAGACAAGTTTTGGAGAGGCCATTATTTAATTCAATTGAGGGAATGAGTTTACTCAATCCAATGAGTAGTCAACTTATTAGGGTTTTCAGTGTAGCACTGATGAAACTGGGCAGGGAATTTCCGTTTCTCAGCATGATGAGGACTTAATAGGGAGAGTCAGTGTTAAAATTAAGTGTTATTTTATGTGTTTTGTGCAAGATGAATATAAAGGGGGATATTTTTTTGTGTTTAATGTTTTGTTATGTTAACATTTTGAATAGTTTCTGTTATGTTTAGTTTTGGGGGTTTAAAAAGGAGGTGTAACACTCGCTCCATAAGCGAAATTTGAGCTTCAACTTTAATTGATTATGTGATCAGACATCCAGAGTTTTGGAGGTTATCTTTATGGTGAAGAATGAAGCTTGAAATAACGATGAGGATGGGTCGATGTCACACATGAAATTGATAGCTCACTTCGTTAAGCAATTACTGTGCTAACCATAGCATAGTTACTAAACTACACCATGTAGTGCTTTTAAACAGTATTTAGGATGATAACATTCAATTTTACTAGTTATTACATAAAATATATATATATATATACACACTACCGGTCAAAAGTTTTGAAACACTTGACTGAAATGTTTCTCTTGATCTTAAAAATCTTTTGATCTGAAGGCGTATGCTTAAATGTTTGAAATGAGTTCTGTAGACAAAAATATAATTGTGCCACCATATTAATTTATTTCATTATAAAACTAAAATTTAATAATAAAAAAAAAAGGTTTTGAAATTGATGACTTGGACCAAATAATAAAGAAAAGCAGCCAATAAGTGCCCAACATAGATGGGAACTCCTTCAATACTGTTTAAAAAGCATCCCAGGGTGATACCTCAAGAAGTTGGTTGAGAAAATGTCAAGAGTACATATCTGCAAATTCTAGGCAAAGGGTGACTACTTTGAAGATGCTAAAATATAACAGTTTTGATTTATTTTGGATTTTGTTTAGTCACAACATAATTCCCATAGTTCCATTTATGTTACTCCATAGTTTTGATGACTTTACTATTATTCTAAAATGTGAAAAAAAATTATAATAAAGAATGAGTGTTTCAAAACTTTTGACCAGTAGTGTATATTTATTTGAATTACATTGACATGTCTAATTTTGTTGTGTTTACCCAAGTTGTGTGTTTTTTTTCTACACAAAGTGTTTTTGTTAATATAACAAAGTAATTTTAAATTAAGCAGAATGCAGAATGATTTGGTTCAGAGAAAACTGGTCTGGTTTAGGGTGTGGAGTTTTTCCTTGTTATCCTCAGAGCCTGAATCATGTTGAGTAATTTCTCTACATTGTTCAGGTACTGTATTTCCTCTTAAGTTTAAAATGATACTGACATGCTTTGAAATGATACAATTTGTTACACTTACAGTAAAGCCCCACATAACAACAAAAGAAACTGCTACATTTTGTGTAACACAAAAATTCTTAGCTTTTTATTAAATGTGTGTGAAATAGTATTGTCCAGTGAATTCTAGTGTCAGGAGGAATTCCATCATGTTGTCAGTGATTATGTTGTCACATACAGTATCTTGCATCCCCTGCTTATTTCTATTCAGTTTGTTTGCATCTCTCTCATTTTATCTCTTCTTTTTAAGCCTCTATCCATTTCTCTGAGACTTTATAAACAATCCTAAGAGAACAGCAAGCTTGGTTTCCCTCCAGGCACTGTAGCTATGCCACACATCACTGTGTGAGGATAATGTACAGTCAGCCAGTCGTTATTGCAAAATAAACCAACTGAGACAAACACTGTAATTAATTCCATATATAGTTTCTGTTTTCAGGATTATGAAGCTGAAACATTTTGTAAAAGAGGCTTGCATCTGTGAGGAGCATGTAGGTCACCTGTTTCAGCAAGATGTATTCTGTTTATTTTTTATTGCATACCCCTACTCTTAACAGGTACCTATGGTTGGTTTGATCTGTCCAAGCAGAAAAAAATGCTTTTCACATACCAAGATCTGCAGAAACCTCTCTTTTTTCCACATTAAAAAAATTGTCAAAAGTTAAAAATGTTATTCAAAACCAACATGAATACATTATGTTACACCAACAAAACACACGTTAAGGGTTAAATCAGGTAGAAAAAGCTCCTTAAGGTAAAACTTGCAAGTACATCTATGCAGATGCAAGCTTATAACCAAGGCTTTGTCAGGTTGAACATGCTTAACATGCGTTGCGTTACTGTGCAAACCTCAATATTCAATGGGGCGATAGAGTTACCTTCAGAAGTCTGTCATTATACTGGATGTGTCATTGCTGAGGTAAGTTTATATAAATATATTGACTTTAAGCTCAGCAATATTCTCTTCAAACTGTTGCTCCACCTTAATAGTATTTGGCTTGAAAGAGAAAACACAATGCAGGTAGTTCACACACTAATATCCACTATAGTGCCCCTTGCTGCAACGTTGAGAATGCGTGATTGCGATGTTATGAATTGCGGTCTGAAACATTTTGGAATGCAATAATGCACGAAATTGAGCTTGCGTGGTAAGAAACTTCTGCATTCACATACTTGTTATATTTCAGCCCAATTCAGTTAGATAATTTGTTCCAGTAGATACAAACCTAGGAGAACAAGATGGAGCTTTGAAAGAAATAATAATTCTGTTGAACTACAAACAAACAGAGATGCTAATGAGGGAATGACCAAGGTTACAGGCGGGGATATGAAAACATACACTCTAATCCACACTGTATCACATAACAAATCCAGTTCTTCAACCAAGTATTGCCCCAGAAACTTGAGGATTTCTCTGCAATTACCAAGATAACAAATATTGCATTGAAACTTAAAATCGTAAATAATGAGAAATACTACCAAAGGCCACTTCAGAACTCACTAGGTGCTGTGCAAACCTCATATAATTGCTCTTTGTCCTCTTTTTACAGATGGATGTTCCTGGACAGACCAAAGAACATTGTCTGAGGGAATGGTGGAAGTGACTGTTTCAAACTTCTAAAAAAAAAAAAAAAGCCCCGACCTCCATCTGAAAAACCTTTGCTGATCATTTCACAACGATTAATGGCATGTTCTCCATCTAGCTTGCATTTGCCCTTGTAGCACTGACTTTATATCCTTGACTTGCAAGTACAGCTCTAAGAGAGGTTACAAGACTAGCCATGAAATGTAAAAGAGATTTATGACACGTCAGACCCACCATGCTAAAACAGGGTGGGCTACAGTGTTACGATCGCAACATAACACATGTAAGCTAAAAATAAACCTCTTGACCCTTTATTCTTATTCATAAGTATGGCTTGAGTTTGGACCTTAGGAAGCTCAGCCAATCTTAATGATTATATAAGTCTCTGAGGAACCAATGAGATCATGTGTAACATCTCAACCTCATGCAATGTTGACTCGAACATTGACCAGTTCTTCCAGCCAGCGCTGTATATTATTGTCATTGTTCTTGGCTTCCCCACCAACTGCATGGCCCTGTGGGCTGCTTACATGCAGGTCAAACAGAAGAATGAGCTGGGTGTCTACTTGATGAACCTCTCTGTGGCTGACCTTCTGTATATAGCCACGTTGCCACTTTGGATAGACTATTTTCTTCACCATGACAACTGGATCCACGGCCAGGGGTCATGCAAGCTATTTGGTTTCATCTTCTACACCAATATTTACGTCAGCATTGCCTTCCTTTGCTGCATATCAGTGGATCGTTATTTGGCAGTAGCTCATCCCCTTAAATTTGCCAAAGTTCGTAGGGTCAAAACAGCTTTGTTGGTCAGCACGGTCGTCTGGGTCATGGAAGTAGTGGCAAACTCTGCACCTCTATTCCACGATGAACTCTTCAAGGATCGCTTCAACCACACCTTCTGCTTTGAGAAGTACCCCATGCAGGACTGGGTGGCTGGTATGAACCTTTACCGCACTTTTCTGGGCTTCTTGGCACCCTGGGGTGTGATGCTGGCGGCATATAGAGGTATTCTGAGAGCTGTGCGAGGTAACGTCTCGACCGAGCCACAAGAGAAGGCCAAAATTAAGAGGCTGGCCCTCAGTTTGATCCTCATTGTGCTCCTCTGCTTTGCTCCCTACCACGTCCTACTGTTGTGGCGTAGTGTGATCTTCCTCAGCAACCCCTGTGACTGCGGTGCCGAGGAGGACTTGTTTGGTGCATATCATGTAACTCTAGCGCTCACCAGCCTCAATTGCGTGGCAGACCCTATACTATACTGCTTTGTCAATGAAGGGGCCCGTAATGATGTGGGCCGGGCCCTGGCCACCCTTTTGGGTCTCTTCCATCGGGGTCAGAAAGATGCACTGATGGGGGCATCCATCACCGTGGAGACGCCCCTGGCAATGAAGAAGCCAGACTTCTATGGTGAGGTCAAGAGTAATGCCTATAAATCTGACATTGAAGTGCTCAAAGAGGAGTGCCTTCAAATGACCATTCTCAGTGTTAAGAAGTGAAATTACATGTGAACTTAAAGAGACAGTTCAATTAAAAATGAAAAATTCTGTCATTTGCTCACCCTCATGTTGTTTCAAACTGACTTTCTTCCATGGAACACAAAAGAAGATGTGCGGCAGAATGACAGCCTAATGGCCCCGATATACTTCCGGAGAAGATCTTATTTGTTCTTTGTTCAGGGGTAAAAAGAAGTTCTAAACAGCCGAGCAACGGTACACTGCTTCCAAACATTCAGACAACCGCCACACTGCTGTGGGAGGCGTTTAGAGAAGCATATAAATATAAGAACGCTCAGTAAATCCTTAACTAATGTGACATTAAAATGTGTTATCAATGACTTTATGCTTCATTCTATAAGCAGAATTCACATGAGGTCAGTAAAAGAAGCTGTTTTGACCACTCAATGATGATTTAAAGTGATATGTATGCAGTAGAAAATGTTACATTTTTTCTTGATTAAATTCTGACACTAATGTGCTAACATGCTACACACGGACATAATATGGGCCGATTACACTCTGTTATTGTAATTTATGATGACACTGATACTTCTGCAAAGATAGGTTTATAAAAGAGAATACAGACAAAAGAATGGTTATGAAGGCATATATTACTTTGGGCAGATGTGTGAATGGCTTTCACTGCAGATGGCACATGAGTGAATGGGCACGAGAGTATTTGAGTAGATTTTATTCCTTTTGTAGATTAATAAAAAAAAATGCATGACATATTCTTGAAAAATGTCTTGACGTGAACAATCGTACTGATGTTCATGTTGAATACTAACTGAAAAATGGAAACAAAGTAGTAGGTGGAGCTTCAGGTCACACCTACCGATGACTGAACCAATGGCATTAAGAAGGTGTTTAGCAGCCAGTTAGAAGTTTTCCTAATAGTTTGCACAGGCGAGCTTTCACGAATCCAAAAACACTTTCTTTTTGGCTCGATTTTGTTCTAAATGACTTCATACCCGTTCGTTCTTCAATTTCGTATGAAGTATATCTGGGCCTTGAGTTACCATGCACTTTCATTGTATGGCAAAAAGATGCTATGAAAGTAAATTGTGACTGGGACTAACATACATTGCCTTTTGTATTCCAACATAAGAAAGAAAGTAATTTTGATAAGCATAAGGGTGAGTAAATGATGACATATTTTTTATTTATGGATAATTATCCCTTTAAGGGGTCCCAAGAAATATTTCAACACTTAAGCCACACTTTAAACTGTATGAATTTCATTGAATTAGAACCAAAATATTAAACCAAGTGGCATCTGCAAAGAAATAATGCAAGTCCTTTCCTCAGAACTAACTTCTCTAACTTCATTTTTACAACTTTTAACCAACTGTTCCCAAGGTAATTTTTTTGCTGCCTTTATGTGGTATTGGAATTATCCTACTTCGCACTTCTGAACTGGTAGTTAGAAGTACATCGAGTTCAAGTGCTTTGTTGTCAGAAAGAACAGGAAACATGGATGACGAAAGGTTTATTCATACATATTTCATAAGGAACTTTTATTTTAACACTATAATACATATTACTTCATTAACTTGCTGACGATAATGGAATTTTAGTCAACTACAAGCTATTTTCACAGTGTAAAAATGTACAGCATGCATCAAATGATTACTGATATACATAAATATATAAAACCGAAACGGCAAGCATTAACAATTAGCTTTATTTAGAAAAATTATTAAAACCTGTCATTCACTACAGAAACCGTAGTCTCCTCCACCATGTTGAAAGTTTACGATTCCTCCCATCTTAGAAACTCGGGTATCAAAATTATCTCCGAGTTTACCAATCGTAATTATGGCTTGAGAGGTCTTTCGTGTGTAACTTCTGAGTGAGAAACTCATATTTACGATAATTCCGATAGCACATGAAGGCACCATTAGTGAAGGTATGAAGGTAGTTAAGTTCACACAGATGCATCACAACTATGTCTGGTTTGACAACCAGAAAGTTTAACATTATATCAAACAATATTATAATGGCACTTGGTTCAATATTTTGTTATATAATACAATGATATATATACATTTTTAAGCGTGGCTTAATTGTAAATAGGTTTTAGGCCCACTGCATATGAAGGTGCACTTCTGAAGAGTACTTTAACAACAGATGTGTACCTCAAATTTTACCCAGAAACACTGTCTATGATAAAATCTGATGTCTTTTAATTGGAAATGAGGATTAATCAATGACAGCAAAATGTTGATGTTCCCTTCTGCTTTTGAATGTTTTATATGTACGTGTCTGTTCTTTAAGTTTTTGCAGGAAATATACTTTGCTATCCCTGTTTTGACTTACTAAAGCATTGTTGCTCGTAGCAAGTTTGGTTATTTATTTTCCAAATATTATCACATGAGACTGTTTTTGAATGGTGTCTATGACAAGCCTTATGATATGTCAATATTAAAGACTGCATCCTAATACACTCTATAAATAAAGCCTTGAGTGGCTTAACAGCACCATGTCCAGAGAAACACGTTTCTCTCAGCTGTCTCGTTTGACATCATACTTTCTGATCAGTGACACAGAGAAACCCAAAATGGAAACTTTTCCAAACGGTGGGCTTTGCAGTTGTTTACATTTTTTGTTTAGTAGTTTTACAGCTGCCCTATTTCAGCCTACCAAACTGTAAGTCCTGAATGTCAACAATTAAAAAGTGCAATGTAATGGATTTGCTGTTACGCCAAACTAAAATAAATGATTTCAGTTCTTTTGTTGTATAGTGCACAGCTCTTTTCTTTAGAAAGCTGTAGTTAATTCTTTCTTGCACAAAATATTATGTAAAGGGAAGCAAAAAACAAAACAAAACAAAAAAATATGTCAATGAAAAGTGAATGTAGCAGGATATTTCACCCCAAAATAAAAATTAAAAAATGTCTTATTTACTCACCCTCATGTTGTTCTAAACCTTTAGGACTTTTTTTCTTCAACAACAGGTGATGTTAGGGAGAATCACAACCTCAGTCACCATACACTTTCATTATATGGAAAAATGATGCAAGGAAAGTGAATGGTGACTGAGACACTCCTTTTGTGTTCAATAGAAGAAATAAAGTCATACAGGTTTGAAACAACACGAGGGTGAGTAAATAATGACAGACTTTTCATTTTGGGTGAACTATCCCTTTAATAGAGTTAACATTCATGTTTCATTGAAGTATCAACTTTATTTCAGATGTTTTTCTTACAATTCCTTAAATAAAATTAAAAAGGATAGCCTAGTTCAGATTATTTGGTTTTGGAGAATTTGATGAGAAATGTTTGAGATTATATTAAAATCTCTGATACTTTATTGCAGACTTTTGGCAAATCTGAGCACAGTATGTGACATTGTTGAGATCTCTTCTGAAACTCCAGTGGTGACATGAGATTTCCTGGGTTCTTTTCTCAGCAGAAAGAAGAAGACTTAAAAGTTTCAATTAACACTTCATTTAATCTCATTTCTGACTTTTTTCTTACCCACAGACAAGGGTAATAACACCAGGCTTTTATGAAAGAAAATGCTTTTAGAGTTTCTACATGTGGTCATTAGGTTTACTCAGTGGATAAACAACCAAACATTAAGGCAACTTACATTTGTGTGAACAACTCAATATGTACTATCACAGATTAATCCGTGTGACTCCCACCATGCTGTAAAGAAGAAGCAGGTTGCTTATGAAGTGTCTCAGCTGATTAATAGAGCAGAACACTGAGTTGATGTTAAAAAATGCTCAGGGGGGTATTCTCACATATTCTGTAAGCACAAGATATTGTCACCAAAATATTTACAGTGCATTCAGAAAGTATTCAGACCCCTTCATTTTTATTCACATTTTGTTATGTTACAGCCTTATGCTAAAATGCTTTAAATAATTTTATTTATTTATTTTCACATCAATCTACACTCCATACCCCATAATGACAAAGCAAAAAACTAATTTATTAAAAAGAAAAAACTGAAATATCACATTAACCTAAGGATTCAGACCCTTTGCTATAACATTTGAAATTTAGCTCAAGTGCATCCCATTTCTCTGGATCGTCTTTGAGATGTTTCTACACTTTGATTGGAGTCCACCTGTGCCAAATTAAATTGATTGGACATGATTTAGCAAGACACACACCTGTCTATATAAGGTCTCAAAGCTGAAAATACATATCAGAGCAAAAACCAAGGCATGAGGTCAAAGGAACTGCTTGCAGAGCACAGAGACAGGATTGTGTCGAGGCACAGATCTGGGGAAGGCTACAAAAAATTTCAGCTGCATTGAAGGTTCCCAAGAGCACAGTGGCCTCCATTATTCTTAAATGAAAGAGGTTTGGAACAACCAGGACTCTTCCTAGAGCTGCCGGCACAGCCAAACTGAGCAATCGGAGGAGAAGGGCCTTGGTAAGAGAGGTGACCAAGAACCTGATGGTCACTTTGGTTGAAGTCGAGGGATCATGTGTGGCGATGGGAGAAACTTGCAGAAGGACAACCATCACTGTAACACTCCACAGATCTGGGCTTTATGGCAGAGTGGCCAGATGGAAAGCACCTAAAGGACTCTCAGGCTGTGAGAAACAAGATTCTGTGGTCTGATGAAATGACGATTGAACTGTTTGGCCTCAATTCCAAGCGTCATGTCTGGAGGAAACTAGGCACTGCTCATCACAGTAGCATCATGCTGTGGTGATGTTTTTCAGCGACAGGGATTGGGGGACTGGTCAGGGTTGAAGGAAAGCTGAACGTAGAAAAATAGAGAGATAACCTTAATGAAAACCTGGTCCAGAGCCCTCAGGACCTCAGACTGGGCTGAAGGTTCACCTTCCAACGGGACAATGACCCTAAGCACACAGCCAAGACAACGCAAGAGTGGCTTAGGGACAACTCTGTGAATGTAATTGAATCTTAATGTTGACTTGAACACAATCGAACATCTCTGGAGAGATCTGAAAATGGCTGTCCACCGACGGTCCCCATCCAACCTGACAGAGCTTGAGAGGATCTGCAGAGAAGAATGGCAGAAAATCCCCAAATCCAGGTGTGCAAAGCTTGTTGCATCATACCCAAAAAGACTTGAGGCTGTAATCTCTGCCAAAGGTGCTTCAACTAAGTACTGAGTTAAGGGTCTGAATACTTATGTCAATGTGATTTTTCCATTTTTTCTTTTTAATAAATTTGCAAAGTTATCAAAAATCTGATTTTTGCTTTGTCATTATGGGGTATGGAGTGTAGATTGATGTGGAAAAAATTTATTTAAAGCATTTTAACATAAGGCTGCAACCAAATGTGAAAAAATGAAGGAGTCTGAATACACTCTGTATGCACTGTATGTATGCCATTTAAATCCACTGATTCCAGTATGTCATACACAGCCAAGTTAAAACCTATCTGTCCCAATGATCTGTTTTGCTATCACTTTAGGTTTAAAAATATATATATATTTAAAAAATGTTTGTCAAGGACATTTATGTCAAGATATTCACCACTAATAATGGCACAGTAAGTCAGTGTAGTATTGCATGCATTAGGCATTCCTAGAGGACCTACTGCATTCAAAACAACGCTGACTGCACAAATATTAGTGAGCAACACCAAGGTCATGGGTTCGATTCCCAGTGATCACGCAAACTGAATGCAGTGTAAGTCGCTTTGGATAAAGCATGTGCTAAATGTATAAACATAAAATGTAAAGTATATGATGATATTTTATTGTTTGGTGTTGCTCGACTGCTAGAGCATGGTATGAGCAACCCTAAGGTCATGCACTGTTAAAAAAAAAAATTGTTATTTCAACTTTAAAAAGTGTTCATTCTGCAATTTTCAGTTGTGTCAACTTAAGAAAGTTATTTAAACAGAACATAAAGTTGACTAAAATCAATATACAGTAAATTAAATTTAAAGTTAAATGAGCTTAATGTTTTTTTAAGTAAACTTGACTTTCTTAGTTCAATCAACTTCAATTCAAAATTCAAATTCATTCAATTCAAACTGAATATAGAATTTCAATTACTTATGTTATAATGTAATATTATTGATAACCACAGAAGTAGTTAGGGCTGTCCCATTGTCAGAGGTCAAATAAATTGCCATTTGATGGTAAATGGCCAATTGATGATCACAGACCAACATCTGATCCCTGTATCATATTCACACTTACTACTCAACACTTTACACACAAATTACAATGATGGTCACAATCATCAAACACAATCATTAAGTAAAGAGATGAGTTTTGAATTATTGCTTCATGACAAATAACTGAAAGTGACAACAAACACAACTAACAACAGCATAAAAAAAGCAGCAAAAAAAAAATAAAAATAAAAAATAACAAAAGACAGTATCACTTACATTTGCATAATTTATTCATGCCACATTGCATGCTGGTAATCCGAATATGTGAGCGTAATGTGCATAGTTCTCTTGATTTATATTTTTATTTCAGATGAATAGTTCAATAACTTATCACAAGTTAAGCCAACAATAACTTAGAAAATTTAGTTACTGTATATCAACAAGATCAAACCAGGGCAGTTATTATAACTCTACATTTTAAATTGTGATGGGTAAAAGGCTAAATAATTTACCAGGGAACGCACTACTGATAAACGTATACCTTGAATGCACTGTTAGTCACTTTGGGGGACCAAAAAAACATCTACCAAATGCATAAATGTTATGTAATGAAGTTAAAATTTGTGTCATGATTTAGTATACTGATGTCTTTGTGTAAGTGAAAATATGCAAAATCCCCTTTAAGCTTCATCACCCATGTGTTTATTTATAGATGCAGTATGTTCAATAGCACTTGCTTTTCTTGCCAATATTTACTTATTTGCCTTTTAAAATCTGCTTGACTGAAGTCATGACTTTATGCTCCTTCTTACTCACCAATGTACAGCACAACACCTGTCTGTCCAAGGTCAGTGTTCACTGGGTCACATTTCTTCTTATGGAAACACAATGCCTTGGCACTTTGGCTCTGCGTCGGTGTAGTGTAGTAATTTTGCTCATCTGCCCGCAACAGGTGGGTGACCTGTAAGATGTCTCGGAGTGACACATGACAAGAAATGCTGTAAGTCACAAAGACACGCACTTGAAGAAACACACTTTAATATATTTTTAAGAATAGAGAACAGAAAAGCCATCAGTGCTTGTGTCTGATTCGCTGTTTGTTCAGAGGCGTGCAACGGGACCCTGTCTCGTGGAACAAGCATGTGTAAAGAGTTATCACTCCTTTTTCTCGGTTTCATTCGACTGAAAACTGTTTGCAAGAATAATGTGGTCTATGAGAATGCTGCAAATGATCTCCGATCATCTCGTGAGGTGCTGTGAGTTTAGTTTGCTTTATTTCCAAGGAGCAGTTCGCTCTTACACATTGTGAACGCAACTCTGCAGGTTCAGTAATATATACAGGTATCTTTGTATTAAAGAAACAAAGACGAAAGTGATTCAATCATAAAGTAATATAAGACACGTTCACCTTGAACCTAAAATTGAGTTCTATTTTATTTTCTTTAGGCAGCATTAACTGTATAACCAAAACACAATACAAACATATTCGATAAGAACACACATTTGGCAGCATTTTTTGGGAACACAAGGGAATTTATTAGGCTTATTTATTATGATTATGATTATTATTATTATTATTATTATTATCTTCACATTTATAATTGTCTTTAGATCTTAATTTGTAGGCTATTAGTAATTTCCACCTGTTGTCGTTAACGAATGCTTGCCAGATGGTAAATGTTTAGATTTGGAGAGGTGGTTATTTATAAGATTTTTTAATCACTTCATTATTTTAATTGCTTTTTTCATTTTGTTTAAAGTGCCATTTGAATTTAGAAATGTCTTTTTAAGATTTTCATGTTTCAATAAATTAATAACATTTTTAAAGCAAAATCAATAAAGCAAAAATATTCACCAACCCTTGGCAGGGGGTTTGACCAAATAATCAGATATCGCGATATTTTAAAGCCGATTATTGTTAAAATGTTTTTTACATATCGCCCAACCCAAAGAGGAAGTTACATTTTTCATGAACAATTGTAAAATGAAGTAATTTTAGGAAGACCCGCACAAACACGTGTACTCAATTCCATATTGCAACGTTACCTATTTATTTTTGCATATTTGTTTGTTTTTGTGTTTTTGAGTAGTCTATGGGCAACATAAACATTTTATTTTATTGAAAAACTTTGTTTTTGAAAATAGTAAATTATTCGTTTGTGCTATGGCTCTTTTGAAAAAAATGCATCAACCAAAAATTTAAAAATTGGCTCCTTAGTGAAAAAAGGTTCCCGACCCCTAGTGTATACAAATATAAATAGTCTACAGACTATATTTATTTCTTTATAAAATTTTGATTGTTATTATTTTTTTTATGTATGAGTTGAACCGGATGGAGAAGCAGCCAACAAGTGCCCAAAATATTGTTTAAAAAGCATAAATAGAAAAAAAAAATTAAATAGTAATGTTGTAAATAGTAAAGAAGGAAAATGGTAATCATAATGAATGACTTGGTGTATCCAAACTTCTGACTGGTAGTATTTTGTTTTGTATTGTCAGTGCTGTAAGTGTAATTATGTTTTTCAGGTGGTCTGCAAAAGCAGATTTCATGTAATGAAACTTCCTTATAAGTAATAAGACAATATCTTCCTTAGAGGATGTTGCCGTTGACCTTTTCCCAGCTACAGTATATGTGTAACATGTTCTGTGTGTCTGTATCTTTGGACTCTTACTTCCTTGTCTTGTCATGTGACCCTCATGTTTCATGTGTCCTGTTATGATTGTTCTTTAGTTTATTAGTCTTGTCTTTTCACTGGTTCCTGCTTTATTGTCTTGTTATCTCATTATAAGTTCTGTCCTGTCAATAAGCTATAAGTTCTTGCCCCCTGGACCTCCTGTTGCCTTGACTCTGCCCCCTGAGCCTCCAGCGGCTCCACCCCCTGAGCCTCCAGCGGCCCCACCCTCTGGACCTGTTACCTTGGCTCTGCCCCCTGTCATTGTCCTTTGTCGAGTATGGTAATTGTTACATTTGTATCCTGTCCAGTCAGTAATTTTTTCCTTCCAGTCTAGTCTAGTCTTTGGTTCTGTTCTTGCCTTTATGTTTTTGTTACACCTTTTTTAATAAATACTGCACTTGGGTTCTCACAACATCATCATCTTGTCCTCAACTGTTCCTGCTCTGCCTGCCTGTACATTACAGACAGGGTTGGGGAGTAACGGAATACATGTAACGGGATTACATATTTAATTAAAATACAAAATATAAGTAACTGTATTCTACTTCAGTTACAATTTAAATCATTGGTAATTAGAATACAGTTACATTAAAAAAGTAATTTGATTACTGAAGAGATTACTTTACTATTTAGTCCTTTCAGATGGAAAACATTTATACATGCATTTGAACAGCAGTGAAACACTTTCTTATTATGTGTTACATTCACACAGAGAAGAAAGTTTGAAGTAAGTTTGGAGCAGAAGAAATAGAAATAAACCTTGTGTAAATTGTCAGCTTTACGTTAAGTTAAAATGCTATTTCTTGCCATTTTACATGCACATGTTACCAGGCACGATCATGATTTTTTATCAAGAAAATTCACATTATGTTCATAATAATTTTTGTTTTGTTTTCCTGTAAAAATATCTAAAAATCCTTTAAAACAAGATCATTTTGATTTATCTTGTTTTAGAAACAACACTGCATAAGATATTTAGGTTTTTCAGAGAATGTATTTTTAACATGTGTATTTTGTCTTACTGTACTGGCAGAGTTTTTATCAAAACAAGTGAAAAAATCTACCAGTGCTGAAGAAGTAATCCAAAGTATTTAGAATACGTTACTGACCTTGAGTAATCTAACGGAATACATTACAAATTACATTTTACAGCATGTATTCTGTAATCTGTAGTGGAATACATTTCAAAAGTAACCCTCCAACCCTGATTACAGAATACTCAACCCTACCAAACATGAACCCAGCAGTTTGCCTCCTGCAGTTACGCCAGGGAGAACGTCCCATACAGGATTATGTGGACGACTTTGTGCTTTGGGCTTCGAGGTGGATTTCAACTATGTCGCTCTCAAGGACTGTTTCCGTGGTAGCTTAAAGGAGCCTCTATGCTTCATGATGCCAGGAGGCAGAATTCCATGGACTCTGGCTCAGTTCATGGACTATGCCCTGGTGCTGAGCGGTTCGTCTTTCACTGTTAAAGTGGCTGAAGAGGAACTCAGCACTCCTACAGTAGTCGCCATGTTAGAGTCCACCATGCCACGGCTGCCCTGACCACTGAGCCCTCTACATCTCCAACTGCACTGACCTCGCCCGAGTCCTCAGCTGCCCTGACCTCGCCCAAGTCCTCAGCGGCCATGACTTGTCACCCGAGTCCTTAGCCGCCTTGACTTTCCAGCCTCCAGCGGCTCCGCCCCCTGAGTTTCCAAGGGCTCCACTCCTTGGACCTCCTGTTGCTGCGGCTCCATCTCCTGATCCTCCAGCAGCTCCGCCTCCTGGACCTCCTGTTGCCTTGGTTCCACCCCCTGAGCCTCCAGCAGCCCCGCTCCCTGGACCTGTTGCCTTAGCTCCACACCCTGAACCTCCAATTGCCTTGGCTCCACCCCCAGGACCCCCTGTTGCCCTGGATCCGCCCCCTGCATCTCCAGAGGCTCCACCCCCTGAGCCCCCTGTTGCCTTGGCTCTGCCCCCTGAGCCTGTGCCTCCAGCTGCTCCACTCCCTGAGTCTGTGCCTCCAGCGGCTCCACCCCCTGAGTCTGTACCTCCAGTGGCTCTGCCCTGGTCTCCTGGTCCGCCCTGGTCTCCGGACCCTCCGCTGGCTCCGCCATGGTCTCCAGGTCCACCCTGGTCTCCTGGTCTGCCCTGGTCTCCTGGTCCACCCTGGTCTCCAGGTCTTTCACCAGCTCTGCCCTGGTCTCCAGGTCTTTTGCCAGCTCCGCCCTGGTCTCTTGGTCCACTCTGGTCTCCTGGTCCGCCCTGGTCCCTGCCCACTCCTGATTCCTCAGATCATTTGTGGTTCTTATTTAGGGCGTCAAGAGCTGCCCTTGAAGAGGGGGATCTGTAACATGTTCTGTGTGTCTGTATCTTTGGACTCTTATTTTGAAATATAGTTTTGGTTTCTTGTCTTGGTTATTTTCCATGTTTTGTCATGTGATTTCCTTGTCTTGTCATGTTACCCTCATGTTTCATGTGTCCTGTTATGGTTGGTCTTTAGTTTATTAGTCTTGTCTTTTCACTGGTTCCTGCTTTATTGTCTTGTTATCTCGTTATAAGTTCTGTCCTGTCATTGGTTTTCTTGTTATCTTGTTTGCCCATGTCCTTGTATTTAAACCCTCATGTTTGCCATTGTGCTTTGTCGAGTATTGTTATTGTTACATTGGTATCCTGTCCAGTCAGTCATGTGTTTCTTCCAGTCCAGTCCAGTCCAGTCTTTAGTTCTGTTCTTGCCTTTGTTTTGTTTTTGTTACAACTTTTTTAATAAATACTGGAAAGTTCTCATTGAGACACTATAATATTGTATGTTGCATAAGATGCCATTTGTGTTTTATTACATTTTTGTGACACTGGACATCAAATTTACCATATTATTATCAGAAAACACTGTTGCCACAGACAAAAGATGGCTAAATTTTTATGGCGTGCTCAAGGAAAACAGATCTTCAAGTCCCCACTTAAAGCAATTTAAAAAATTTGTATTTAATTTCTTCATTAATGAATATACTTATTTGGCCGATGTGTATTTATTTATGCATTAAAATGACATTGAAATCTCATGAACCCCCTTACTTTTTATGAATGCACTTGTGTAATCTGAGCATTACAAGTCACTGATTTATTGACACACTGTGTTGGTTTTCAGTAATCAGCAGAGCAAATTGGGAGGTGAAACCCTTATTTTCTATGAGAGATTCTCTCCCGCTCATTGCCATCCTCCAGAGGAATACTACAGCAAAGAGGGCCAATTTAACACCACAGCAGACACATTTTGAGCAGTAAAACATGTCGATGGTTGAGCATCATCCAAATTGCAAGAGAAACAGTAATGCATTATTTAAAACACTGTAGAGAATGGGATATCTTGCATAGTTAGAATTAACTTATTGTGTCATTTTGAATGCATGATATTAGGGAAAGATGTAAAATGGTGTATTCCGAGAAAAAGGCGTCAGTGTGTAAAAGAGATGTTTTGTATTTTTATCGTTATGCTTGACAGGCTAAGAACTATAATCAAAATTTGTTTGACTGCACTTTGAACAATGGTTAAAGCAATATTTTGGGACCTTGTGTCACAGTTGACTCATGTGACCTTGGTTCACCTTCAACTCTTGTATTTGGTCATTAGACTGCACTCAGTGTGACCTACACATTGTAACAGGTTAAATATAATCATCTCTGTAATATATTACAACTAATGAGCATTTATTTGAAATAATGATATAAGTAACTAATATTTTATAATTAACTAAGGTTTTGTTTCATGAGGAAAACATTTATTCTTTATTAAACAGCTCTCCGGAAAACTTAGTTCTGATTGGTCAATATATGCCAAGTCCAATATGTTATGTAATGTCATATGTCTTTTAGTTGTACCTAATGGTGGTGACTAGAAAACGAATGAAGTATTTTTGATTGTTGACCCAGGCAACCGATTTTCTACATAACTATGCAAGTTATATCTCTGATATTGCACCACAGTCTTCTCACATGATAAAAATGCTTAACATCAGGCATTTGATCATCCAGTTGGGGATATTTTTTTTTAATTGATTTTTTTTCGGTAATGATCGATCTACATGTTCTTTACCTTTGTTGATGTAACAATGTAAATAGGTTGATTTAGTCATGTTGAATAATAACTTTGACTTAAAGGGGTTGTTCACCAAAAATTAAAATTATCTCATCATTTACCCTCATGCCATCCCAGATGTGTATGACTTTCTTTCTTCTGCTGAACACAAACATAGATTTTTAGAAGAATATCTCAGCTTTGTAGGTCTATACAATGCAAGTAAATGTAATCACCTCTTTAAAGCTCCAAAAATGAGATACAATAAGCATAAAAGTAATCCATATGACTCCAGTGGTTTAATCAATATCTTTAGAAGCGTTCCTGCGGGTTTTGGGTGAGAACAGACCAAAATGTAACTCCTTTTTCACTGTACATCTTGACAGCAGTTTCCTTGGCAATCATGATTTCAAGCTAGATTACACTTCCTATCTGACAAAAAAAATTACAGTGTAGTTTTGTGTATTTTGAAGAAATAGGGTAACAAACCTAATGGTAACATTGTTTGAATTGGTAAAACTATTTGCAACTAAATAATCAAACAGTGTGGGAGTTTTGTAAGCTTTATCAGACAGATATTAAGATATCACCACAATGATGGTTAAAGACAATCACTTGGAAGAAGTGAACATGAAATTTTACCCTCGTAACCAAGATAACTTTAAGTGATTGGTATCACACACCTCATTGTGCTCCTCGAGTGAGGGGAGAGGGGTAGTTTGAGGACTGTGCGGGGAGGTGCAAAATGACCGCTGCAGGGTTCGTCTGCTTTCTTGCTGATGTCATGCTGTTTGCTGGGGGTCCAGTATGAGACAGAGGGTCAGTGCAATGACACGCTCCCAGTTGACTGGGCTACTGATGTGGTTGAATTTCCCATGTTCCCATTCCCTTAGTAAATGATCCTGTGTACTAGCAACATTAAAGATATCTATCTACAGTTGTGCTCAAAAGTTTGCATACCCTTGGAGAATTGGTAATATATGTACCATTTTTAAAGAAAACATGAGTGAGCAGGCAAAACACATTTCTTTTATTTCTTATGGGATTCATATTCAGCTGTAGGTTATAACAGAATGGCATAATCATAAAACAAAACATGGCAACAAAGAAAAAAATTTAATGACCCCTGTTCAAAAGTCTGCATACCCTTAGTTCTTAATACTGTTTATTGCCCCCTTTAGCATCAATGACAGCATGCAGTCTTTTGTAATAGTTGTCTATGAGGCCCCAAATTCTTGCAGGTGGTATAGCTGCCCATTCATCTTGGCAAATTGCCTCCAGGTCATGCAAAGTCTTTGGTCGTCTTGCATGAACCGCACATATGAGATCTCCCCAGAGTGGCTCGATGATATTAAGGTCAGGAGATTGTGATGGCCACTCCAGAACCTTCACCTTTTTCTGCTGTAACCACTGGAGGGTCAACTTGGCCTTGTGCTTAGGGTCATTGTTGTGCTGGAAAGTCCAAGAGCGTCCCATGCGCAGCTTTCGTGCAGAAGAATGCAAATTGTCTGCCAGTAATTTCCCATAACATACAGCATTCATCTTGCCATCAATTTTCACAAGATTCCCCGTGCCTTTAGAGCTCACACACCCCCAAAACATCAGTGAGCCACCACCATGCTTCACAGTGGGGATGGTATTCTTTTCACTATAGGCCTTGTTGACCCCTCTCCAAACATAGCGCTTATGGTTGTGACCATAAAGCTCTATTTTGGTCTCGTCACTCCAAATTACAGTGTGCCAGAAGCTGTGAGGCGTGTCAAGGTGTTGTCGGGCATATTGTAACCAGGCTTCTTTCTGGCAACTCGACCATGCAGCTCATTTTTGTTCAAGTATCGTCGTATTGTGCTCCTTGAAACAACCACACCGTCTTTTTCCAGAGCAGCCTGTATTTCTCCTGAGGTTACCTCTAGGTTTTTCTTTGTATCCCGAACAATTCTTCTGGCAGTTGTGGCTGAAATCTTTCTTGGTCTACCTGACCTTGGCTTGGTATCAAAAGATCCCTGAATTTTCCACTTCTTGTGATTAACATTTTTATTAATTTTCAAAACAAATAAAAACAAAACATATATACAGTGATTCAACATTAACACCCACTACTTCCCCTCCCCGATCAAGAACCCCACCCCAAATGAACATCCCAGGGGTCTTACATAAGTACACACATTTACAGAGAATAAAATAATATATATATATATATATATATTACACAGAGCAAATGGCGTAACTGAAGATACCTAAAAAACTGAGATCTGGGGATCCCAAAATATTGAACCAGATTTTCAAAGGATCTCATCACACTGCTCTCGTAAAAATCACAGAGTGAATTAACCCCCCTCGCAATCCACTCTGACCAACAAAAAGGGGACTTATTAATGCATAGTTTGGGGTTTAGCCATAGGCTCGAGGCAACGTTTAGATAAACATCTGAATTAAACACTCTGGACACTTTTGTCCATACTGAGTGTAAATGTGAAATAATGGGGTGTGATTTAACTTCCATATTTAGTTTGATGGAAAGGCTGTGCAATGGCAAAATAGGGGCAAGGAGTTCTTGTTCAATGCAGAACCAGGGAGGGGCTCTTTCAGGTGGAAGTGACCAATGAGCCAAATGTCTGAGACCGAATGCATAGTAATAAAACAAAATCTTGGGTAGGCCTAGCCCACCTTTGTCAATCGGTCTATGTAATTTATTGAAATGTAGTCTGGGGCACTTACCACTCCACTAGACTTCATAGACTTCTCTATGCTATCAAATTGCTTGAAATAAGAGAGGGGGACATCTACCGGGAGAGACTGTAGCAAGTAGTTGAATTTTGGAATACAGTTCATTTTAATAACATTAACCTTCCCAATCATCGATAAATGTAATGAAGCCCACCTGTCTACATTGCTCGAAAACCGTTTTATTAAAGGGTCAAAATTAACTCTGACTAAATCAGACAAATTTGTTGGGAATAAAATGCCCAAATACTTAATACCCTGTTTGGGCCACTGGAAGGCACCTGGCTGGAAGGCCGTTACTGGACAGTATGCTGTCAAAGCCAAAGCTTCGGATTTAGACCAGTTGACTTTGTATCCTGAGAACTTGGAAAAGGAATTAATAATTCTGTGGAGGCAAGGCATAGATCTAGTGGGGTCGGAGACGAATAATAAAATATCATCTGCATAAAGTAGAAGCTTATGCGCCACACCTCCCGCAACCACCCCTGGGAAATCATCATCTTTTCTTATCGCGGCTGCTAATGGTTCCAGGGCAAGACAGAACAATAATGGGGAAAGAGGGCAACCCTGATGGGTGCCCCTATCCAGAGTAAAATAATCTGAAATTAATCCATTTGTTTGTACCGCTGCTACAGGGTGTCTATAAAGTAACTTGATCCAACCAATAAATGTACTCCCGAACCCATACATTTCCAAAATCTTAAAAAGATAATCCCATTCTACCATATCAAACACCTTTTCAGCGTCAAGTGAGATGGCAGCGACCGGAGTCTGATCATTCGAAACTGACCACATAATATTGATGAGACGCCTGATGTTATAAGAAGAGCTATGACCCTGAATAAACCCCACCTGATCTATATGTATAAGAGATGTCATAACTTTACTTAATCGGTTAGCCAAAATTTTAGCCAGAATTTTTACATCTAGCTGGATCAGGGAAATTGGACGATAACTTTTACACTGAATTTTCCACTTCTTAATAAGTGATTGAACAGTACTGACTGGCATTTTCAAGGCTTTGGATATCTTTTTATATCCTTTTCCATCTTTATAAAGTTCCATGACCTTGTTATTCAGGTCTTTTGACAGTTCTTTTCTGCTCCCCATGGCTCAGTATCTAGCCTGCTCAGTGCATCCACGTGAGAGCTAACAAACTCATTGACTATTTATACACAAACACTAATTGCAATTTTAAAAGCCACAGGTGTGGGATATTAACCTTTAATTGCCATTTAAACCTGTGTGTGTCACCTTGTGTGTCTGTAACAAGGCCAAACATTCAAGGGTATTTAAACTTTTGATCAGGGCCATTTGGGTGATTTCTGTTATCATTATGATTTAAAAAGGAGCCAAACAACTATATGATAATAAATGGCTTCATATGATCACTATCCTTGAATAAAAGACAGTTTCTTTGCATGATCAGTCATATTTTCAAAATCAATGCCAAAATTTCACAATTTCTGCCAGGGTATGCAAACTTTTGAGCACAAATCAATCAATCAATCAATCAATCTATCTATCTATCTATCTATCTATCTATCTATCTATCTATCTATCTATCTATCACACTTCTGTTTGTCCATCCAACCATTCTAACTGAGGAGGATAAATGCATCTGACAACTGAGAACATTTGGATCCTATAAAAGAGTGAAAAACAAAATAAAACAAAATCCATATAAACAAATTTCCAAAATAGTGCCTTCTCCAATGTGCAGACAAAATTGAGAGGACTAATTACATTTTGTTTGCAGGCATTTTTTATTATTCATTCAATATTTCTTTATTTACTTTTCATGTGTGCTCTAAAATAAAACTAGACCAACAGAATCTGCTTTTTCCAACCAGAACACAAACACACATTTCAACATTAACTCAACTTGCAAGATCTACCTCAGTCTTGACCCTCAGACTATTTTTCATGGCCTCTACGACCTGCTCAGTGACCTGCTATATGTGATATTGTTGTAAGGCTCTTGTACAATGGATTGCACTGGAGGAGGCATTGAGTTTTCCTGCAGGAGCATCTCCAATTACAAAATGCTTCAACTGCACTGTACTGCACTGGGGAGCTTTCCCACAGTATTGAACCAGAGATGAACTTGGGAAAATAAACGCAGCAGGGTATAAGAGTATACCAGCCCTATGCCTTCCAACAAAATTTCACTAACCAGTCCACACCCTCTGTGCTACATTAAAATGATGTTTACCCCAAGGAATCAAATATATCTTCATATACAGCCTAAAAATTTCATTTTAATTTGAAATTTTATTTTCTCTTTAAATTTTATATATATATATATATATATATATATATATATATATATATATATATATATATATATATATATATATATATATTAATCTTTTTATCATAGGGAAGACTGGGCTGGCTGTCACATTTTTTAATTCAATTAATATTTCTCAAGGTAGTTTTTATTTATTTATTTGAATAGGCATAAACCTTAAAGTCTTGTGAACATTTTCACTTTTATCACCCAATCCATTAAAAAAGTCTGTAGGCTTTTCACCAAAACCTGTCACAACCTGACAGAACACAGACTCAGCAGAATGATATAATAGTGTTCAGTTGTTTACACAATAGCTATGTGTTCAAAGAAAAGCAATCACACACACAAAAATACGTTTGACTCAGAAAAGTATAATTACTGAGGCATGGCCCTAGTGACAGCTTCCTCATGTGACAACTTGCTCCAGTTTCCCCTATCAATGAGCAATCTGTATTACAGATTTTCTCAATCGCTTTGGCTCATTTCCTTAAACAGTCTTAACATTCTCTAAACTGTAAGTGCAATTGTCACAACTGTTTTATGGGACATCACAACTCTATTGCATGTCTACAAAATGTAGTAACTCACCCAAAACATTTAATTCATGCTTCAAAACCTAGTTATCGTGTCAATAAATTGGCCAATGCCAACGAAATGAAAAGTTTTTTTGTCATCATGTGAGCCGTACTGGTAAAAATGTTTAGATGTTTTTTCACCATGGCAGTCAACACTGGAAATGTTTGATACATACAAATTTAATTTTTGTTCTACTTTTTTGTTGACACTGACTGCTTACTGTACTATACAAGAATGTCTTTAAAAAAACACTAAATTGTACCTCCTCACAGTGCGTAACACTACAAGTTCCCATCTTTTTGGTGGACATGCTGTTGGTGTGGCCAGAGATTTAGCGGACATCACAAACATTCCATGTCATAGATATTTATAGAATATACATGTATCTCTGACAGATTTTGATAACTGAATGGATCATTTTGCATGTGATGGCTCACACGATGAGAGAATGTTTAGAAGTTGTGAAGAGTATGACAATTTCACTAAGAATCAACTCATCAGTTTTGTTCAGTAAGCCATGCGCATTTAGTTATTGTGCAAATTGTAGACAATTGTACTTACTCTTTTGCACACAATTTGCTTAAATGAATACAAATTTAAAATCTGCTGTGAACAAGAATCTAATTGTTCAGATATTTGAACTTATTGTTGAAAAAAATTTAATAAAATCTCATTCGAGAACTGAGCCAAAACTATTGAGAAAAACTGTAATTTAGCATTTATATTATAATATAATTATAATATAATATATTTTTTATAAAAGAACATTTTACTTTGTCTCTGACCACGTTTTGTCAAAGTGCGCCCTCTGGTGTCACACAAATGTATAACAGACACACGCTCTCCTGCTGTAGCCGCAGTGCTTCCGGGTCGAAGTTGATTCCCTTCTATCCACATGTGATTCACATGTTTACTTGTACTCAGAGCAGCATATTGGTGACACTAGCGTATGAATGCATTTTATCTGGCAAAGTTGAGAAAACGGCCACCAGATTATATCGCGTGACGTGTCGTCCAGTAACGAACAGACTTCAATGGCAGAGAAAAGAGGTTGGTGCTAAATACTAGCTAACATTGCTCAACTCAAACTGCACCGAAATGTAAAATGTCTAGTATGCTGATAACTTTATTTTCTCACCATCTTTTTCCGCCTAGTTTCTAAGTATCAGTGCCCAGCGGATTTTGTGCCTTTTTCGCATGATGGAGGTGCCTTGTTGGATGACGATGTAAATAAGGAATTATGGCTCATCAAAGCCCCAGCTCGTTTCGAACCACAATGGTAAAAGATTCTATGAAAATCTCTTGTGAGCTATTGAACTGGCAATGCTGAATTGATATTTGCAGTGATTGTTTATGTTTTAGAACATAGAAAATCTAGAAACTTCAGGAAATAATAATAATAATAATAATAAACGTCATTTCACGCTTGAAACATTAATGCAAATAAAAAAAAAACAGTCATGCAGTAGTCATGGAGTTTACTGCAGTAAATAGGGTAAAGACATGTAAGTGCGACACTACATTTCTGAAATAATGAACGATTTATCTATCATTATGTGTATATTAAACTGAAAATAAGCAATAGTAGTTGATTCTTAAAGGGATAGTTCACTCAAAAATGAAAATTCTCTCATCATTTACTCACCCTCATGGCATCCCAGATGCCACTACATCTTAAGTCTATACAATGAAAGTGAATGGTGACTGAGACTGTCAGTTCCAAAAATAAGCCTGACATCACCTTTTGTGTTACATTAAATTGTTTCATCTTCTACTCACACTCATGCCATGCCAGATGTGTATGACTTTCTTTTTTCTGCAGAACACAAACAAAGATTTTTAGAATAATAATTCAGCTCTTTAGGTTCATACAATGCAAGTGAATGGTGATCAGACCTTTGAAGCTCCAAAAATCACATAAAGTCCACATAAAAGTAATCCTAAAGTCTCCAGTAGTTAAATCCATGTCTTCAGACACAGATAAATAGTTAAGTCCTTTTTTACTGTCAATCTCTACTTTCACATTCTTTAACATTTTCAAAAGTGAAATTGAAAATCTATGGTAAATAAATATTGATCTGCCTGAAGACATGAATATAACCACTGCAGTCGTATGGATTACTTTTATGTTGCCTTTATGTAATTTTTGGAGCTTGTAAGGTCTGATCACCATTCACTTGCATTGAATTGACCTACAGAGATATTCTTCTAAAAATCTTCTTTTGTGTTCTGCAGAATAAAGAAAGTCATACACATCTGGGATGGCATGAAAGTGAGTAAATAATGAGGGAATTTTCATTTTTGGGTGAACTAACCCTTTGACTAATATGGGAATGAAGATGTAGTCTTTGGATCATATTTTAAAAACAACGGCATTTTCCTGAAAGTGTCCCACTCTATCTGTATTCGAGTCACTGACAAATAAGGTGATAAAAATTAGAAATATTTTTTAAACACATATACACACACACACACACACACATCACATTTGTAGAAATGTAATTATTGTGTCTAATTTGGTTTCATAAAGTAAAAAAAAACATTTATTGCATTTTCTACAAAAACATTACTTTAATGACTTTAAATAAAATCAAATCAAATCACTTTATTGTCACACAGCCATATACACAAGTGCAATGGTGTGTGAAATTCTTGGGTGCAGTTCCGATCAACATAGCAGTCGTGACAGTGATGAGACATATACCAATTTACAATAACATCAAATTAACACAACACAATTTAAACATCTGTTATACACATAATTACACTCAACAATATACAAATAATAACATACACTGTACAGTATACAATGTGCACTATATAGATACACATTATTCAATAAAAAATGAAAATAAAAATATATTAAAAAAAAGTGTATATGCGTATATATATATATATATATATATATATATATATATATATATATATATAGTATAAATAGAATGTACAGTATTGTACTGTTTTGACATTCAGGCTTTCGGTTGATAGTCAGTTGTTAAGAGAGAACATAATATAATATAATAATAATATAATTTATGACAGTCCGGTGTGAGATATAAGAGTAAGGGTAATAAAGTGCAGTGCTGATGTATTTTGATCGTGGGAGATCAAGAGTTCAAAAGTCTGATTGCTTGGGGGAAGAAGCTGTCATGGAGTCGGCTGGTGCGGGTCCTGATGCTGCGATACCGCCTACCTGATGGTAGCAGTGAGAACAGCCCATGGCTCAGGTGGCTGGAGTCTCTGATGATCCTCCGAGCTTTTTTCACACACCGCCTTGTATATATTTCCTGGAGGGAGGGAAGCTCACCTCCGATGATGTGTCTGGCAGTTCGCAGGCACCACGCTTTAATGTCATGTGGTGTAACCATCAGTTACGTAAAAGTTATTAGAGTTCTTTCCTTGCATCTTGAATTTCAAAAAAAGTTTTCAAACCATTGTGAATTTAAAAAATATTCAAGAGTCAAGAAGTTTTCTCAGGGTTACACCACATGACCTAAACATAATATACCTTTTCATAAAAATGTCAAAACATCTGATATTTTTTAAAACCTAACACTTAGTCTTGATTGTCTAAGGGGTCGTTTTTATGTTTTTTTTGTTTGTTTGTTTGTTTTTATTTTTTACAAAAAGACTACTTACACCACAACAGACTATTTCTCTGCTTTTTTTTTATTTTTATTTTTTTTTAAGAAATATTATAAAAGATTATTCTGCATTATTCATGCCAACATTTCCTTTTTCAAGAATTTCATTTTTATACTGTCTCTAGAGGGTTACACCACATAACATTTTTGACTTTAAGGCCTAGACAAAATATCAAAATAAAAATGTAATTTTTATTACCTTTTCACTATAAACGTAACAAGACATGTAAAACATTTTCATCATAGTTGAGTTGTATTCAAGTAATTATTTTGTGTGATTTGTATTTATGTATTTTTTTTAAAAATGTAAAAGATCTAGGCCAAAAAATGAGTCACGTCATTGACCAGTTCACCAAATACATTGTCTATATTCATTTTGCTCTAAAACATCACCTTGATGTTGCTCTTTGTACTGTAAGTGCTTATGAGGAGTAAAACATGATCAGTTGAGCAAAAATTGTTTTGTTTCCTCCACAGCTTTGCAACACTCAAAGTGCCCTTATCAGGCGTCGAGATGGTCCAGTCTTGTGGCAAGACACCTCAGAACTACAGTGTTCTAAGTGGTAGGATGGCACCTTCAGACCTCCATTTGCTCGTTTCCAATGAGAACAGTCAAGCCCTTTCCCTCTCAACCTCTGGCTTCGCTGGTGTCCTCAACATCTCCGAAAGCTATGGAAACTGCAGTGAGAACAAAGGCCCTGTTTCCATCCCAACTGCTCCGGCTCCATGCATCCCACCTGGCCTCAAGCAACGCTTCCAGCCCTTTGGTAGTTCCATTGCAGCTCACATGAAAGATCAAGTCACCATAGTCTCTCCTACAGCACCCAAAAGAACAAGGCTAGATCTGAATGAGGGTGAGGAACGAAAAAAAAAGAAAAGGAAGAAAGAAAAGAGGAACAGGGAAGTGCATAGTGAAAAAAATTCTATTAAACAAGAACAGGAACCATTTGAGTGTGGTCAGATACAGTTCCCTGAACCTATGGAGAATCAATCAACAGAGATGAGGAGGAAGAAGAAAAAGATGAAGAAAGAGAAGGACAGACGGAGTGAAGAGACAGTCGATGCAAGTTTCATGTTCAAAATGGAGCCACTGGATACGTCTTATGGCGACATTGACACCCCAGGGAAATCTAAAAAGAAGAAAAAGAAAGCTCGTAATGAGTAGACTGTCAGCAGAACTACAAATCTCAAATTACTTGTCATGTTCATAAATGCTTATTGTGATATTTAAAGGGATAGTTCACCCAAAAATGAAAATCCTGTCATTTTCTCACCCTCGTGTGGTTCCGAACCTTTTTCATTTTTCCAAAGAACACAAAAGTAGATGCATCTTTTTGATTTAAGGATCTTTTTTCCCATGCGATGAAAGTGAATGGTGACTGAGGCTAACATTCTGCCTAGCATCTCTTTTTGTGTTCCACAGAAAAAAACAAGTCATACAGGTTTGGAACTATATGAGGGTGAGTAAATAATGACCAAATTTTTTATTTTGGGCTGAACTGTGCCTTTAACTGTATGCCATCAAATAATTCTACACTTCTGTACAACATGGTGTATTAGCTCAAAAGTTTTGATTCTTAAAGAATCTCCTGCTTTAAATCAAATTCTTGATTGTCATTTTTATACTACTAGCTTCTGTATAGAAATTGCACTGCCCATACAGAGAATGTTATTCTAATGCAGGCATTAAATACTGCAGTTCTGCAGTATTTACAGATCACAGTTAGGTGGCGATAGATCTCCTTTGGCTAGTGGGAGTGCTGATGGTTTGCCCACTTGTTCTGCACTGAGGTATGGTCATGTTTTCTAATGAGCACCCGGTACGTCAGTCGCCTGAAAATTCTGTTTCTCTGCCCCTCCCACTGCGCACATGCGGGTATCGCTCAACATCCCAGAGTCCAATGGGATAACGTCAAATCACACATGCAGCGCTGTTCGATTCTGCTTTGTATTGGTTTTTCTTTTTACGAATATTTGCACCTGCTGATTAGCAGAATGAGGACTTGGAAGAAACTGACAACTTAAATTTGCTTTATTATAAGTGGCAAAATTGTGTTTACTGTAGGGACAGTAAAAACCCTTAAAGTTACTAATGGTGATGCAATTGAGTTGTATTCACTCAAAAAGATAATTGGCACTGCCTAACCCAACAAGCAATTAATTCATCCCAAGTTGTTATTACACTAATTTAAAGGGGTAGTTCACCCAATATTTACTCAACTTCGTGTGGTTCCAAATCCATATTCCTCGGAACAAAAACTAGATGTTCAGTAGAATGTCAGGGACTCGCAGCTTGCTTTCATTGGAGTTTTATTTTATTTATTTTTTAATTCAATGAAAGTGAATGGTGACTGAGGTTGTCACTTTGCCTTCCACAGGCATTTTACAGGAGAAACTAAATCAAGGGTTTGGAACAACATGAGGATGTGTAAATTATGACAGATTTTTTTGTGTGAAATATATTAAAGGAATATTCCAGGTTCAATAAAATTAAGTTACAGTGAGGCACTTACAATGGAAGTGAATGGTGCCAATTATTTGAGGTTTTAAAGGCAGAAATGTGAAACACATCAATTCTTTTGTTTAAACTCATGTATTATTTGAGCCGTGAAGTTGTTTAAATCATTGTTCTTACAGACGTTTTAGGCTTTGTTGACATTACATCATCAAGGCAACAAAGTTGTAAAATTGGCTATAACCTTACACAGAAAAGGTAAGTAATTTTATCACACTAAAATCATGTTGTATACATCTTGGGCTATACTTTTGAAACAGTGAGCATTTTAACATTTTAGGATTGGCCCCATTCACTTCCATTGTAAGACTGTAACCCAAATTTTATTATTATTTATTTTATTTTTTTAAAGAAAAGGAGGGATGAGTCGAAATACATTTTTGTGGTAATTAACATTATGCCACAAATGCTGTCGACTGAGCTTAATTTATATTGAAACTTGTGTAAGAGACTGCATGTATCATCCACAAATGTGCACCTGTTTAACAGCGCCCACACTTTGCATCATTTGCCATATAATTTCAGTTCTGAGTCACAGAAAGGCGAGTGATTTGTCACTAGTGACTTTATCACAGAATCGGGGACGGTAATCACAGTGGAACCGTTAAGACAAAGACTTGGACAACCTGTTTGCCTGGAGTTTATTGTTCCGTTCCCCAACTCGTCAAATATTGTTTTCGTGGTATGCCATAGGCATTATGAGATGCTTGAACAGTGCTGGATGTCTAGTGAGGCAGATAAATAATTGAATGCAGTCTGAAGTTTGGAAGCAACGTGCCCAGACTGCAAAGCAGACATGGGCCTTGTGCACCCTAAACTGATGCAAACGATAAGGTTTGGAGGGGGAGTAATGCATTTTTTGAGCCAATCTCGTCGGTGCCCACCCTCTCCTTTTCACTGCAGCAGTTCTTGCCTTTCCTTACTCTCGTGATCTCTCTCACTCATTCGCTCCCTCTTCAGTGTGCTCCTAGCGGCCTGCAGCATTTGGGGGGGGGGGGGGGGTGGGGGGTTGGGGGGTTACCATAGCAACGCAGACTTGCCAAGGACTATGGAGCTGCACGACTTTCGGAATGAGGTTCAGCACACATCCTTTACGTACCATCCTTCAGTGACGAACGAAAGACACACAATTGTCTTTCTCCCATTCTCTGTCTCAAGCAATGGTGCTCAATATGCTTTCTTGATGATTTTGGCACTGAAGTGTTTGCTGAGATGAATTACTGCACCAAAAACTTGATTGCATACTAATGTGTTGACATGGCGCACACAAAGCAGTCTATTCCAAAATCCGTATTTGAACCTCCTCTGCAGCACAAAAGAATTCTGCGAGCTCTCCAATGAACTGGCCGGCATTAAAAAAAAAAAAAAGAAAAATCTGTCATTTACTCACCCTCATGTCCTTTCAAACTTGTATAACTTTCTGTATTTAAAGGGATAGTTCATTAAAAAAGAAATATTTCTCATCTTATACTCAATGCAACAGTGCACAAGTGAATGGTGACCAGACCTTTGAAGTGCCAAAAATCACATAAAAACAAAATAAAAGTAATCCATAATCCGGAGTTGTGTAATATATGTCTTTTGAAGCGATGCAATCACTTTGGGTGAGAAACAGATCAATATTTTAAATACTTTTTTATTTTACATTTTTACTTTCACTTTCATAATGTGATTAAAAAATGATAAATATTGATCTGTTTCTCACCCACACTAATCACATCACTTTTGAAGACATGGATTAAACCACTGGAGTCTTATGGATTACTTTTATGCTGCCTTTATGTGATTTTTGGAACTTCAAAGTTCTGGCCACCATTCACTTGCATTGTATGAACCTAAAGAGCTGAATTATTATTCTAAAAATCTTTGTTTGTGTTCAACAGAAGAAAGAAAGTCATACACATCTGGCATGGCATGAGGGTGAGTAAAAGATGAAACAATTTAATGGAACACAAAAGGTGATGTCAGGCTCATTTTTGGAACTGACAGTCTCAGTCACCATTCACTTTGCATTGTATAGACTTAAGATGTAGTGAAAGGTGACTAATGCTAACATTCTGCCTTGCATCTTTTTTGTTCCACTGAGTCATATGGGATTGGAACAACATGAGAGTGAGTAAATAATTACAGAATTTCCATTTTGTGATGAACTGTCCCTTTAACTTAAACTGCTTGTCCATTTTCACCACATCAGTCTTCCATTTACATTTCAGCATGAGGGTGTCAGAAATTGAGGATTGGTATTTGTATTTATTTGTTGATTCATTTTGTACCATATCTGCAAGAATGCAATTGGATGATTTGGCTTCTGCATCGCATTAAAACAATAAGTCTGATTCTACTGTTGCTATGGGCACATAAGTGAATTCACACATATGTTATAAAAGCAGCAGGTCTTTCAGCTGGTCACCATGACAACCGCAATGCAATTTTTCCTCATTGTTAACTTACCCACTGCTGTGAATGTGTGTGTATCATGAAAGCGCTCAAGGGCGTGGTGTTCCTGTCACTCAGGGGTGGTTCCAGGATTTTTTCACAGGTGTGGCCGGGCAGGGGCCAGTGATCAGTCTGTGGTGGCCAAGAAATTCTGTCGGGGGTGGGCAGGCATCATTGTCAGAGGCACGTGGATACAAAAACGGAGGGGAGTGGATACAGTGACACCCGGGACGGAAATATTGTTTTAGGGTCATATTATAAAAATTAAAAAAACAGCATTTCAAAACAGCTTTTGGCTCTGCAGTTAAACCAGTGAAAACTGGCCAAACTCAACAGATGCCAGTGTTCGTTCGCCCTACACAAATAAATATTTAAACAACTTGCCCACCACTCGCTTCATATGGACAGAAATAAATACTGATTTACTGTTTGTTCCTACATTATACATTTCTCGCTATCTCCATTTTGAAATTTACCACTGAGAATTTGTAGCATATGGTTTTGTAAGTAGGGCACAGTTTGTGTGGCTAATCTATTTCTCTGAAACACTGGGCTGTGTTTGCAGGCGTTGCTATTAAAGAGATACTCTCAAAGAGTTTAAATAACTTAGCTGCATATATTTTTACAAATGTCTCTCTGTGCCCCCTGGAATCCTCCCCAATAAAAACCCAACTTGCCTTATTTTGTATGGGGCCAGGGTTCATAGTGGCAGAGGTAGACTGCATGACCCATTAGGGTAGGCCGACACTATCTCTGCCAGGCATGCTGTGCTACCATCTGTCCAAGGGTCACTTACTCCCTAGTAGTGCCAAATGCATACTTGCCGCCACACAACACTGACATATTCACTGTTTCTGCCTCTTTTTCATAGCTTGTCTAGATAAAAGGGGGAGTGCAGATGGAAATTGGGACACTAGAGCTTTGTATAACCTCATGGAATTGTTGTTAGATTTAACCTTCAGGTGTTAGCTGCTGTTGCTAAAATTGTGGAAAAATGAGGGGGAAGTTGTTGGTAAATTAGGCTAACTGGAAGCTGAGTTGAATGTGTGATTCGAATGAAATTTATTAAGGGTTTCCCTGTCGTGAAATGTAGCTTGGACTAAACTGAGAATTACTTAGAGTAGTTCTACTGGTACTAAAATACAGTGATTTGAGGTTTGTGCCTATATTCTAACCAACAAGAGGAAACATTTTAGCTCTGTAGAGTGTATTGAATGTTTGGAGTATCATTACACTTGTGTTTGGGAAAAATTATCAGTGATGATGTCATTTAGTTGTGATTTCAAAACGAGATATATACAAATCATTGTAGGTTTAAATGATTTATTTCCTTTGACTTTTTTTTTTGTTTTGTTTTTTTTTTGTTGTAAATAGAAGGCATGGTGAAATCAGTTAAATTCAATCAGTTTTGCCAGCAATCTTAATGTCAAAAAGTGGTCCAATTTAGCTGAAATTACCCTATTGCAGCCATTTTGCTACTCTTAGCTTCCACCATTTTGTTAGCTTCAAGCACACGTTCTTGCCAAAATCCCACTATTATATTTAATTTATTAAGAAGCAAGGTAGAGTACACTCGCTAGAACATTACATTTTCCCTGACAATGGCCGAGATCTGAATGGCATACCACCATATTATTTCTCACTACGTAAACAGGGCAGAAATAGTAAGATTAGTAGCCTATAGGTAGTATGCCATTCTGAACTACCATATTTCAGCAGTCAAGTCTTATTTCTGGTATTTCCTGTTGGCTGTTTAGAATTAGAAATAGCGGTGTCTGATTTGTGAATGAATCACTCTTTTGAGTCTTTTGATTTGTATATAAATCTCTCTTTTGAGTCTTTTTAATGAGTTGGTCAAACGGGTTTGCAAAAAGGTCTGAAACGATTCATGATTCAGTCTGAATGATTCAAACAGCTCACTCACTCATGAATCTTTTGGAGCGTTTTCTCACTCCATATCGGGTTGTGGAGTATGTATTTAAAATACAAAATATTAGTAACTATATTTCACTACAGTTACAATTTAAATCATTGGTAATAAGAATACAGTTAAAGTCAAAAAGTATTTTTATTACTGGAGATTACTCCACATTTTATTGTCATTTGTTTCATTTCATATTTAGTCTATTCAGCTGGAAAACATTTATTTATATATATATATATATATATATATATATATATATATATATATATATATATATATATATATATAGGTGATGCGATCCGCGGAGTGTTTAAACAGAGGTGCAATATTTCTTTTAAGTGTTACATTCCTATGAGCATACAGAGGGCACATTCACACTTTTATGAGTGAAAAGGTGGATATGAGGAACTTTCCCTTTGCAGCTTAAAGATGTGAAATCAAAATGAAACTTTTGCTGCTTTAGTCCATATCTATTAGCTTTACGATTATCTATATTCTAGTGTACTACTAAACGCTGACAAAATTTGTTTTCAGAAGATATAACCCAGATATCACACGTAAACCTCCGAGATTTAAAAACACCATTTTTTTTTTAGATCTTTTCATCTGGAAAGCATTGCATTTTAATAAACATCTACTGAACATCTTACAAAAATCTGATTTGAAACATTCTAAATCAAAAACGTCTCAAAGAAATCTGCTGAATGTCTGATTGACATCTGAGAAGACACGTCTTACACCGATCAGCCACAACAGTAAAACCACCTGCCTAATATTGTGTAAGTCCCCCTCATCAACAAGGCATTTCCACCCACAAAACTGCCGCTCACTGGATGCTTTTTGTTTTTGACACCATTCGGAGTAAATTCTAGAGACTGTTGTGTGTGAAAATCCCAGGAGATCAGCAGTTACAGAAATACTCAAACCAGCCCATCTGGCACCAATGATCATGCCATGGTCCAAATCACTGAGATCAAATTTTTTCCCCATTCTGATGGTTGATGTGAGCATTAATTGAAACTCCTAACCCGTATCTGCCTGATTTTATGCACTGCACTGCTGCCACATGATTAGCTGATTAGATAATCGCATGGATGATTGTTGGTGCCAGATGGGCTGGTTTGAGTATTTCTATAACTGCTGATATATCTGAATTTAATTTTGTTTTTTTTACAAAAAACAATGAGGCCACAGACACACAATTTGACTTTTTGTAGCTTTATCACATAAAAAAAGAAAACTGACATAAATTTGATATTTGTTGTCATTAAATTTGTATAAGGATCATAGAATCATTTTCAAACCACTTCCATTATGTCCGTGACGGGGTTCTGAAAAAAGGTGTCCAAATCAGAAAAAAATAGGAAATAATAAAAGTGATTTGATGCCTGATGTGGGAAAATATGATTTGTTGGAGGTTTCATATGTGCCTGATATTTTGGAGTACTCAAAAAATTAATCAAATGTTGTCAGAAAGTTTTTGTTTCCAAGTTGAAATATTACTGAATCCCAGGAATGACACTTATATATTTTTTCTCTAGTAAGACCTTTTATATTAGGGCAAAGATGTACTGCAAAGACTTTTTAGAACTTGTGTATGGTTTTCCTGTAAAACAGTAACTAAAAATCCTTAATACAAGATACATTTACTTGTTTATCTTGTTTTAGAAGCAACACTGCATAAGAGATTAGGCTTTTTTTAGAGAATGTATTTTTAATATACTTAAGTGTATTATGTACTGGCAGCTTTTGTTCTCTTGCTGAAGAAGTAATCCAAAGTATTAAGATTACATATGTAAGTAACTTTGAGTATTTTAAAATAATATGTTACATTTTACAGCATGTGTTCTGTAATCTGTAGTGGAATACATTTAAACAGTAACCCTCCAAAACCTGCTCCTTAAGCAGTAACATATATGAACCTAAAGAACAAAAAGTACCCTGGATAACGGTTATATTTACCTACAGTACAATGACCTAAAAAAACCAAACCTGCATCTTATTGTATGGCAATGATCAAGAAGGTCTTTAATACAGTAAGATCAACACCTGGCTGGCAGCTTGTGAATGACTCAACTAAAGACATTTTCCATACTATTGACCAAAGAAGCATAAAAACGGCACATGAAAACATTACCTGTTAATATTGTTAATTTTTGTAGTAACTTGGAATACAATGTAAATATAGAATATGAAAATGGTAATAATGCAGTCATGGTAATACAATCACTGACTGTACCATGGTAACGGCACTTGTTTGAAAAGCAATTCTGAGAAACTTTGATTGTCATGAGAATAAAACACACTTGTAATGAGTTTTACACTGCCTGGCCAAAACATTTGTCATGGCATTGTTTAGACAACCTTATGCAATGTTACAACATTTATTTCCATCCAGAGTTGCATTAATCTTTGGCTGAGATCTTGTATTGACGCCAGGAGAGTCGAACCACTCTGTAAAGTCTTCTCCAGCACATCCAAAAGACTTTCAATGGGGTTAAGGTCAGGACTCTGTGGTGGCCAATTAATGTGTGAAAATGATTCCTCATGCTCCCTGAACCACTCTTTCACAATTTTGAGCCTGCTGAATCTTGTCATAGTCATCCTGGAATATGCCTGTGCCATCAGGGAAGAAAAAATCCATTGATGGGATAACCTGATCATTCAGTACATTCAGGTAGTCAGTCAGACTTTTTATTGCCACATAACATTGCTGAGCCTAGACCTGACCAATTGAAGCAACCCCAGATCATAACACTGCCTCCAGAGGCTTGTACAGTAGGCACTATGCATGACAGGTGCATCGCTTCATATGCTTCCCTTCTTACCCTGACACACCCATCGCTTTGGAAGAGGGTAAATCTGGACTCATCAGACCTCACATGACCTTTTTCCATTGCTCCACAGTCAAATCTATATGCTCCCTAGCAAATTGAAGTGTTTTTTTTCTGATTAGCCTCACTAACAAAATTGCTTTCTTGTGGCAGCTGTTTATTCCCAATCCTGTAAATTCACATTGCATTGTGCATGTGAAAATACTCTTACTTTCACTATTAAACATAGACATTTGTTCTATGTTCTACTTTTACGCTACTATCCTTCCAGGTTTTAATAATGCGTTGGACAGTTCTTAACCCAATTCCAGTGATTTCAACAATCTTCTTAGTTGTTTTCTTTGCTTGATGCAGGCCAATAATTTGCCCCTTCTGAAACACAATAACATCTTTTTCACAACCACGGGATACATCTTCCGACATGGTTGTTTAAGAAATGAGAAGTTACACACTAACATCAATTAGGGTTAAAAATTTATGGCCAGCTGAAACATATTAATCACTGCAATAATGATCCAAACATAGGCTCTTAAGTATCTGCTTATTTAAATCCAAACTGCAACTTTTTTGGGGCCAGGCAATGCATGTTTTCAATGTATTTACATTTTTATATTTCTTAAGAATATGAAGTAGCTGAAATAAAGCAAGCTGCTTTTGTAGCATGTAGAGTTAAGATACTTTCTTGACAGATTTGCTTTCATATTAGCTAATTTTTCTGTAGTGTAGCTGGTCAGTTTATTAGCCAGATACATATTTTAAGTAGCTTGCCTAACACTGGAGAGATCCTTATGTCATATTTTGTTTAATCTGTAAAGAGTAGTGAAAACTTAAAATGCAATTTCTTAGTATGGATTTTTTTAGCATTAAGGAATTACATGTAATTGATCAAACTGCAAAAGTTGGGTGATGGCTTTGTGATTAGCATTGATAGATTATCAGTATATTAACCAGAAAGAAGCTCATGTGTTAAATCTAGAGAAAGAAAAAAATAGTGTGTGTATATTCTGCAGTAAGTGACATTTTCAAGGTCAATCGGCTGCTTGTTTCTGCAGCAAAGGGTCCTGGTGAGTCTTTTCCCCTTTCAACTCACCATAAAATGTTCCTTCTATGGTCCTTCAAAGTGCTATGGTGAGTTGCCTAGAAAGGTCACAAGATGTGTTATTTCTTCCTTTTGTGGCTGAGTAAAAGAGATAAATGACTCCCCTTGGCATTCGTCCTGTCTTCAGTGGGCGTCACCTCAGCAGCTGAACATCATCTGGAGGATGGGAATTGGTGAGGGGGGGGTTGCACAGCAGTATTTCACCACAATGTCAGACTGTCTCTAGAATCATGAGATATGCTTCTATGGTCAAAGATCTGCAACGAGGGAGCTCAGTTTATTTAAAGGAATATTCCGGGTTCAATACAAGTTAAGCTCAATTGACAGCATTTGTGGCATAATGTTGATTACAACAAAAATCAATTTTGACTCGTTTCTCCTTTTCTTTTAAAAAAGAAAAAATCAAGGTAACAGTGAGGCTCTTACAGTGGAAGTGAATGGGGCCAATTTTTGGAGGGTTTAAAGACTGACATGTGAATCAAAATTTTGTATTAAAACACTTGCAATAATTCTTTTGTTAAAACTCATATATTATTGGAGCTTTAAAGTTGTTTTTATGGTCTTTTAGGGTTTTAGTATTTACAGTGTTGTCATGGCAACAAAGTTGTAAAATTGGATATAACTTTACACAGAAAAGGTAAGCAAGCGATTTTATCGTAATAAAATCGTGTTAACATGCATTTTGTTTACATCTTATGACTATGCTTTTGAAACCGTATTGTAATGTTTACGGATTGGCCCCATTCACTTCCATTGGATGTGCCTCACTGTAAACCAGATTTATGCTTTTTTTTTTTTTTTTTTTTTTTTTAAGAAAAGGAGGGACGAGTCAAAATAAATGTTTGTAGTAATCAATATTATGCCACAAAAGTTCGATTGAGCTTAACTTGTATTGAAACATTCCTTTAAGAAGTGAATTTTGGGGATAAGTTCTCCATTAGACAGATGCTGGACAGAGATTTGATGCTTGAACTTCATCAGTGATTCTTGGCTAAGTGCAGATCTCTTAACGGAGACTTGAGTTTGACCAGTTTGTGTGATGATTAAAATCCTGTTTTTGTCACAATCTGTGCTTTGTTTAGAAGCATCTCATTTTATTTGAAATGTATATTAAATTTATATCTTTTACCCTGTACATTGTGTTTTTTGTTTTTTGTTTGTTTTTTACATTTAGAGCCAGCTGTGCTTTCTAGAAATACAGTGACAATGTTTCAGACATTACAGAATGGCATTTGGTGGCTGTATATTTTTAATTCTTTTTACTTTAAAAAAAAAACAAACAAACATAATTTTAACAATGTTTTACTGTAAAAGAAAGTTTTGTCAAATATAGGCTTACATTGTCAGCGCAAATTATACGTAAATTCGTAGATTTTAATTTTAGAATTTCTTACTGTATATTACAGTAAATACATTTATTGTCTTTTTGATTATATTTTTTCACTTAGTTTGCCAAATAACAGTTTTTACTGTAGCATTTTCTTTTTTTTTTACATGATCTATCTGTTAAATGGATAGTTCACCCAAAAATGAAAATTGTTTCATCATTTACTCACCTTCATGCCATCCCAGATGTGTATGACTTTCTTCTGTTGAACACAAACGAAGAAGTGTGGGTGAGAAACAGATCAATATATATATATATATATATATATATATATATATATATATATATATATAAGTCATTTTTTACTTCAAATCTCCACTTTCACATTCTTCTTCTTTTGTTTTTGGCGATTCACATTCTTCTTGCATATCGCCACCTCCTGGGGAGGGAGGAGAATATATAGTAAAAATGACTTAAAATCTATTTTTCACCCACACTTATATCACTCCTGAAGACATGGATTTAACCACTGGAGTCTTATGGATTACTTTTATGCTGTCTTTATGTGCATTTTGGACCATCAAAATTTTGGTATGCATTCACTTGCATTGTATGGACCTACAGAGATGAGATATTCTTCTAAAAATCTTTGTTTATCTGAGTTACTGTAGACTTTGTCAGTTCGAACTAGTCTGGCCATTCTCTGTTGACCTCTCTCATCAACCAGGCATTTCTGGGGTGCCTGGGTAGCTCAGCAAGTAAAGATGCTGACTACAACACCTGGAGTTGCAAGTTTGAATCCAGGGTGTGCTGAGTGACTCCAGTCAGGCTTCCAAAGCAATCAGTTGGCCCGGTTGCCAGGCTGGGTAGAGTCACATTGGGTTAACCTCTTTGTGGTCACTATAATGTGTGGTTCTCACTCTTGGTGGGGTGTGTGGTGAGTGGTGCATGGATGCCACGGAGAATAGCATGAAGTCTCCACAGTAACGTGCTCAACAAGCCACATGATGACATGCAGATTGACTGTCTCAGACATGGAGGCAACTGAGATTTGTCCTCTGCCACCTGGATTGAGTCATTATGCCACCACAAGAATTTAGAGCGCATTGGGAATTGGGCATTCCAAATTGGGGAGAAAAAGGGAGAAAAACAAAAAACAAGGCATTTCTGTCCATAGACCTGCCACTCACTGGATGTTTTTTGTTTTTGGCACCATTTGGAGTAAATTCTAGAGACAGTTGTATGTGTAAATCCCAGGAGATCAGCAGATACAGAAATACTCAAACCAGCCCATCTGGCACCAACAATCACGCTATGCTAAAAATCACTGAGATCACTTTTTTCCCCATTCTGATGGTTGATGTGAGCATTAACTGAAGCTCCTGACCCATATCTGCCTGATTTTATGCACTGCACTGCTGCCACACGGTTGGCTGATTAGATAATCGCATGGATGATTGTTGGTGCCAGATGGGCTGGTTTGAGTATTTCTGTAACTGCTGATCTCCTGGGATTTTTATACACAACAGTCTCTAGAATCTACTCCGAAAGGTGCCAAAAACAAAAAACATCCAGTGACCAGCAGTTCTCTGGACAGAAAGGCCTTGTTGATGAGAGAGGTCAACAGAGAATGGCCAGACTGGTTCGAACTGACAAAGTCTACTATAACTCAAATAACCGCTCTGTACAACTGTGGTGAGAAGTATAGCATCTCAGAATGCTGTTGGCGCGGTTTTGCCGGCATGAGGGTGACCTAAACAATATTAGGCAGGTTGTTTTAATGTTGTTTAATTGCTGTCTTCATTGTGCTCTTGTCATATCTCTACAACCAATGACCCAATTAAACCCCTCTCTGTAGACTAACAGTATAGTGCAAGGTTGCAGTTGTGCAGACTCCAAGCAGACAGACACAACATGCGCATCTGCATCCTTCATCAACATTAACATGCATCACCTATGAAAAACTTTTAATGTACAGCACCATAGCTAATTATAGACAGGAGCAGGAATTGTTGGCTTTATTCTGACTGATGATAATTAGAAGAAAAATAAAACAGTGGACAGATAAAAAAAAAAAAAAAAAAAAAAAAAAGCATATGGAGGTTGTGTTTGTAAGGTAATTCTAACTTGTCAGTGTAAGAATGGATTTTTTCAAGAATGGCTTAAGCCTCAACTGTAAAAAAATGTATTTATTTAAGCATATGCCCATGAACAAAAAGAAAAAACAACAACTGCATAAATGCAGAACATATCATATGTACCATAAAATTGATAAAAACAAATCACTGTAAACGCTACAGTGCTTTAAAATCACAGCTTTGCATTGCATCTTTCTTAATTTATTTCTTTATCATATATACATATACTCATAAAATACTGATGTTAAAAGTTGTTATGAATACGAATTAACTCATAATTTATCAGCTTAATTTGTTAGAAATATTACAACAGCAAGAAACGAAAACCATACAAAACTTATTACAATCATTTTCAGTGTTTCTGTATTGACCGATGAAACTGCAGTGGGAACTGAATGGATATTTTGGTCAGTCAGAAACAAATCTAGGCATTCATACTTTAGAAAATGTTATGCTTTTTAAATAAAAAAAAATAAAATAAGGGGAGCAAAATTAAATAAGATTAGGAAGTTTAAATCTGGCCTTTTATAATTTAATATTAAGAACGATTTCTTCTTGGAAGCCTGTTTTTTTTTTTTTTTTTTCACAGTTGAAGAAGATAGCGTTATCTTGCTACAGCAGATTATAGTCTGCTTTTTAAATTGCACTTATTAGAAGACGAACAATCAAGTAACGGATAAAAAATTATCATAAATGTACATTACTGTAATAGATGACAGGGATTACCCCAATAGTTTTTGTCCCTTTTGTTCTATTTTGTCAGAATACAGTTGTTGCAACATATTTCAAAATTCAAAAAAATATATCAAAGCCATAAAAAGTCAGCTTATAAATTCTGAACATTATTGCTAGTAAAAGGACATATTTCTGTGGACCACAGCTGGTCTACCACCAACTAATTTGGTTTTGTCTTAAGAACAGTTTTTAAGGTCCGATTTGTACATTGAAGACTAGCACTACTAAGCAAAAAAGTATTTTTTTTTTTTTAATCTAGAGTACATTTGTCTTGTTTTCCAGTAAAAATATCCAAACATCCTTTAAACAAGATACATTTACATTAGAGGCAAATTTGTGTAAGAGAATATATCTTGCATTAAGTTTATTTTTCTGAACCCATTGGCAAATACTTGTTCTTGTTTTTAGCAAAAACCTCACACAATTTTGTTATATTTAACAAGACAATAAGTCTAAAAATCAAGTGAATTTATCTAGTTTGCTTATATATATATATATATATATATATATATATATATATATATATATATATATATATATATATTCCTGGAAAATAAGACAAATTCAGTTAGTATGTTCACATCGAGGGAAAACAAGGAAAAATGACATTTAGATTTTCTATTGCCACTCAGGATCAGATAGCTGACTTTTATTTTATTCTCTTCCTGTGGGCTAGATTCTACCTCGCTTTGATGTGACAACCAATCTCTGTATCAGCACGACTCGTCATGTAGCTGTGAGATGCACTGGCTTTAAATCGATTAGACTGCGCTGCAATGAGTGGTTTTGTATCTTAGGTATTTTTTAAGGAGTCAGCCCAAGTGTACAGCTTTCATGCTGAATACATGCTGTTCACTCCAGCGTTGCTGCACAGTCAGTAACCTGTTGTGAAGCAAAGGAAACTAGAGGGACAGTGCTGTTTGTGTGTAACTGCAGCCCATGCATTCCTGAGGCCTGTTTGCAGCCAGTGATACGGCCAGAAAGCTATTTCTCAAACTGCAAATCAAAATGATTTACTCTTACAAATCTGTGGTGAAAGGTGTTCTGTCCACCGTTTTTTCTGCACATAGTTGCATTTTAAAGTGATATATTGGTTTATCCATCTGTGGAAAGGTAGTACTTAGGCCAAAGCCAGTATGATGTCATACAAACCTATAAATAATATAGCTTAAAGGTGACATGTGTCATTTTTTTAAATGTAAAAATACTTTCTACTATCCTAGCTTAAAGTGATAGTTCAGCATTGAAAATTAAAATTCTCTCATCATTTACTCACCCTCATGCCATTCTAGACTTACTTTCTTCTGCTGAACACAAACAAAGATTTTAGAAGAATATCTTAGCTCTGCTGGTCCTTACAATGCAAGTGAATGGAATGGCAAGAAAAATATTAATCTGTTTCTCACCCACACCTATCATATCACTTCTGAAGATATGGATTTAACCACTGGAGTCTGTATGGATTACTTTTATTCTGACTTTATATGCTTTTTGGACCTTCAAAGCTCTGGCCACCATTCACTTGCATTGAATGGACCAACAGAGTTGAGATATTCTTCTAAAAATCTTTGTTTGTGTTCAGCGGAAGCAAACAAGTCATACACATCTAGGATGGCATGAGGGTGAGTAAATTTTCGGTGAACTATCCCATTAATATGCATAGACAGCTATAAGTAAGCCATTTGTAGGTTGATTTTCCTGAAAAATGTAAACACTGTGGCATTATGGTGCTATCAAAACATTACTGTTAGTTTGAGCATCCAGATCAGCCTTACATACACTGCAAAAAAAAAAAAAAAAAAAAAGATTGTCAGAGATCAGTACTTTTGTCTTGTTTCCCAGTTTATGTATCTAAACATGCTTAAAACAAGAAAAAATGACTTGGTAAGTAAAATTGCATGAGATTTTAAGATTTCAAGACTGCTTTGAGAGAATATATATTGAACAATCTTAAACAAAATGTAGGGCGATTTAAAAAAAAAAAAATATATATTTTTTTTTTTGCCAATGTGGTAAAAAAATTATTTTATCTTATATTATTTTACACAATTTTGCTTCCCAAGTAAATTTATCTTGTTTTAAGGATGTTTAGGTATTTGTACATACATCTAATACAATTTAGGGAGGTTTTTGCTTAAAACTAGAAATAACAATTTGCAAATGGGGTAAAACAAAATCTTACAAAAGTTTGCTTCCCAAGTACATTTATCTTGTTTTAAGAATTGTTAGATATCTTTACTGGAAAACAATACAAAATATAAAGATTTTTAATTGTAATTTTTATTTATTTATTTTTTGCAGTGTGGCAACATTGACTCAACCAATGGCATGAGTTTGGGGCTGTACTATCTGTAGGACGACATATGGCAGATGCAAGAATTGTCTGGAAAACAGTCATTATTTTCACAATTCAGTTTGGTGACGCTAGTGGCGCAGAAATTACACACTGCACCTTATAATTTTTACAGCTCTTAGCAAATGCAGAAAATAAAGATAAAAGACAGAATGCATTAATAAAAACAGCTGAGAAAGGCAGAAGCTGTCTCAGAAACAGAGTACTGTGTGTTCTACCTTTTAAAAGTCTTGGACTAAGGACTGGAGATCTTTGCACATGTTCCATAGGCCTGCTTTCCAGTTCAAGGGATTTATGAGGGCTGAGAGCATATTCTTGTATGCTTTTTGCTCTCTCTCGCTCCTGTTAAACCCCTCCGAGGAGAGAGGACAGAAAAAGTTAGGCTTGCTTTCTGGAACAGCTGGGCTGAAAGGAGAAATAGTCGTTTGGGTCTTGCATAAAGGGAAGAAACTGAGCAGGAGAGGGAAAATCAATTGTGGCCTTAGGCTGGAAAAGGTGCACAATTAGCGAGATTGGATACATTTGAAACGATGGAGCTCCAACTTGCCCTGGTTACACTAGCTCACCAATCCCAATGGAGACAGAAAGGGGGAGTGATGATTCCACTTGAAAGGACTAATTATTCATCAGGACAGCTTCCATGTTTAAAAGGGAACTTGGAGCTTTGGGACGGGTTACTGGATGCAGATATAGATATCTAAAGGATTGCAGATGTATAGTGAAATCCCTACTTATGCATGACGGCTGATATCGGGAAAATTCCTGCATTTGATTGTTACCGAAATGACTCTGTTTATTCGTTTAAGACATCTAAAGGCTGCCTGCAAACACTTTAAACTTAACCTGCACCAAATTAACGCAGCTTTTCCTATTAGAATTGCACACTAAGTCTCAAATTGAACAAGCATCAACACTTTAAAAGTGTTTTTTTTTTTTTTTTACCATTAGAAGAACTCTGAACTCTGGAGATACTTCTTTTGTTCATGGTTGGTTTGGTGAGACAGGTTTTAAATCATGCGGTGAATGATAATTTCCCTGGGGTCTCCACCACAGATCAATGTTCTGGAAGTCAACATGAAGATCGGTCAAGAAAGCTGACCAGTGGACATAATGGAATTCTCCACGATGCTTTAGCTGGTGTTGGCTTTGTAGACATGTTGGGAAAGTGAAGGTGGTTTTTGTAGGTTGGATGAATTAGTGCACAGAAAAAGTGGGTGGATGACAATGGGCAAGAGATTTTATAATGTTATTGAGATAATCTTGAACTGAACTGATCAGATGCTAAATCACTCATGCATTCACTGGTTGTCTTGCTCTGTTCTAGAACCAAGCTTATAATGGCACATTACATTTTGTTACATCATGCTTGCAGCATTTGGATATCACTCACACCCAAGAAACCAAACCCATCTCATTTTCAATCTTTCATCTTATTTAGCTGATCCACTGTGTAGAATGTTGTCTTTTTCCATCTTTTTTCCTGAATTTAAAGGAAGACATTTAAAATGTTGCATTGTTGTGACCAATTCCTTTACAATCAAACTATCATCTACGTGTGCCTCATGTCTGCAGTACGTCTATGTAATATTTTTACCATTTCTCAAACCACTAAGACACCATATTTGTATCTTAAATAATATATACAATCTTACATTTAAAGGAATTTAAATCTATAAATATTCCAAATAAATTTAAATGCATATTTCCCTCATGTAACTTACCTCATGTGCAGTTAAAGTCACAGGCTGAGCTCTGTCTGTGTTTGACTGACTGTCCCTTGTGAATTGCTGTCAGCTTTTAGAGTTGGTGTTGTAAATGGCCACCTGGCCCTTCAAACTATACCCATGTCTCCCTGATACTTTCAGTACATCCTTTATTTTCACTGTCACCATATACAAATATGAAAAAAATTCTTACAGTAACGCAATCACATTTGTTTTGGACTGGAGTCCGGTACCTTTTGTCCAAGATACGTGAGATGAACACTTACATCAATGTATTTTATTATTAGCAACTAAATGTAGCTCTAATTTGACACTGTACCAGCCATTCTGACATTTTAAAAAATGTAAGTCACTGCAAAAAATAGTAACATGCAATGTTTTCAAAAATGCCTCATTAACACATAACATGTCACATAGAAATGATCATTTAAAAGGACCTCAGTTTGAAATTATGTCTTTTTAAAGAATTGTTTGAAACTTCAACACATTCTTTCAACAGCGTTGGTCTCGTTAAGGTTGTAAACATTACAGCATTTTGCTTGCTCCTTTAATTGGGTGCATATCATTCCTTTTTTTTTTCTCAGAAGATTATGATAAGCAATCATACATGGAAATTGTCTTTGGGCTCCTTAAAAAGCATGAGGGAGAGCTGGGTTGTGGCTCTGTGAATTCACAGAGTAAGGTAGATTACGTAAACACCCTGAGAGTCACTTGTCTGTATTTTAAATGCATTTTTATTATTATTAATATTTAGAATTGTCAGGTTGGGCTTGGCAGCCGGTAAGGAATGGTGGGCGAATCATGAGCGAAGGGTGAGCTGACAGGCAACTGCCGCCTCTGCAGGCATGAGAACAGTTAATGTGGGTTCTGGTCGAGTAGTATGTTATTATCAATGGAGAACATCACATGGTGTGGGGGTGCGTGGCGAGGAAATGGCTCGTAAAGGGCAGGGAAAGGTTGTGGTGGAAAGTGGTTGGGAAACTGGGGAGAAGTTATGAACGATCAAAATTAACTAGGCTTACATGATGGGTTTGAGCTATAACATAAGCTGGTTCCATTGGTAAATGGAAACCCAACAGGTTTTAGCTTTGGTGGACAGAGGACAGAACACCCACCCGCCCAAGCCTTTCACATTCATCCATATCACACATACACTCATACGCATCAAGGTGCAGTCACGTTAGTTTCTGCGCATGTGAAATTACTCTGCACCCCATTACTTTGCTTTAGGACTTCTGTTTTTAATAAATAATGTCTCAAAACATTAAAAGTTACAATATACTACACTTTTCCTGCCAGAGCCAAGAGGTGACGTTTAGATCCTCTGTTGGTCAAATGTGGATTCACTATGTGAATTCGCCAAATTTGAACTTTGGTACGAAGTGCAAGACGAAACTTCTTCGCAGGACCTTTCGCTCTCGTGTTCTCATGCGTTTGAATGGAAGCAAATGGAGCACAAAATCTAGTGTGACAGCACCTTCTCTCATGCAGCATGGCCCCTCCCCAAGACCGGGCACATGATTTCAGGCACAAACTTGCAATGTGTTATTTGATGAAACTAAGTGTAGTGGGAGGTGAAGAATAAGACAACAGAAGACAGGTGATGGTAAAATGAACATTTATAATGACTGCTGTTGCTGTCGGAAAATAATAACCCTTAAAAAAAGAAAAAAACGACTTAATAGATATTAGCACTAAATTGCTGACTTCACTGGTAATCCACAAGTCAAGAAACACAACTCACTATTTTTTTTTTTTTACAAACACAATGCTACAGTTACATTAAATATTTAATACTTTTTAAGTCAGTTAATGGATGATGTTAAAAGAAACCACTAAAATACTAAAAACAAAACAGTAATTAATCTTTCCAGTCATTCCCTTTTGTCTAGTTCTTGATGCCATTTATTAATAATGTATAGTAGTTTTAAAATAAATAAGCTCATGAAGGGTCATCATAAAATAAAGCTGGCAGCATAGAAACATTAGATGTGGAGCTCAAAGCATGGTTGAGACGTATGAAAATGGTCAATCTTTCTTAATCACAGGGAAACATTTTCATCTATGATTTTATGAACAGATGCTGCAATGATCAAAGACACCTATAATCAACAAATATCACAATTTACACTCGACACATCTGATATGTACAATAAGATTAGTAACTACCATCGGTTCAAGTATGAAACCTGTTCTAATTGTCTACCTTAACGCTTAGTAGTGATTATGCATTAGGAGGGCCAGAAATGGTTAGATAAGAATACAATTTGGAATCATTTCTTGTGGCAACCAGATTTTTTGCTAACCATGATCAATTATCAAGCACATTTTACATAAACAGGAGCACAGTATTTGTTTCTAAATCATTCTCCTCTACAATCAATCTGCATTTAAACCAATTTTGAACATTTTCTAAACTTTTTAGAGACTTGTCTTGACTGGACTCCCTCTCTCTAGGTGCTGCTAGTCTGACTAATAGCGGTAGAACAACCAAAATGACACTGTCTGTGACTCAGCTTTCTATCGATGCCTCCTACGAGCACTCCACAAAACCGATTTAATGCTGCCAGCCGCATTATGTTGAACACGTTTCTGGTTACAGTTCAACGAAATCTGACAAATATTTACAGTGAGAGAAAATAATGAAATTGTGGAGAAACAGCATGGAACTTATTGATATTTTTTTTTTTTTTTTTTGTTTTTTGTTTTTTTATTATTTCTTTTCTCTGAGAATCGTCCCCAATGATGACTTAAAAAAGAGAAATAAATCCAATCATCTCAACTAGAATTGCACAGTCTCAAAAAGGTTTGGAGATGGAATGGAGTTTTTAAGTCCAAACAGTTGATGAACATAGAAGGGGAGGAAGAAGGTCAATAAAGTTCATGAGGGGTGAGAAGTTTCAAAGTTCAGAAGACAGAAGATGGCTGCACAGCTGACGTTACACTCCTCAGCATGTTTTAATGTTAAAGAAAAAACAAAACTAAAATGGATTTTTCTTTGTTTGCGGTTAATGTTTTCCATCGAAAAATCAAATGGAGAGACTCGGGGGTGAGTAGAGTGACAGTGGCCCCAACATTATGGCACAAAATCAGTGATGTCCTGGAGGTTGAAGAGATGACAGAGAATTAGGAAAAGCAGTTTATGAGAGGTAGCCAGCCTTTTTTTTACCGTGTTAATCCAGGTCTCGCTTTTTACGGCTTGCTTTTTGGGTAATGTTGAGGCGTCATGACTGACATCATGTTATGGAGAAACATGTTGGCTTCATGGGTGCGTCCGATGGATGTCCAACATACAAGAGAACTCAAAACGTTTGGAATGGTACTGTTTTTGTTTGGCACTCAGGAGAAAGTCTGGGAGGGTGTGAGGGGGAGGTCGGCAGAAGAGTGGGGAGTGGTTGGGAAAAAAGGGGAGCAGTGAAAGTGCAAAAGGGAGAAAAAGGGAGAGTAAACAGGATACATATGAATGACATTTTTGTTATACTTGGTCTAGGTTAGAGAGTGTCATACAAATAAAAACAGGAAAATAAAAAAGAGAGAACAGAACAGTGATATGACAAATGTATTCTAACATTGCTGGTGCTTCAATGTGTACAAGCTCAAGAATGACCCCAGGTTTTTTAGTTTTTTTTTTTTTCTCCTCTTCTGATAGTGGGGGCCAAGGGCGGGGTTTGGGTGGGGTTGGACTGGGGGGGGGGTTTGGAAGAGCAACAAGCTCGAGCCCAATTCCCACATAAAAGCAATGACCTTCTCATCATCAGCTAAACCATAAGTTTGCATTCATCTTGACTTGACTGCATGTGACAAAGCTGCTGAACCCAGTAACCTGGGGAGAAAAAAAAGCCCTGCTTGTACACACAAAACTGCTAAATGCATGCACAAAACACAAATATTACCCTTGTTCCTACTGAGCTATCGTCTTTACGCACAAAAAATAAATAAAAATATGCCTGATATAGTTTAAAATGCAACAACGACTAAGCACTGTGCAATTTTGACGTTGTTTGAAGTCTCAACATGGCCCTAAACAAACAAAATATTTATGATATCAGGCATGCCCATTTTTTTGTCACTTATCCATTATAATAATAAAAAACAAATTAATCAAATTAACAACATTTCCAAAATCTGCCATTTTTGGTCAGCTTTGATAATCTGGAAAATTCTTTACAGACTGATTATGATCAGGAATTCTGCCCATTTAAATAGCTCTATAGCTATTCCTTTTTTCATTTTTTCATGGAGATTTGAAGTAAAGGATTCGAGCAGTTAAGCAGTGTCATTGCATTTGCTCTCATTTGGAAATGGGGCTGTTTTTACTGGGGTGGCATGAAATATAAGAGAAATATAAAGTGCATATTATCGCAAGAATGGATCAAGCTTAATGTGCATTGATGGCAGAACAAGCTACTTAACAGAAGAGTGTAATATAGCTTAATGATGTTAGTACTGACACACAATTTACAGCGAAAACAAGCCCTAGAATCATGATAGAAAGAGTGATATGCAAACTTATGTAGAGGCGAGTACATTCACGGCCATGTTTTATTGTTCAGTAGGAGAAGTTACTTTTGCTATAAATTAACCTTCCTTTCCCAACTTCCATTTTTTTCTGGTAATGTTTTCAAAAAAAATATCACAAAATGTCAATAGCTTTGTACAAAATGAGTGCTCTAATTATGTCGCTAAATATGGCAATGACTATGAATGATTTTGGTTTCTGTGGCCTAGCTTTCATGGAAACAAAAACCAGCTTGGTCTTAGCAAAACTAAAAGTTAAAAATGTGAAAAAGCTAATTTAATAGCTCTAACTGTTGTTGCCATGCAAAGATTTGTCCTCAAAATGAGTGCACATTGCCTAATTGTTTTTTTGAAACTTCATTTTTTAAATCCACGCTTCACTTGGTATCATGCAATATCGACGTGCAAAAAAGATAACATCTATCTTCACAAAATACATTTTCATAACTATAAAAGGCTGACTTAAGAATGCTGATAACTTATAAAACTTTAACCATGCTAAGCTCACTCGGCAGTCTTCTAGCCCCAGGGATGTGTTGGTGGCCACATGGCACCCTGATTTTTGTTTGGCCTACAAGATGAATCCCTCCTTATTCTTTTTAACAAGGACTGGTTATTAAGGGGGCAGAAAACTCTTAACCTAATAGAGCTAATGTCTAATCTTTTGCTTTGCTAGTCACTTTTATCCCCCCACTAGTTACTGTATATCTTAACTGTGACTTTTTTGGCACTTTTCACATTTTTATTTTTTTTTTAATTACAAAAGTACGTCTGTTCTTAACTAATGGTGTTTAAATCACATTTAAATCTGTAAAGATCTATTTTGGCACAGGTTTATTTAATCATCGATATAGCAATTATTATTTCATTATCAATGTAGCATTTAGTTACACCTCTTAGAACTATACCACATCCTGCTAAATGACTGACCAGATATGTTTTTTTTATCTTAAGTTTCAGTACATCACTTATTCAATAGCAGCATCTTCACAACTTAAAAAATAGTATATGCAAATCTACTCAACATCTAGGTAAATCCAAAGCTCCTACACAGACAGAATAAAAGGACAAGACTTGACGACATGCTACTACGTATATTGCTTTCAGTACTCATCACATTTTAACTATTTTCCCAAGTACTAATGAAAGAAAAAACAGAGACAATCCCATATATGTACTTTTAGTACTGAATACAAAAACTACAAAACAGAAAGCTGCTCCTTGACACTACATTGGCACCTTAATTAGTTTTCACATTGAATTGTCACAGTAATATCTTGCTTTTTGTGTTAATCAAATTGAACTCTGATGTTACAATAAAATATTTTCAATGTTTGTGTGGGTTTATCTATGTGTATCTTTGTATGTGGGGGATCTACTGAGACTAAAACATGACTAATTCCACTGTTCAAGTGTCTCATGAATTACTGCATCATCATGGGTAAAACCGTATGCACAGATGCACTCTAAAGTGCGGCGGCACTCGATTGCTATTGCTTCCTCGTCTTGATCTTCATAGCTTTCCCTTAAAAAAAATCTGCCGTCCACACATAACTATGATGTCCCTTCGTTTGGAAAAAAAATGGGCAACTAGCTAACTGAGTACCTGGAGTACCTTTCCCAAGACAAACATTTCTATCTTCATCCAACTTGTTAGTCCTCCTCACCTAGGGTACAACTGCTTCTAGTTCAGGTATCTACCCAAACTCGCGCCTGCAAGCTTGCTGCACACACATACCCACACTCACCATACAAACACATCGATGGCTCGGAACAAAATCCCTTTGTAAAGAGTGACCTGTACTTGATAGTCTCAGGTGTGATGTGCCCGATTGTGATCTATTGCAAGCTTTGACGTTCTACTCTGTAGAAACATCTTCCCTTTATGTTTCGTCAATGTTTTGTGAAAGGGCAAGCACACATGCACTGTTACACCAGACATCGCCACCCATGGAGAAATGTGAGAGAAGGGGGTCTCTGGGTTGATGTGTCAGAATGGGAGTGCACGAAGGTAAAAAGGGGTTGAGAAGAGGTGAGGGGAGGTGATGGTTTTTAGATGAGAATAAAGAAGCCTCCTTACCAATTGGTTCAGATTTACTCTCCCTGGTGCTCCAATAGCAAAGGAGAGGAAAGAATCATAACTTTAGTCAAGAGAAGAGAGAGCACAGCGCTGTAGCCGTCCAATCTGTTTGGGAATGCTCTCTATTTTAACATACTGTATGCAAGCCTGGTCTTTTAGCAAATTGCATAACATCATGATATGTATTGGTGGTGGTAGCTTTTAAATAGATTGCATCCAGTAAAAATATTAAATATGCTTGTTTCCTTTCTTGTCGTATCACTCTTTTTGAGGACACAAATTTGTCTAGACAAAATAAATAGGCTATACCATCCTCTGCCCCTTCGCAATAAATATACAACCTCTCGATTGGGAGTAAGTTATTGGGTTTTGGTAAACTGGAAAATTACATTTGGATACTGCAACGTGATGTCCAATAATCTCAAAGAGCCTGATCTCAACCTAATTAACCATTCCGATCCTGATCCTCTGCTTCCTTACTGTGAACAGTTCATTGAATCCATGGAGGTTGGTATAATATGAGACGTTCCACGTGAGTATATTCCATCATTGTGGTGCATCAACGTGATAACGATAAAGAACCCTGACTTTTCCTGGCCTTCCATCATGGCCTCCACACTTCACAGTGCATTAAGACGAAATTCAGTGTACTCAGATTAAAAAACAAAACAAAAGGAAAAACAAACTAGGACCTTAGTAGCAGCAAATACGTCAAACATGGGTAGTTCTAATCTGCACAGAAAGTTGTTCACATGGCCAGCCCATATATTTTAGAAGAGTGTAGGTGATCCTCATATATGTAATCAAAACACTAAGACAACAAGTCTTAGATTTAGTAGTGGCTTGGGAACTATACTGAAAATAGGGCCAGCAACCTGCTTTAACAGCAACACAATTTCTAGGGCAGACCATGCAACTAATCAGCCTGTGCCGATCAGAGCGTAAATTTGTTTCGTGGCCGTAATTGTTCAGTAGTATGTGTTCATTTTCGTATTTGATCAGGAATATCTATGCAAATCTTCCAATGACTTCAACAGAAGATTGTGCAGACATTCGACTGCAGTGGCTCTAAGTGCACAATATATTTAGTACCGCAGAGATCTGGACAGAAGGGCAGCGTAAACTATAGACTGACTTTTTGTACATTATAGAAAGCGATGAACTTTGATAAAGAGTTTTATTCTTGTCACGGGTACACTCCCTTGGACTTGTGCAAAGACCTACATTCTCTTTCAGTAGATATGTGAATAAATTGTCTAGTCCCATTGTGATTTCAAGTCTGCTCATGATCAAACTGAGCATTTGATAGGTAACAGTTTACTGAGGGTGTTTGTGTGTGCGTTTGAGTGTGTGAGAGTTTTTTGTTGTTTAAACTGTATTAATATCACTGTACAGTACATCTGCCCCTTTACTCTGTTGGTGCCGACCGTGTAGTTATCACTGGATGTTAAATAAGACATGTATTACATGGACACGATTCAATCTACTTAAATAAAAAACTAAATCCAAAATATTGTCTTTACATTCATGTCAACCTGAATTCACATATTAAGAAAAACAAAAAAGAAATACCTCAGTCCTTATGGGTAAAATCATATTAATAAATAATGCTAATGGTGATGATAATTTGTAATAATAATAATGTAGTAGTAATAATAATGATAATAGTATTTGTATAAACAACAGATTTCAATTCCCATAGAGAAATTGGCCCTGGTACTAAATATTCTGACCAAAGCAGCTGCATTTTGCATCCTGGCCTGTGTCCACAACATGATCTACAAGCTTCCCTTATGCTAACAACATCTGTAGTAGCATCAAATGGCATGCACCTGGTCAAACTGGGACCCCAGGTCAATGTCTAGTGGTGCTGAGAAACCCTGGAGCATCATCACATCCCCTGCCCTATCCTGCCCAGAGAAGGGCAGGCTGGGATGGGGAGGGCCAGGGTGAGGGGGACTGGGGTGGGTTATGGGGTGTCACAGACTGGTGGGGAGGGGGGGGGGGTTATTTTCAGTCTCAGGCCCTCTTATAGAGTGGGCATGGGCAAAAGAGTGGGAATTAAACTAAAGACTAAAAAGTAAAGAACAAAAATCACTCAGCTAGGAGGGGATGGGGGTGGGGAAAGGGCTGATTCCAGCGGGGTTGGATGTCCAATTGCTCCACCCCATTCTCCCCCATCCCACCACCTTGCCCACCTGCTGGGAACCACAGCGCGGCAGCATGCCAGGTTGAAATGCCATTCACTGCTGTCCAGAAAAATGCACAAAAAAAAAAAAAAAAACAATACAATTTTCTAAAGATCAAAACTTAAGAAATAAACCCATATTTACATTTTACACATTTTCGCAATTTTCAATTTTCCACTTTGAGAGGATATTTTTCCATCTTTTTTCTTAATACTGAGATTTCCACAAAGTATGTGGTTGATTTTCTTCATTATTCGTGCCCTTCATCTCTTTCTCTGTATCTTCCCATCCCCCACTCTTTCTCTCTCCTTTTTCGTACTCCCTGTTTTTAGCCCAACTTCTGCGGATTGGTGGCCCTCACACCCTGCTCGTATGTGATTCGCTGGCTGATAAGATATTGGGCTGCCTGTGTGGCGGCTGGTGATCCGGTAATGGTAACTTTACGGTTTCTGGTGCCAGGAACAAATTCTCCCTTTTTGGAGATCTGAATGCGGGCTCCTGTCAGTTCTTGGTACTCCACAAGCGTTTTGCCTCCCTTCCCCAAAATGGCACCAACCAAGTTCTCTGGCACGGCAATCTCCACCACATCTTTGGCCCCCTCCGCTAGCTTCTCAGTGGCCAGTAGAGAGCTTGCCACCAGCGGGGAAGCAGCACTCAGGTAACCATTGGTGGCTCCGGTGGCGGCGGCCAGCGAGCCTAACGTGAAGCCACCCAGACTAGTGGCTGGGTGGCCGGCGCTGCTGGATGCATCATTAGCGTATGAGGCTAGCAGGTTAGCAGCTGCAGCTGCAGCAGGGTTTGCACTAGCAGCCACAGCAGCGAGGACTCCTGAGGCGGCCGCGGGGTTGAGCCCTAGACCCAGAGAGTTGGTATTGTATCCGTAGCTGGCTAACGTGTTCAGCGCTGACGTGATAGCCAGAAGGTCATTCCCTGAGAAGCTGGGCATGGTGGTGGGGAAAGCACCCACTCCAGCCAGACTGGCCTGCCCCAGGAGACTAGAGGCTGTGGCTGCCGCTGCAGCAGCAGCTGCCGGCATCACCTCTGCTGAGTTGGCGTATGGGGAACCTGTGGGGTTGGAGTTGGCCACGGGGCCAGATATATTGGAGTAACTGATGTTGAGACAGCTGCTGCTCTGTGGGTCCTCCTGGATCTTCTGCACGATGATCTCCACGGCCTTGCGGTTCTGCTCAGGCTCTCCGCTAATGGTAACCACACGTTCCTGCAGGTTAATGCCTTCTGGTTTCTGTGAAAGCTGGACCCAGGCTCCGGACTGCTCCATGACTGCCTTCACTGTGGCCCCGCCCTTACCGATGATCAGCCCTGCCGTGCTGTTGGGCACTATCAGCTTGGCCTGAAAAGGACATAAGCAGAGAGCAAGAAGTCATGCTTCTGTGAATGAGTCACTCTCCCTGCAAAAAAAAAAAAAAACTGGTTTGCTGGTCTAAGCAGGTTTAAGCTGGACTAACTGATCTGCCAGGCTGGCTAAGCTGGTGTTCAGCTAGTTTAGCTGGTCTCCCAGCCTGGCCAAGATCAGCTGGTTTAGCTGGTTGGTCAGCTGGTCTTCCAGGCTTAACATCTGAAAAGTGCCCAAAACCCTTCTATAACCAGCAAACAGACCAGCCTGTCCAAGCTGGGACACTGGCTAAAACCAGCAAACCAGTTTAAGCATTTTTTTTTTTTTTTTCAGCAGGAATGAAAAAAGCATACTATAACTCATGCTACTTTATTATGAGCCATTTCTCAGTCTTGGGATTTAAAAGTAGAATGTGTGATTTCATCCCATTAGCTGTAGCACAACTATTGTCTTTGAACAAAAATAAGTATTTTTGTGGCAATTACACCCATATGTTTTTAAAACCAAAGCCTGGCTTTTAGACTTTAAGGTACTTACTTCATTTCAAGTTGCTGTATCATCAATTGTTTGAGTTGCTGTATCATTAAAGCATAACTCCAACTGAATTTTCAGATGACAGATGAGTTTAATCTAGTAATTTAGTGCAACAGCAACATAGTGTTCTCAGTGAGCAATTTTCAGACAATGCCTGTGAAAAATAATTTCCTCTTTGATAGAAGAAAAAAGTGTAAACAGTGGTTACCATGGTTTCTTTCCTTACTAGAAAGGCTTGCTTTTCTGAGTAAGCACAGGCTACGTTCATACAGTCAGTGTTTGGGATTGACAACTGCATTTACTTATAGGTGTGTGTCTTTAAATGTCCCGTTCATACAACAGCTTACAGTAGCGGCTTGAATACTGTCTGTATGAATGAACAACCGAAGTGGTGTTAGAATACGGGCTTGACTCACCACAGGTGTTAGAAGACGGGCTTGAATTCGGTTGTTCGTGTAACGGTATGAAATGTTCACAGTACGATAACTTCACAAAAAATACAGCAGTATTACCGTATCACAGTATTAAAGTAATTATTAGCAGTTTATTTTGTATTTATGAAGTGCATTTTTTCCGGAAATAAAGACGTTTTTTTGTAATTAAAAAAAAAAAAAAATGTGAAAAGTGCCAAAAAAGTCACAGTTAAGATATTGACAACAACAACAGATAAGTCGCATCTCTGTATAAATCGCACTGACAGAGATTGTATTCGGCAGGCTATACCCGGGAGCAGCCGCCACAGTCCAGACTTCCCTTCATCTGCTCAGAAGTCAGATGCGCTACATTATGAAGATTAAATTACCTCAGGAAATACAGATCTCTATGCTTTGTAACTCTATGCAGTATACAAATAAACAGCTTTTAGTCTGTGACTAAAAAATTGTGTGTTGTTTTCTATTCATTCATTAACGTTAGAGAATGTCTATCTGTGGATATTTCTGATAACTGAACCCTTTATACTGTGCATGAATTATCCATTTCACTGACTGAATGTTTTTCCTACGAGTGTGATGAAAAGTAGAGTTTGTTAGGAAAATAATGTTTTGATGGACAAAATGTAGTCAAAATATTTTGAATTGCCACTTTAAAAACGCTTCTACCGTCTCTTTGACTAATGTTTTCATCTGTTTGTGTGTAAGCATATGTGCTTTGGTATGCGTGCGTTTGAACGTGCCGATATTAATCACGTATAAATTATGTATATAAGTCGCAGGACCTTTCAGATGATGAAAAAAACGTGACTTATATTCAGGAAAATACAGGTAGTCATAGAAATCTTGTATATCTGGGAGTGTTATGAAAAGGGGTTTATAATTTATTGGACTATATACTGTATTTTCACTTACATTCATCTCCCCAAAATTCTTGGGATGATCACGGATGTGGCTCTTCATGTTTAAAGTGTTCCCTGCCTGAGCCAACACTTTTTAGACAAAGTTTACTGACTGGCTAACCATCACTGATGATGCCTTGTGGGTCTTTTAAAAAACCAAAATATTCCCACACCCCGGATTTCATTCGCTTGGTGGGGGGAAATAAAGGTTCAGGCTTTGACATTTCTCTCTCTGCCGTGCAGTTCATACGTGTGACTTTTAAAATGAAGTGAAGGTTTAGTGAAACAGGAGGATGTAGAAATGTATTTGATTAAGTTTATATGATGCTGTATAAATGTAGCCAATTCTTTCTTAATTTAACTGATATTTTCAATGGAAACTTTTATTCCTTTACTTGGAATTTAAACAAACGAAAAAAAAAAATACTATGTAAAATACTGATACTGTGAATGCAATACCGTGAATTATAAATGTCAATGGTTTGATAACCATCTCTTTTTAAAACCATGATATACCATGAACCATGAAACCATTACATCCTTACACCACAGTGACAGTGATTGAAGTAAATATTAAAGATGGCGACGTCCATAACACCGGCATGTCTTATCAGAATACCGCCACGTTATTAAATAAACAAGTACAAATGAGGTGCGAGTTCATTCAGATTATAATTAACCGACAGCAGCTTTGAATGTTTTTAACTGGGTGCAGAGTGCAGCATTTGTCACGTGGCTCGCAATCACGAGCAGTTTCGGTGAAAGAAAGCGTTTGGATCTTCGGATGACACGCAGCTCATATCTCTGTCTCTGAGTTAATGAAACTCCTCATGATTAACACGAGACACATGTGTGTACAGTGCTGCATGGCTTTAACAATATATGGCGTGACAGACAACTAGTTGTCCAGTGCGGTTCCATTCACACAGCACTGGTTTGCCGAGAATGAGGTTGTGAGACCTGAAAATTTGCGGGTGTCAGTTTGGTTATAGAATGCGGTTGTCACACTCGTAAATAACCGACTTGTATGTGAACACAACCGTATTAAACACTCAAAACAGGTCTGACAACCATATTCTGCTGCTGTGTGAATGTGGCCACAGTGACTCAAGCTAATACTTTGTACTAAAGCTTTACACAAAACACAGAACATACTGATCTTGTTAAAATGCTGCTAAACACTGTTAGAGATATAAGACATATTCATTCAAATTTACCTGGGATTTCTTTCCTAAACTTTATTTGATTTTGTTTGTTTGTAGGTAGCTAACAAATTGTCCATTAACTTTTTTTCAACATTAAGATTTTAGGTTAAAATTTATATTAATGTATAAGGAAAAGTGTATATTTTAGATGCTGATCGCCATTTCTTTTAAGGTTTTTACCTTTTTTTAATTACCAATTTATTTTTATTTTTTTACAGTTAAATAATCCAGTTGTCCTGCAATGAATTTTTAAAAGTATAAATATCCCATTTAGTCTCTCACAAATCACAAATTTAAAACTGGAAACACATATGCAGAATTTTCTAAGTATGCTATTTTTATATTTTTTTTACAATTTCAGATTTTGTCACTTAAGTGTTGCCCTATGCAAAATGTCACATTGAAATACAACAAAATCAGACACCTTTTAAATCATTAAACAAACTAAAATATTAAATTATCCAAGAGAGAAAAGAGTAGAAATGGATAAGATTAGTGAAACAAAAATGCACATAAAATTAAGATAAAATTTGGACAACAATACAAAAATATTACTTGTATCATTATTATAAAAAAAGACCATTAAATGTTGTTACAATAGAGGCATACACTACAGCACTGATTAAAATTGTACATATTAGAAGATATACATAAAGATGCATGTATGTTTTTTCTTGTACTTTCTGAGCTGTGAATCACTAGGTAAAAAGAGGCTCCTCCTGAAAAGCATTGACTCCCAGGGGTCAGCGTTTCCATGGAAACTCAACTCCAGCATTCAAGGGGGACTGAAAGGGAGTCGGAATGATGCATAGCAACCAACCAACCACCCTCCATCATATACGCTCTCAACAATTCACTTAAAACCACCACCTAGTAATTCCATAATACTGCACGTCAAAATGCACACCTTTCCAATACTGTACTACACTACTCTATAGCCCACCCAAACACCATACACAAACTAGTAAAGGACACTTTTGCTTTTATATTTGAAAAAGAAAAAAAGATTAGATTACTTGAAATATTCATTCATTATCTGAACTGACAAATTAGCACTTGATGTCTTTGGTCACGGCCTGATAAATCTATGCTTTGTATCAGTGTAAAAAAACGAAATATGCATTGTGCTGTTCGATTTTGACAGTTAATTACTCCGTATAATGAAAACCTCCAGCCCTCCCCATTGAAAATGCTGGATTCTGAATATTTGCACTGTCAAAATGACAGATAGAGAGATGAAAATCGTAAAAAAGGGGAGACAAGAGGAGTGGGTAGATGTGAGTGTTGATAGATGTGTGTGTGTGTCTATGGGGGCGTGTGTTTTTATGTGTGTGTATGTATATGAACAAAGCGAAGGAGAGAGAAGAGGAAAGAAGAGAGGGTGAAGAGGGGGTGGTGTTCGGCTCAGTCTTACGTTTGTCTCTTTTGTGAGTCGTTCCGTTCTTTTCATTTGCTCCCTCAAGGTTTGCTGTAGCTTTCTGCCCACAGACATGTCTTTACATAGGTTGTTTAGCCTTGCCACTGTAGTGCTAACTCTCATTCAGCTTAACTGAATTACCATATAAATGAAAAACTGGTGACAGGAAATTTCATGGATTTCTACATTCGCTTTTTTACCTCGGTAGAACAAACAGAAGGACACTTCTATGCTAAACGTTTTGATCAAAATTGTCTTATTCACAGTTGTCTTTTAATGCAACTGAAATCAGACTGTTTTTGTTTTTAACACCAGAGAACATTTACTGTGATTGATCAGTACTGCACTAGTGCAAATGCAGCAAATCGGTCCTGATCTGGTAAATCTTAACTCCAGATGATCATATATTAAATTACAGCTGTTGAGTAAAATATTATTAAATAAATTAATTTTATTTTAGAGATACTGTTTGTATCTTTAAAGGTGATGTGTGTGATTTGTTTTCTACATCCCCAATTCCAAAAAAGTTGGGACAGTATGAAAAATGCAAATAAAAACAAGAAGGAGTGATTTGTAAATTATATTCAGCCTTTGCTCTATTGAAAGCACTACAACTGCACATTATATGATGTTTTACCTTATGAATTTCATTGTTTTTTTGAAAATGTACAGTAAATTCAAATCAGTTGATTGAAACACGCTAACAAAAGTTGAGATGGGCAATTTAAGACTAATAACAATTTGACGAGTTGAAATAACAAGGCGATGTGAAACAGGAGATGTGAAACAGGTGAGGCAATTGTGTCATAGTACTGTATACTGTATAAACAGCCTCCAAAAACAGCCTAGTCCTTCAAGAGCAAGGATCATTCAAGACTTGTCAAAAAAGAGATGCTTCAGCAAATAATCCAGCACTTTGAGAACAATGTTCCTCAAAGACAAACTGGAAGGATTTTGGGCATTTCACCCTCTACAGAGCACAATATAGTTAAAAGATTCAAGGAACTGGTCAAATCTCGGTGCGTAAAGGGCAAGACGAAAACCACTTCTCAATGTGTGTGATCTCTGATTCCTCAGATGTCACTGTCTTAAAAAACGGCATTCATCTGTAATGGATATAATGAACATGGGATTGGGATAACTTTAGTAAATCTTTGCCACTGCATACACAGATGCGAGTTAAGACTTTACTATGCAAAGCAGAAGCCCTACATCAACACTGTCCAGAAGCACTGCCGACTTCTCTGGGCTCGATCTCTTCTTAGATGGAAAGTAGAACAGTGGAACTGTGTTTTTTGGTCCAAAGGGTCCTGAAAGTTTTTAAAAAACACGGCCGTCGTGTTCTCCTGACCAAAGAGGATAAGGACCATCCACGTTGTTATTAGCCTCAGGTTCAAAAGCCAGTGTCTGTATGGGCCAGGGGTGTGTCACAGCCCATGGCATGGGTAACTCACACATCTGTGAGAACACCATGAATGCAGACAGATATGTAAATATTTTGGAGCAACATATACTGCCATCCAGCACCATCATTTCCAGGGATGTCCTGGCATTTTCCAGCAGGACAACTTCAAACCACATACTACCTGGATTACAAGTGCATGGCTGTGTAAGCAGAGAGTGTGGGTGTTAGATTGGCCTGACTGCAGTCCTGACCTGTCTCCAATTGAGAAAGTGTGGCACATTATGAAGCACACCATAAGGCAACGAAGACCCCGTACAATTGTGCAGCTTAAGACCTACATAATGGATGAACGGGGGAAAATTCCACTTTCTAAACTTAACAAACTTGTGTCTTCAGTGCCCAAATGCTTAATAAGTGTTATTAGAACAAATGGTGATGTTTCACAGTGGAAAACACTCGACTGTCCCAACTTTTTTGGAGCGTGTTGCAATTATCTGATTTGAAATTACTGTATATTTAAAAAAAATAATAATAATTTAATTCACAGGTTAAAACATCATATAATGTGTAGCTGTAGTGCTTTCAATATAGCAAACGGTGATTCTAATTTACAAATCACTTATTTTTGTTTTTATTAGCATTTTTCATACTGTCCCAACGTTTTAGGAATTGGGATTGTATGTTATGTTAATACTTCCTCATATCTATTTTTAGGTTGATTTACGAAAAAGTGTAAACACTGTGTTTGGGTAGAAATCTGTTTGATCAACCAGTGGAAGACAGGGAAAGGAAATCTGTCATTATTTTTGCAATAATCAAAAATCAACAGTGCCATCCACTTTTTCAGCTGTCTTGATCCCGACCAATAATTGTGCAAATCTCGCAGTTACAACTAAGTCCACTGGGGGGCTCTGTGGATGTGTGTCATTGAGGTGTTGGATGAGAGAAGATATGATGGCATTTGTGATTTTGAAAGCAAAGCCTAGTGTAGCACTAGCCATAATTGTAACATTTTGTTTCTTATTAAATTCTACTCTATTAATATTCGTTTTTTGTTGGAGTCCAATGGAAACCAACGGACGAGGATCTGCTTTTATGAAGGAAAGAATATGCGAAGCGGTATGAGAAACTCTGAAGCTTATAAGACCAGTATATGTGTATGTATGTTAAATTCCTTAACATGGGCAAAGCACATTTTATAGAAAGCCAACTTTCACCACTTGTTTTTCTGAATAACAGCATGTGAAATGATAAAAATTGTATGGCCTTTATGTAGACTCAAAGTTTAAATATGTGCCATCAGTATTGGTTTCTATGTAAGTTCCGGGTGAGTGAAATGTTTTTTAATATTAAGTCTTTTAAAAAAATTTTTATTAATGCATATTGTTCATTTTAAAAAAATAAAAAATAAATTAAAAAAAATCCAAAAGAAAAGCACAGTTTGTTGAAGTTACCTTATTTTGAAACTATTCTTGGTAACGTTTGTGAATAAAACAAAATATAAATTTCACGTACGTGTCATACTTGTTATTTGTTACTAACATTTTAATTTACAAGTAATCAATTACTCATTTTTTTGTGGGTTAGAGTACTCTACTAAAAATTACTCATCCCTAATATGCATTTGTGAGAACAACTGTTATGTCTAACCATAAAATATCTATTAGCATAATTTTTAAGTGACATTTGCTTCTACTTTTAGCAGATCAGTTCCTTCCTTTTTTTCTTCTCTGTCTCTTTCTTTATGACGCCATCATTTTTAATGATCGCACTTGGCAGGACAAGTGCTGATAGAATCGAGTCTCTTGGGTAAGAATCTAGCCACGTCAACATATATCCAGGTTAATTTCAGTGAATGCATCCAAGTGCTGAGCTAGAAGAGGTGGATGCCCCCTCCCTCTATCTATAAAAGAGTGAAAGAAAGTGGGAGGCTGAGACAGAAAGAGTGCAAGAAAGAGAGAGATGCCTGCTGCTGTGCCACCAGCCTTCTGAGACTACAAGGCTTTGATGAATTGTCAGGAGGATGTGGCAGGGGGTTGTGGGTAATAGGCAATGAAAGCTTGGTCAGCCATGAAGGACATATGTGTACGTACTCCATATGTAGACTGTATTACTTAGTTTGAGTACTGCAACAAAAAAACAAAAATAATAAGACCAGCATCAGAGGCAAGCACAAATTAATCAAAGGATACGGTCTCTATGCGTGGGTTTTGCTGAAACGGCAGATGAGGCCCCCTGAGTCTTTGTAGCAGCAGATCCGGCTGCACTCTGATGTAAGATGTGTTCCGCCACTGAGAAAACAGTTCAAACTTCCTCTGAACTCTTTCTACTCATGTTCATGCAATAAGAGAGGCAAAATGTACCCATTGCTTGACAACACCAAAGATCTTTACCATAGGGGTGGGAATTGGTGAGTCCTGGCTATACGATATGTGACCTTGTCCATCATTTTGAGTTGCATTGACCCAGAATCAAATTTTGAGCTCTATGCACTAAAGTAAAAAAGGTCTCAACTTTCTAATTATATGATTTTATGTTTTTATCCCAAACCGTTGCCAGGATATAATAATTTGACTGTTGAGGCTCTTAAGATTCAATTTGCGCATACATGCAGAGATCGCGCATCCTCCGGCACAGAAGAGGTTCAATTTTCCTAGTTGTATCCACTTCGCATCTGTAATTTAAATGTGAGCAATTTGCTCTTCTCTATAGTTCGTTTTATCAAGCTAACAAACTATGGACATTGGATTACTTTCCTGAGGTAAATGTGTGCAGTAAAGTGAGGGTTGTTGATATCATTGCCTTCTTCCAATGGATTACATGAGAGATGATCATTTTAGCCAATGGCATTGTGTCTTTCAACATCCCATCTCATGTTCATTCATGTGTTTTTCATGCTCTATTTCTGTATTAAAAAGAAATGCTGATTGGAGGAGAGACACTATATGCAGTGCTCCCGTCTGAATTGACAACAGCACGATTTGACACCACATTAAAGAGCAAAAAAACAACATTTATAGTTTGAATATCATGATACCATTGACATCGTTTGAAAGCTGTGACTTTGTTTGATCAAAAACAACAGAAACCCCTCCCCAAAAATTTGACTAAACTTTTGAAAAACTGCCCATTGCGACTTACGACACAGTCTGAACGAGCACGACATCTGAGTTGTCAATATCATTTTTTTTTACCACGATATAACGATACATTGAAAAATGGATTTTTCTCCCACCTAAATAAATTGTAAAAAATGCTTTTTATTATTAAAAACACAAATTTCCATCGACTTAACTTGACACATTAATTTGTGCCATTTTAACTTGATTTTATGTATTTTCAGACTTACAACTTGATTTTCTTCATCAGGAATTAAATTTAAAGTGGTTGAAAACATGCAATGAACCTATCATTGCAGGCTCTATATTTCTCAAACAATGACCCCTGGACAATCCCACCTAGCAACTGTTCGAGCCCTTTCCACCTCTGTCCCCGGAACAGTGCCTGACTCTATAGCTCTAGCTGTTTGCACTTTGAAGTCTTAAGCGCTTGCCTTTAGGTTAATCGCCTGTCTCCTGATCCAAGGCTTAGCCGCCCATCTCTGCACAGCATCTGCCTCTGTCTGTGTGCGCTGTTTGCTGGCATTGAAAAGAATAAAAGACTCCATACGAGTTAAAAATAACACCCACTTCTCGTCCTCCTCACCTTGGTATTATGACAGTCATGAGGGGTTGGTGTTTGCTAGCGAGGGTCTTGCACCAGTGGTTTCAATTCTCAATCTCTGTAATTCTGTCAGAGGCAGGAAGCAAACTCGCAATACGGTTTGGTGCTGATTTTCATTGTCATTTTTTTATTTCTCATTTAACCTCACATCAAACTCAGTTTGCATCCTAAGACATGATGATTCAGAAAAGGCGAAATCTGGAGCCATAGCTAACAAGTTTGGAAAGAGGAACCTATTGGAAAAATTATGCATTTGGCTAGACATTCAACAACTTTAGTGAATCACACAAAAACATGTCCATTGTCCAGGTCAAATTTCAACCCAAACTCAAAAGAAATTTTATTTACAAAAAGAAAATTAAGCCTAAGGACAATATATAATACTTCCATGACAATTAAGGAAAATTGCCTTTTACGAATTAAGAAAATGTTTTTTTAATTTTTTTTTTATCCCCATTATTCTCAACTGATCCTTCGCTAAACCCGCCTTAAAAGCATTTCTGACCAATCCTGTCTTAGCAGCTGTTTAAATAACTGTCAAGAAGAGCATATTATGGATTTACTTGTGTCAGTCCTCATTCCCAAATAAGCATGAAGAACATCAGCGAGGACACCTACATTTCCTCCAAGGTAATAACATTAATTCATTTATGTATTGATTCATGTAATATTAAAAGCTACAGTAAATAAACAGTAAGCATTTCTGTTCACTTACATTAATGTTATCTGGTGTATTATCGCAATTATATCACAATTTTAAGTGACTGTGATAATTGCTGTTCTTTATTCTGATTCACAATCTCCACATTTTTCAATCAAATTACTGTGCAATTTAATGATTTTTGTAACAAAAAAGTCAGATAAATATGTCCTACAATGTCACTCTTCATTCCAGCCCACTTAAGAATATTATCCATTCCATTTAAGAGAACATTTAGCAAAAAAACCTCACTGTTTATGGCAATCTCCCATTGATTCTTCCATGGGAAGTGCTGCAGAGCTTGTCAGAGCGAGCGATCATAATCAAGGGGGGCGGAGATAAGCGAAGGGTCAATTGCAATTCTAATTAGATTATTATTCCTGTAATAAAAATGACTGTAATTTTTTTTTTCTTAAATCAATCAACAAATACTACCACGAGGTAAAAATTATTTAACGTTTTTAATTTTATTTTTATTTTTGTGTGTGTTTCTTTTGTTTGTTTGTTTTTTACATTACGATAATGAAAATATTGTAATATATTTAAATACAATTTGTGGGGGGAAATAATTTGTGCTTAACTGTCATGAATATAATGTCACAGTGCAAAAAAAAAAAAAAAAAATCTTAATTGTTCTAAAAATAGGCTTTGTTTTCTTTAAGAATTTTTTAGTTTTTTTTTCCATTTCTTCCTATTGATTATTGAAGTGAAATATGACCCGAACATGTTCTTTTTGTGAGATTCATCCACTATGGTATTCCCCACAGTCAATTAACATTTGCATTCATAACATCAATATAGATCTGTAGAACAGATTCTAACTTAAGTGAGACTTTTCCCACACAAACAAAGCAATCTTAATCCTCAGCTCTCTACACTGTATTTAATAACCCTAAACATAATCACAAGTGGTGTTGCACCCAAAAATAGTCAGTCCTGTAATGGCAGAGCTCACTGCATTTCCAAAATGGGACTCCCCAAGTGCCACACCACCTTACAATAGTGAATATTGAAACTTATGAATTTCACTTTAATTTGCACTCATTTCCCCAATGTGAAATTTCGGTGGAACCTTAAAGGAACAGTTAACCCCCCCATTACCCTATTTTACTCTGTGAAGGCAGGATGTTCAGTCTCAGTCACCATTCACTTTCATTGTATGGAAGAAAAAAGATGCAATCAAAGTAAATGATGACTGAGACTAACATTCTGCCTAACATCTCCTTTTGTGTTCCATGGAAGAAATAAAAAAGTATTGGTTTGGAACGCATGAGAAAATTATTTTTGAGTAAACTACCCATTTAAATTAAGCTCATATAGGCTACTCAGCGGTATGATTGAAGATCTAAAGCCATCATTATCAAAATGGCTAAATGTAATATAATCTCACATCAGAAAATATTTACCTTGGCATATGATCTTAACTCTAGCCTTGAAGAGCTAGTCTTGACATCACAGATCTCTCTAGAATGCAACAGCAAAATAAAGTATGCGCCTTACAAATGTATTTTTAATAAAGATCTGATTTATTATTTATTTTTATGCCATTTCAGACAGCTCTGGTCTTGCATCAGTCAAAGAATGTTACAACTCATTTCCCCAGGGGTCTGGCTGAGGATTAAGGATGTGCGAGCTTTGGATCGGGACCCTCATCTCACAGACAATATGAGATCACAACAGTCCAACATCAATGGGACAATTTGCTTTTAAGGTAAGACTGACACTGACTGTTAGCCCTTTTCCACCGACATGGTTCGGGTGCGGGTTCCTGATAGGGCTGGGTGGTATGTAAAAATTTGTTGTTGCAATAATTGGCTTAAAAAATATAGTGATATCCAATTACATCGTCAACCCACCTGCCAAGGGTCGGTGAATTTTTTTGCTTTAAACATTTTATTCATTTATTGAAACACGATAAACATAAACAACATTTCTAAATTCAAATTGCACTTTAAACTAAACAAAAAAAGCAATAAAATAAAAGTGATCAAAAAACGTCCTGGTTACTTTCGTAACCTCCATTCCTTGATGGAGGGAAGGAGACATTGTGTCGATGTAGTGACACTAGGGGTCACTCTTGGGAGCACCAAACACCTCTGATTTTGAAAATGGCCAATGGGAATTGGCGAGTGGAATTTGCATGCCACTCCCCCGGACATATGAGTATAAAAGGAGCTGGCTCACAACCACTCATTCAGGTTTTGTGCTGAGGAGCCGAGACAAGGTCCCGGCCATTTCAGCGGGTAGTTCAGTATTGTGGCAAGAGGGACACAACGTCTCGTTCCCTCCATCAGGGAACGGAGGTTACGAAAGTAACCAGGACGTTCCCTATCTATCACTCACTTGACGTTGTGTCGATGTAGTGACACTAGGGGTCCCTATACAAAATGCCACAATAAGCTGAACTGTGTTATGTGGACTGGCGGTGCGAGACGGGCAGACCACTGTGTGCCTCGTAGCCAGCGCACCAGGCCGTCACGTAACCTCCCCCAACGCTCTTATGAGCGTCGAACGGTCCTTTGGGAACAAGTCGAAGCGCAAGCCACGCATCCAAGCTCCGGGCGAGGGGGACAAAGTGGACAATCTCGTCGGACGTACCGGCGGGTGGGGCCTCACAGCGGGGCGGAGCCTGCGGCACCACGTCGAGAGGGCTCGAGCCCCGTGGCTGTGCTGAGTCCAGGGACATCGAAGCACTTACCTGGCTCCTGATACCCACCATAGGATCAGCCGGGGAGGGGGGAGGAGGAATATCGTCCCCGCAGTCCGTCGGAACCAACCCCTGGATCGCCATACCTGCCATAAAGGAACGGTGGCCGGTGGTCGTGATAACGACAGCCGTGAGCACCGGATATGTGATCCAGGGAATGAGGAAACCGCTCCTTTTCTGAACAGCCCTTCGGGCATGCAGCGAATCAACGAAAAGGCAAAGGATTCTCCTACCGGCCCTCCACAGGCTGACCTGGGAGATGGGGGCGTCAAGAAACCGTACCTTGTCAGCTTCCCACATCTCGACCAATTTGAGCCATAGGTGGCGCTCCTGGACCACCAGGGTGGACATCGCCTGCCCGAAGTCCACGCCGAGTGCAGCTCCTGCATCAATCCCGGGTCAGAACTACCCTTGTGCAGTTCTCTTAGTGCCTTGGCTTGGTGCACTTGCAGGGAGAGCCATGGTGTGCAGGGCGGAGGTGGCCTGTCCAGCGACACCGCAGGCCTTAGTCGCCAGAGACGACGTAACCCTACAGGCGCTGGATGGGTGTCTCAGGCGGCCCTGAGTTTTGCGGGCACAGGTGCACAGCAACCGCCTTTTCCACCTGGGGAATCACCGAGTACCCCCTGGCAGCCCCACCATCGAGGGTAGTGAGAGTGGAGGAGCACAGAGACCGGGTCCAGGCAGTGAAAGGTGCCCACCACGACCTCGTGGGCTCCTCATGCACCTCTGGGAAGAAAGGGACCAGGGCGGGGCGCAGCCGTGAGCGGCGCTCCGGGCCCAGGAACCAATCGTCAGGATGTGAGGTTTCGGAGGGGTGGAGAGTTCCACTCCAGCCCGACACACGCAGTCGCCCGGGCAAGCATGGCTGCCAGCTGCGTGTCAGGCTACGACCAGGCGACCGCACCCGAAGGTGGGAGCCCAGTCGAGTCCTCAGCGTCAGACTGGACAGCCCGCTCTATGATGCTGCAATCAAGAGCTCATACACTTCGCGAGCGCCGAAACGAAATTGTGTACTCGCCCTGAGACGAGCCGGCGGTCTCATCCCAGCGGGGCAAACGAGCATACTGGGGAATGGGAGTTCCATGGGGAGTTACCCAGCGAAGTGGCTCCCATTGGGGTCCCCAAATCGGCCCCAGTGCTAACCGACGCGGCCTCAAACCCGTAGGTAGAAGGGCCGAGGCGGGGAGCTGCTGGGGTGGTCTTTCACTCTAACGAAGGAAAAACCGCAACGTTGCCATGGTCACGCTCTCGCAGTGAGAACATGACCCGTCCACGAAGGCTGTCTCCACGTTGGCAGCGCCCAAGCACGTAAGACCGTAATCGTGGCCATCGGAAGCGGAGAGGTAACGACCGCAACCAGGAGATACACACAAATGGAGAAGCATCTTTAAAAAGATGCTCTCCATTAATGTTACTCTTTTAGAAGGGGAAATATACTCTTTCAGTAGGAAGAATATACTCTTTTAGCTGCTGAAGCGCCCAGGGGCATTCTCTGCACTTCACCAGTGCAAGAGGGGGAGAAGCTGCTGTAATGCACCGTAAATCCAACAGCTTTAATTCAGCTCGCTGAACACAACCGCTCGGCTCCGAAGAGAAAATCTGAATGAGTGGTTGCGAACCAGCTCCTTTTATACCCGTATGTCCGGGGGAGTGGCATGCAAATTCCACTCGCCGATTCCCATTGGCCTTTTTTCAAAATCAAAGGTGTTTGGGACTGCCAAGAGTGACCCCTAGTGTCACTACATCGACACAACAGATAGGGAATCTTATTTAACTACCTCCCCAAATCCAAATATTTATTGTCTCCAACGGCTCCATTTGCACAGATGGAAAATTACTAATAGCCTACAGATTAAGAACTAAAGACAATTATAAATGTAAAGACAATAATAATCAAAATAAATAAGCCTAATGAATTCCCCGTGCATAACAAAATAAACAAAAGACATTTCTAAATTCAAATTGCACTTTAAACTGAATGAAAAAAGCAATAAAACAACGAAATTATGAAAAAAAAATCTTATTTGACCACCTCGCCAAATCCAAACATTTACCGTCTCCAATGGCTCCATTTGCATCATGGAATCTGCAATGCATGCCAACGTGAGGAAATAAAGCGAAGCGAAGCACAGGCTAGGCACAAGAACCATCGCAATTTTCGGTGGAAAAGGGCTATGAGAGACTTGATATAGACATGTCAATTCTTCTCAAATACCCTATATAATCCCTGATAATAATGCTCAAGATTCTGGCTTATTAATATCCCTGTGTACCATCCATTACACATGAAATTTCAGGGTTTTATGTTTCATATAGAGTGAAAACAATATTCATTCTTCACGTAAACAGGATGGTAAACACTTAGAAATTAGCAGTTAGGAATACAACTACTATTCTACAACTATTGAATGGAAAAAAGGTGCAATGAAAGTGAATGGTGACTGAGGGCTGCTAACATTCTTACTAACATTTCCTTTTGTGTTCCACATAAAATAAAATGTCATAGAGGGTTGGAACTACATGAGGGTGAGTATATGAACAGAATACAGTATATGAACTATGATAGAATTTTCTTTTTCGGGTGAACAATCACTTTAAGACTAACCAGAGGAATACACTCTCTTTCCACTATCCGCCATGACTACATAAAACAACCAAAGAAATTGCCACTCTGCAAATATTAAAGACAAACAACACAAACTGCATCAGTCCTTTCTTTCTCCCAAAAGAGATTCGAGCCTGGCATTAGAGGATGTACTTCCTTGTCTGACAAACAATGTTGTGTAAGGCACTCCTTTTCCATTGGCTCTTCTAGAAATTAGATCGATACTCCGTGGAGAGACGGTGACCTTTTTCCTGGCCGGCTGATGGATTTGAAGGTTAAAAAAGGCATAAAATATTTTAGCCAGTCACCATCCCTCTAGAGACAGGTTAGGGGAGGGGAGAGGAGAGAAAGGGAGGTTGGGCTATTGGGTGAGAGGATTTTGTTTTTTTCAATTTCAGACGTTATAGCTATTTTCCTGATGTCACTTTTAATTTAAGAGACGAGTAGGCAACACAGCAACGTTATGCTTGGCTGTCTTTGTGTGTGTGTGTGTGTGTGTGTGTGTGTATGTATGTGTGTAGTGCTCCAATGAAAACGTTTATTAGATTCATGATGCAGGATAATTAAATAGGCTGGGTTTGGTGGTGTCGTGAAGGGATGGGATGGTTTGAAACAGCACAGCACTTAAGGCAATCACACTCATCAATGTAACGTAAAGCTGTGGGTTATTACGGAAAAGGCCAGTGATGCATGGAGAAAAGCATTATTTTTTCTATGATGTTGAAGAATAGAGTTTACGGGAAAACGGTTCCACTTTTCAAAGTTATAAGTGAAGCAGGGGGAAGCCATTAATGGTGTTTCGAAGATGAATCAAAATGTTCGTAAACGTGAAATACCGAAACAGCAAATATACAGAGTTACGTTTCTTAGAAGAGAGGAAGCTTCATCTGTCATAAATTATTTCATAGATGATCTTTAAATATTTTGAATGTTAATCAGTGGTGAGGCCAGAAATTTTCCAGTAAGTGGACCCTTGCTAGAATTGGGTGGACCAGTCGCAAAATTGACCTTAATATATTTTCAGCCAGGCAAATGTTTCACAATATTTTTTTTTTTAAATCGGACAAAAAGACTAAGGTACAAGACTGTGCACTTAATGTTTTTAATGAGGAAATGAACTACAATCCTATGAAGTATATACCAACTACTGATTTTAAGGCACAATGCACATAATTGATTTCAATATAATTTTTATGTATGTTGTGTCACTTTCTCATTTGTGAGTCACTTTGGATAAAATGTCTGCTTAAACGTCTAAATGTAAGCATCTCTTAAAACATGGTTACTGTCTCTTTAAGAACAGAGCATCTCCTCACATTGAACACACGGTAGTTCTGTGCAGTTTTACTGCACAATGGCATGACGTAATACTATAAAGTAGGATATTGTTTTGTTTTGTGACAAAGAAGATATTAAAGATATTTCTTATCATAGACCTAGGCTACATATTGTCCTGGATTTCACTCAGTTTTACCATTTATTGGGACTGCCAAATGTAACATGATTATTGAATTAAACAATGCTGTAAAATGTTTTTGCGTAGTTAATGCATTTAGCCTACTTACTTTTATTTGACATTAAAACTGTTTTCCTGTTGTGATATCAAAAACCTGAACTGTACCTTTGCTTCTGTTCTTAAGAGGTGATGGATTAAGGCTGAATGCATTACATTATGTAAGGAAATAAAATCTATGAAGCACATTTCTGCAAATAAAAAAATTGAGAGGCCTATTAATTTCGTTGACTCCAAAATATGCTTATGATTAAGAACCTGCCGAAATATGGCATTGTATTTTATGGTTATTAAAAAACTTACAGCTATCTGTTTTTAGGCAGATAGTTGCAAGTAAACAAGATATCCTCACATTTGACAAACAAATTACATTATGCACACAGATGATTATACACACCCCTAAACAGGTTTTAATCAGAATAAGAAGATGAAATATGCAGAATTAGTTTACTGCATTACTGTTTTTGTCTAGCTGGCAGGGCAGAAAAGGGATTTTTGAGAGTACTGGTCTGTTCACTTATAGTGCTTGTCATAATGTTGTGCGGTGTTTGGAGTGAATGGAACTGTTGTTTATACTGAAATGCTCCCTCACCTGATTTTATCAAGCCCGCTTCATGGGTGCACTTCAGTGGTCACGTTCACGCGAATATGAAATGCTGCACAACGTATAGTGCGCATTCAAGCCATATTTAATTTCGGATGACTGTACTGTGTTCCGCAAGTCCACATAATTACCTGTCATTTCTTGACACTGCTTCAGTTCCCGCTCCATTTTAAACCAACTAGGTTCTGTCTGGCGGTATTGAATGCCCACCTCCGATTTTGGCGCTGGCCAATCATAGTGAAGATTTGGGGGTGGCACCTTGGATGGCCAATGGAGTAAACTTTCCGACAGCACTTATTTAAAGGTCACTGAAGTACGCATATACATTAAAAAAAATTAAATCACTTATACTCTCTACTTTTCAAATAAGCTATAGTTTGTGTAATGCAAAAAATCTTAAAAAGATTAATTAAAAACGAAGAGCTGCATCAATGCCATATATATATATATATATATATATATATATATATATATATTTTTTTTTTTTTTTTTTTTTTCTCTTGTCATCTTCACAGATTTAATCATGGGAAAATCTAAAGAAATCAGCTAAGACCTCAGAAATAAAAATTGTGGACCTCCACAAGTCTGGTTCATCCTTGGGAGCAATTTCCAAATGTCTGATGGTACCACATTCATCTGTACAAACAATAGTACACAAGTATAAACACCATGGGACCATGCAGCCATCATACCGTTCAGGAAGGAGATGCATTCTGTCTCCTAGAGATGAATGTAGTTTGGTGCGAAAAGTGCAAATCAATCCCAGAACAACAGCAAAGGACCTTGTGAAGATGCTGGAGGAAACAGGTAGGCAAGTATCTATATCCACAGTCCAAGTACTATATCGACATAACCTGAAAGGCTGCTCAGCAAGGAAGAAGCCAGTGCTCCAAAACCACCATAAAAAAGCCAGACTACAGTTTGAAAGTGCACATGGGGACAAAGATCTTATTTTCTGGAGAAATGTCCTCTGGTCTAATGAAACAAAAATTTAACTGTTTGGCCATAATGACCATCGTTATGTTTGAAGGAAAAAGGGTGAGGCTTGCAAGCCGAAGAACACATCCCAACCGTGAAGCATGGGGGGGCAGCATCATGTTTAGGGGGTGCTTTGCTGCAGGAGGGACTGGTGCACTTCACAAAATAGATGGCATCATGAGGAAGGAAAATTATGTGGATATATTGAAGCAACATCTCAAGACATCAGCCATGAAGTTAAAGCTCAGTAGCAAATGGGTCTTCCAAATGGACATACCTCCAAAGTTGTGGCAAAATGGCTATTGGTATTGGAGTGGCCATCACAAAGCCCTGACCTCAATCTGAAAGAAAATTTGTGGGCAGAACTGAAAAAGCATGTGCGAGCAAGGAGGCCTACAAACCTGACTCAGTTACACCAGTTCTGTCTGAAGGAATGGGCCAAAATTTCAGCAACTTATTGTGAGAAGCTTGTGGAAGGCTACCCAAAACGTTTGACCCAAGTTAAACAATTTAAAGGCAATGCTACCAAATACTAACAAAGTGTATGTAAACTTCTGACCCACTGGGAATGTGATGAAAGAAATAAAAGCTGAAATAAATCATTCTCTCTACTATTATTGTGACATTTCACATTCTTAAAATAAAGTAGTGATCCTAACTGACCTAAGACAAGGAATGTTTTCTACGATTAAATGTCAGGAATTGTGAAAAAATTGTATTTAAATGTATAAAGGTTTATGTAAACTTCTGACTTCAACTGTATATCGGCCACTGATACATCGTGCATCCCTAAAACCATTATATTCTGACAGTTATGATTGGGTGGGCCAGCTGTCAATCTGGGTAGACCCATGCCACCCTGGCCCTTGTGTGGCCTCGCCCCTGATGTAAATTAAGAATACTGAATGCATTTCTTTTCTCTTGAATGATTTGCAAATTACTGTATGTGCAGTACTTTAGATTTTCAGTTGAATAAATGACATTGGGATCGATCCTTCTGGGTATCGATCCTTAAAGCGTATTGTTTGCTCAAATATAACTGCTAATAAATGCCCAAATTAAATCCTTGGCTGTGTATTCGTGACTACTTGTAGACTAAATTAGATGCCTTCCTGTGCATTAATGGGCCATTTCCTCTCTGGATTGGAAAACAACAGGAAGCAGGAAGCAGGCGGTGCTGTGCTGAGGAAAATACAATAGGAAACTTGTGCTGACCAAAGGAAGCTACTGAAGAGTGGCACTTCAACATTATCTGAAATAACGTGGTCATAACAATGAGCCATGTGGATGATCGAATTTCATTCCTGTGTTGTGGATGAAGTGGAACAGGCACATGGAATGATGGTGGGCGTGGAAAGACAGCTTTTGGATTGAGCTTTTTATATTTAAGGTGTTAGCCGTGCCCCTATGCAGACCATTATTTTGCAGTCTTAGCGGTTGTCGTTCATGACTTGAGATCAGCAGCTGTTGCTTAATAATATGACTTCCAATCTTGCCTATCTCTCAATCAGTCTGCTGCCTGACATGTACTGCAATGACACCCATGTCGTGACAGCTGCACTGGTGGTATAATTGCAAAGGAACGCTAAGGTAAGACACGATCACATGACCACAATAACACCAAAGTAGACCAAACCTACAATTGGAAATTGGCACTGGCTATCAAATATTTGGTATCAAATAGATCATCCAACAAAAAACAAAACAAAAATATGTAAAAATAAATACATTAAAATAATGATAGATCACATTTATTACAAATACATGTAATTAGAATAAAATTAAATACAGTTCTAATGTTAAAGCACAGTATCAAGTCTATCTGTAATCTTTGATCAAATGATAAAGCATTATTTAAGGAAATTTTGGATAAATTGTACATCCTCGGATCCAAAGGCGTGGGAAGGGGGTTGCTGAGGGTGCTGAATCACCCCTTAGTGAGCAAGACTGGAAAAAAGTATCAGTGAAATTTCATTGTATGTATATTTGCAGTATATATAATAAAATTTTCGATTCCAATAAATTATTTATGTTAATAAAAATGGTGGCCCGTTTCGGAGAGATCATGCTTGTGGGCAGGGCTCTGCCAGACTGAAGAGAGCCCCTGTGATGGTGAATGATACTAGCATACTTTTTATTCTCCCTTTTTTTCCTTTTATTTGTACAAAAGCAAAACAGTGATAGTTAACAATGAAACAGTAATCTGACAATAAATTACAATTAAATTGTGTTACTGTATCATTATTGTTGTTTAATAATTTTGTAGTGTAATATTACAGTTTATGAATAAAAACAAATTAATCAATCCTCAATATAAATTTTTTTTTCCTTCAGAAGAATATTGTGCTTTACTCATGTGTAAGCTCATCCTTTGAAATTATAATAATTTATGCAAAACAAAACAAAAACAGTACAGGTTAAGGCTTGTGTGTTCTCGTGTTGCCCTGTGGAAGGCGCTAAAACCTCAGCTGAATAAAAACGTCATCTTTTTGGTGAGCGCAAGTCACATTTGGGTCTTCAAGTAATAGGTAGGACATTTCTTAATAGCTTAATATTGTAGCATATGGGTTCATTTTAATAGCTGTTTTGTCTGAACATTTATATTGTGTTTTATGGTTATTTCTCATTTACACTGACACGACAACACTTTTGAATGTGGTAGAATGTAACTAATGCACTGGCTGGCTTATTGAACGACTTTATTGCAGGTGAAAACGTTCCGTTTTGTGTGTGTGTTTACAGTGATCACGATGGGAGAAAGGTGCTTCTGGTTGTTCCTTGCAGGGTACTCAGCCTTACAGGCTCCATATGGTTAGGATTACGGTGGGGGTGGGGTTAGGGCATCTGCTGCCTCCCAGGAACAAACTGAGGCCCCTTTGTACAATGGGCGTACAGTGATAGGGAGACACTACTTCAGCGCCCCTTGCCAAAAATTCATTCCTGCGCCTTTGCTCGGATCGAACATTTTTAATATATCTCCACAATCTAATCTTTCCGCATCTCTGGACAAAGTATTGATCATCAAATTGCACAATGCAGCAGAATGCAGATGGTGCATGATGTCCCAGTAGAGACAATAGAGTGGACTAAAGTGAGGTGTGTTGCTTCTCTGATAAACCCTATAATTACATGCATTAATAATTAGGTCAGCAATGTTTCAGGAATTCAGGTTATGGTCCTGTCTTTACAGAGACTGCTCAATAAGCACAAAGAGGGCACTTCCTTAATGGACAGGCTTAACAAAAAATTAACAACAGAAAAAGGCAGCATTAGGCCTGTCGTGATTATTAAATAATCATCTGATCGCGGTTATTTGATCTACCTACGGTTATTTGAGATAACGCCCAAATAATGCCCAAATAAGGGAATTTTAAGCAAATATATAGGCTAAATGTCATCAACAGCGCGTTTGTGTGTCATTCAGTTGACTCCGAACGTCACTGAGCCGCACTGCGGATGTCAACATGAACCACTTCTCAAGTGCTCTGATGCGTGCGCCGTCAGCAGAGGCTCGTGCCAAACTGCAGCGAAAATATAAATTAACAAATATAAACTTTGATAGTGAAAGCAAAGTGCTCTGGCTTTACTTTAAACGATCGTGTAACGGCAAATGTTTCTGGTCATTGTGAGTTCATATAAGCAGTTTTAAAGGTGCACTCAGCGATTCCTGAGAAACACTGTTGATATTCGAACTCAGCTGCCAAAACAAACACATCCCTCACTTCAGTGCTCCTTTGAAAGCAGGCCTCATACATGCAGATTCATTCCTTTTACCTCTCGGGAGGTCTCTCCACGCTGAAAAGCCTCGCCGATGTTGATGCGGCTCCTAGTCCTCCACTAATCATAATCCTTCATTTTTAGTTTACATTCGTCTGACCTTTTTCTCTTGGTCTGTTTCTCAGCCATTTGTCCTCCTTGGAGTTTAGAAAGTTCACATCAGCCAGATTTGCTGTTGCTCTTCTAATGAATTTCCCTCTCACTCTGCCCCCACCCCCCATCATGTGCACTCGCAAGAACCACCCCATGTTGCTGATTGGCTGGAGTAGTGTTATGTGGATCGGTCTGATCCACTTTGTTTTTGTCCCATTTACAGAGCCAGGGCTGTGTACAAATACTAGATTTTTTTTTTCAGCCCACCCACAGAATGGACAGCTAGCAGACTGTGAGGAGATATTTGCAGAATTTGACATGAAGTGTATTGGATTAGAATTACTGAATGCACCTTTAATGACACAGTGACACAGAGGAGGAGACGCATGCTTTGTTTCTGTGGAGTGATCAAATAATGAAACGAAATCTCAAGGTTTTGCATCGTGAGACATGAGGGCTTGTGGGTTTAATCAAAGACCATTAAAATAATGTGTGAAAGTGAAGAAATTAGGACATCAGTATTTTACTATTGCAAAATACAATATAAATATAAAAACAAAATATATATTTTATTTTTAATAAAAAATATAGCTTATAATATAAAATACAGAAGTTCCAAAACAACAGTGTAAATGTAAAACTGACCAAAACCAAAGTTGTCCAAAAGAGAGACTTTAAAAAAATTTATGATATTTAACATGATATTTAAAACATTATTTTTCATGTCATTCATAAGTTTTTAAAGCCTTAAAAGGAAATCATATTATTTTAATTTTATTATTATTACTATTTTATTATTTGATTTATATCTTTGAAGTTAAATATGAACTATAACAATTTATATGACAACCGTGAAAGCCCTAAAAGACACAATTAATCGTCATAGCCCTAAAACAGACATTAATCGTCATAATCGCAATTACTTGTTTGACAATTAATCGTCAGCCCAATTTCATAACCATGCAACCATAGTCAGCATGTTTTAAATTATTCATGGATATGGCTGACTCTCTCTTTGTCCTAAGGGGGAATTAATTAAGTAAATGATAAATAAAAGAGAAGAATCATTGTTGTGAATGAAAACAATGTAGGAGCCAGGCAGATCAATGGCCATAAAAATGGACTGACCAGTGGCAATAATCTCTTAAATAGATAGCTATATACAATCAATGGTTTGTCTAACTGAGACACTCTGAATCTCTCTAAGTTTGTTTGCTTGTAACACAAAAGGCCAAACCAAGTGGGATCTGTGGGACTGAGTTAACTGTTTATTATAAAGGATGATATGATCAAAATGTCCCTCCTCTCAGTTCATTTTATCCTGTGGCAATATAGATGGGCCCTTTTACTAGTGTTTTTTATTACAACTTATTAGATGTGTATTAGATAAGTAACACTGCAAAAATCAGTTTCTTAATTAGTATTTCTATCTTTTTTTTTTTTTAAACATCTGTAAAACAGGATACAAGTTACTTGAGAAGCAAAAATATGTATAATAATAATAGAATATATCTTGAATTAAAAAACTTTAAGCATAAACCTCACTAAATGTATGCTTAAAACAAGAAAAAAAAAAGAGGTCATTAATATAAACTTAATTCAATACTACTTGAAAACAAGTCTTAATGTCTTTTGCAATTTTGTTTTTCAAGTAAATGTATCTTGTTTTAAGGATGTTTAGATTTTTTACTGGAAAATAATACACAAATACTGATTATGAAAATGAATTTTTTGCATTGGAAAAACAAAAACAACAGCAAAAAAATAGGTGGTAATGATACCTAAGTGTAAAATTTCAGATTAAAAAAAATAAATAAATAAAAAGGTTTTCTTCTCATGTGATCTGAAACTCTGCAAGGATTGAAAGGAAATCGGAAGGAAAGGAAACAGAAAACAGGGGCAGGGTACGAGAAGTGAGGCCTCACCTGCTTGACACGGTCAGGGTTGACAGTGGTCTGTGGCTGAAGTATGCTGACCGGTTCTGTTTTCTGAGCGCTCTGTGGCATCTCTCGCACCTTCTCTGCGATGAAGTCATGAACACTATTCAGCGCCTCTACGGTGCCCTGGATCAAGCAGACACGCTCTGTTGTTCCTAAAAGAGGGACACAGAGAGTTCCACTTTAACCCTAATACGAATTACAGATGGCTTCCGGAGCATTAGTGCTGTAACGTACCAAAACTTCGGTAGTTAATACCAAAACCAGTAGTAACATTAAACAATTCTTGATAACAATTTTGTTACCACAGAAAAATGTACACTCACTGAGCACTTTATTAGGAACACTCATACACCTAATCAGCCAATCGTGTGGCAGCAGTGCAGTGCATAAAATCACGCAGATACGGGTCAGGAGCTTTAGTTAATGTTCACATCAACCATCAGAATGGGGAAAAAATGTGATCTCAGTGATTTCGTTCGTAGCATGATTGTTGGTTCCAGAAGGGCTGGTTTGAGTATTTCTGTAACTGCTGATCTCCTGGGATTTTCACACACAACAGTCTCTAATGCCAAAAACTAAAAACATCCAGTGAGCAGCAGTTCTGCAAACGGAAATGCCTTGTTGATGAGAGAGGTCAACGGAGAATAGCCAGACTGATTCGAGCTGACAGAAAGGCTACGGTAACGCAGATAACCACTCTGTACAATTGTAGTGAGCAGAATGGCATCTCAGATTGCACAACATGTCGAACCTTGAGGCAGATGGGCTACAACAGCAGAAGGCCAGATCTGGCACTTTATTAGGACCATAGTGTTCCAAATAAAGTGCTTAGTGAGTGTATATTCTATTGAACAATAGTCAATATTATTATAATTTTTAAAACACATGAATACAATGGCTTTCAACCATGGCTTGATGTAAAATTTATTAAAATGACAGCTTATTAAAGCTACCAAATTTATGCAGCCAAGACCTGGCACCAAAGTACCGGTACTTTTGACATCCCTACTAAGCATGCTGTAGAACACAGTTCCTACTGTATTGTATTTCAACAGTGTAGACAAGAGGTTAGGACCAATGGAGTAAATGTTCTGTACAAAGGTGCGGCCACACTATACTTTTATTTACACATCCGAATGTGAGAGACCGGAAATGCAAGCTAATGCGAATACATTTTATATTGCAAATGAAAGTTGAATTTGAAGAACTCTGACTTGCAAATTCGGATAGCGAGAAGATGTGTGACCAATAGAATATCAAAACGTCACACACTGACCTCGGCTCAGTACAAAGAATATATATGTTTTATTTTTGCAGGAAAGTGAGAAGATGCTATATTTTAACATTTTAAATATAATATTAATTGTGATTTATTATTAAAACTAGAAGCCTTCGAGCCAATGTCATATCTTGTCCATTGCGGTGCCTGAAATAATTTGGCATGCTCAAAGCTTAGAGTTTAATACAAGAAAAAATGGTTTCCAAGAAAATACATGCAACTTACTACTCCAGCATGCTTCACTGTTGTGCAGTTCAACTTTTTAATTCTATATTACATTTGTCATCTTGTAAAACCTCCTTAATAATCTTTGTACGCATATTATTTCATAAACATTTCTGTGGTAACCCAAAGCTGTTCAACGAGGGTTGTAAAACATGTTCTTGTGATTGACGATTTTTGGAACTGTTGTTGTGATGGAATGCTTTTATCCTTACATACAAGCACCATGAAATATAATCAGCTGACAACACCAGAAATCACTGATAACAGAAGGCTTATTTTATATTTTTACTCAACTGAGTCAGATAATATTACAGTGCATTGTTTGTGTGACAGCACATACAATGGTTGTAAGTATCTTATGTGGTTGCATCAATCATTTGGCTATCAATCACAATACACAAGAGGCTACAGACACTGTGTTAGAAAACAAACAATCAGCATTAAAGCATCTGCCCATGTAAATACCATGGATCTATGTACATGCAGTTTGAAGTTATGGGAGCAGCTGCAATAACAGTCGCCTGGCAATGCTACTATTTTAGGCAGTCTATTCACAGAAAGCCTTCCATTAGACGCCCAGAAGTCTCCACTTTCAATTAATTCTGATACGATATTGGCATTTCGACTCCAATTCCGCTGTCTCTCCAACAGAATATAAGGAGGTTAAATGCATGCACACAATTGCGATTGTTTTACCATGATTTCAGAGCAGGCTCAAAAGGAATTAGCTGACTGCAGTGCTCCGATTAGTTACTAATCTTTTTTTGCTATAACATTTAGTCTAAAAGCGTGCTTCCGAAACATTTATCCAACAGACCCCCCCCCCCCAAAAAAAAACCCCACACATCACACCATGGTGAGCCAGGCAAACGTGGTCTTTCATATTCAGAAATAAAAACTAATCCGAAAAGCCAGAAGAGGATGGAGAAAGTAAAAAATAATGCAACTAGACTGTTCCGAAGCCAGGATCTCTTGGCTCCCGTGAGGCTGGGAAGCGAATCAGCCCTTTTCTGCACAGCGCAGTAGGGTTTTTCCGGTTTCCTTTAACCTTCAATTGTTTACTAGCATGAAAATAATTGGGTTCAGTTCCAGACAGCTATATGAAGCTCTGTTAATACAGTGAAATTGAGGAATATCAGGATCATGCGTGGTATCTTACAAAAGAGAGAAAGGAAAAAGCTTTGCTGAGCTCCCGACAGCTGGCGGCCCAAGAGTAATCTGTGACGGACCAATCGGAGCTGTACATTATTAGAGCAGAGATCACCATTGTTTTGGCAGCGAGATGGGAGGGTGTATGGAGAAACACCATTCAAACAACTGTCAAAGATAGTGTACAAGTTGAAGCTAGGTATATCAACGGGGTTCAAAAGTAAAATTAATTGTGACAATGCTTATTTGCATTTTTCTAATATAATAAAGTTCAATTTTTCATTACATATTATATCAATACAACAATGTGAATGAAAAGTAGAATTGAACAATAAACACACATTTCAGAATATTTTGTATTTGTTATGTGCCCCTTTTGCTTTATTAACAACATGGTCAATTTCACAAATTTGCTTATTTGATTATTGACCTACAAATAGTTCAGAATCTTAAATATTTCTTATTTTTTTTACGTCATAATTTTCAAAAAATCCTATTACTTTCTGTTTATTTCCAGGTTTAAATTTGGGGCAAACTATTCCTTTAAATGAACAAGACATGCTTAACTCAGCTAATATGCAAAACAGCATAATACTGCATTAGTGGTAATGTTAGCTTATTTGATATGTTAACTGCCTGGTAAAGGGGTCTTGGAGGGGCTGTGATGAATCTGTTGTGAGATAGCCAGCAGGATATGGGGAGGGAGGGGAGCAGTAAGGGGTCACTGAGGGCCTTCTTCCCTCCTGCAAAGGGAAGGGTCACATTCTGACACGTTTTAGTGTCTCCCCACAAAGCTCATTGGAAGTGATGGCCAGCGTGCTTTACCATCCAGGGGCGTAGATTCCGGAGGGGATTGGGGGGGGGGGGAGTATCCCCCCCAAAAAAAATTTATACCATGTTAATTTCAACATATATTAAGTTGTATGTGACATTGGTTAATGCATTTTGAACAAACATGAACTAGAAATGAACAATTATATGATCTTAAATAAGCATTAACCAAGATTAATACATTGAAAATATTGTTCATTATTAGTTCATTGATGTATAGTATTTACAAACAAAATAAGTATGCACTAAAAACATACTCTTGCCAATATATGCAAAAAATCAGGTAATAACATTCATTACAGATTATCAAACAAAATGTATCACAAGTAGGTTCACGGCGGTAGAAAATATTTCGAAACCATATGCCCAGCTTGTCCTTTGGGATAAAAGTGCACTGTCATGTAAATCACAAATGCTGATCACAAGTCCTGATCACATGGGATTGACCCATAGATTGACAGTGTTCTGGACCCATAGAGATGACCACAGCAAGCTCAATAACCAATTCAACTGCTGCCTGCTGCATAACAAATGAGACCAACTGCTGGGACACATGGAGAATCTTTTAAAAGACACTTTACACAAAGCCGTCCAAGAAACAGCACAGCTAAACTGTATCACAACGTGATTTTTTTGACAGTTTCCTGAAAGAGAAATCCATCAAAAGAGACCAACACTGGCCCGAGAGACTTCTAGAACATAGGACCCTGCCCATACACGAGGTTACAGATGTTTCCTGGCTTTGGTGTTGGGAGAAAGGAAAAAAAAAAAAAGAGGGGGATAGATGTAGAGGAAAAAGACAGAGAGGAAGAATGAGTTTGTGGGGTGGTGAAATAAAAAAACAGGCATCTCTCTTCCTCAGTGACTCGTATTTTCCTGCTCGCCCTTCAAAGTACAGTTGATTGCAGTCTCCACATAGATGAGTCCCACAGGAGCATGTGGGTCATTGTTTTAATGTGAAGCACCCACTATGAGATGAAGTGTGGACTGTGTGGACAGGCAAATTATGCAGGGGCCACCTGGGTCCTTTTGGTGTCGGCATGGTGCACCCAAACTTTTTTTATTCTGTCATCATTTACTTACCCAACACGTTAGACTTTATTTCTTCCGTGGAACAAAAACTGTTAGGAATTGATAGCCTCAGTCAACATTCACGAAAGAGAGTCATATGAGTTTAGAACAACATGAGGGTGAGTAAAAAAATACTTTTTTTTTTGGGGTGAATTATCCCTTTAATAACTTTCTGTATACATGAATGTTTAGGAGGGGGGCGGTGCAAACATATGACGGTACATCACCACAGCAACGGGCAAACCCAGAAAATATTGTGGGACAGCTGTTTATGACGTAATGTGTTTTTCTTTTAAAACAGAGAGGCAAATATGAGGTGTTTAATGTTTTTTATGTAATCATGACCAGTAAAGAGGATGGAGAAATTCTATGGGAATTTGTAGACAGTTTCCATTCAAATCTCTTCATGCCATTTGAAACTGTATTTTATAGTCTAGTACATCTGATGGACCAACTGGACACTCCAAATGCAGACATTGCTTTAAAGGCCTGAACGTTTAAAAAATTGTTCTGGTAAGTGAAGTAGCCAGGAGTGACATGGAGGTGAGTAAATTATGACAGAATTGGTGAACTATCCCTTTAAGTCCTCTTTGGAAGAGGTGAACACTCAACTCAGCTTTGTCTCCCAGTGTCTTGCAGCATGCATTGAAAACAGCAGATGAAGGATAGAAGGGTCTCCAAAGAATAACAAAGGATCTGGAAGAAAGAGTGAATTCCTCTTCAGTGATGTCACTCTTATTGAGAAGTGCTGGGTTTGTCCACCCCTTTTCCTCAGTTCGACCTAAGCCCCCACATCAATAGTGATGTTGTCATGGTTATGAGGCCCATGCCGTGCAAACAGCTGAAGAGATGCCTGGACTGGGATCTTGTCCTCATCTTTTGCCTTGTGTTCCCTCTCACCCTCTCAAGACCTTCCTGAGCACCCCTCCAAGACAAAAGAGAGTGAGAGACAAAAAACAGCCAGCATGTGTGAGAGAGAGGGAAAGGGAAAATTCTAAAAGGGAAAGCAAAAGGAATAAAATAAACTGGGAAGAGGAAAAGTGATTCTTTATTCCATATGTCCTACCCACCATTTAAAAGAGGATGGGGGCAACATTACTCAGAGTGAAACTAAACTCTCAAAAAGAGAGATGAAATATAAAAATGAGGAAGGGGGGTTGGAAAGGGGGTCTAAACGTGCCTACCAGGTGCCTTACACTATTTCAAAAGGCTCCTGGGAGCTGTTTTTGATAAACATTTTCTCTACTTTAGCTCAAAAGAAGGCTGATATTCTCAGATTTTGTTGTAGTGATATTTGTGACATAGTTGAAAAAATGTTAAAAGGATATTGAAAAATCTGTCATAATTTACTCACCTTCATGTTGTTCCAAACATGTATGACTAACTTTCTTTTGTGCAACACAAAAGGAGACGTTAGGCAGAATTTTAGGGACTGACAGCCTCAGTCACCATTCGCTTTCATTGTATGGAAAAAAAAAGAACAGCATCAGCATTCTTTAAAATGTCTCCTCCTGTGTTGGAATTACGAGTGAGTAAATTATGACAGAATTTGCAGTTTTGAGTAAACTATCCCTTTAAAAATGTGGAACTGTGGCACAGTGTAGTGCATTTGCTCACAGGAACCCATGTTCGAATCCGACTTGAGTCATGTGAATCATGTCCCAATCCCATTCCCCATTTCCCCCCTACTTTCCTGTCTGCCTCTACTGTACTCTAAATAAAAGCTAAACCAGCCCAAAAAGTGGGTAAAATTAGTACAATAAAAAGAGAGGGTCCATAAGTTTGTACACTAACACAGATGAGGAAATGACTCAAGAGGCAAACACGGCCAACTTCACTGGTATGTTACACAGATTGGAAAAGAGGGAACTGCATTTGAAGATGGTTAATCTCAAGAGACAAGGAAAGAAAGCAGGACTTCACTGCCAAATGGGACGTTTCAAAGACACATCAAATTCTGTGATCCAACGTGACTCAGTTCTTAACTTCGCTTTTTTCTGAAACCTAAGCCCTGAAGATTACAACCAGCCATTGTGTTATTTATGGTTATATATCTGTTAGATGCAATCCTGTATGTCAAGTGAGATTTTGATGTTATTCCTGGAGAATTGTTTTTAAAGTGAACCCCAACCTACAAACTGAAAATACAACAACATACCAGTCTGAGTTCTGTCATGATTTATTCACCCTTATGTTGTTCCAAAACCTGTTCCAAAAACTTTTCACTGTCAATAACGATTTAAATTTCCATCTGATCCTCATTCAAAGCTATCGAATGGCTTCAGCAGACTTGGAATATAGTCTCATTTGGACTACTTTTATGGTGCTTTTTGTCATTTTGGATCTTGACAGATCCAGTCCTTATTCACTTTCATTTTCCGAAAAAGCCAGCACATTTTTTTTTTTTCTTCTTTTTTTTCTCTTCTTTTTCTCGTAATTTGGAATGGCCAATTCCCAATGTGCTTTTAAGTCCTCGTGGTCACGTAGTGATTCGCCTCAGTCCGGGTGACGGAGGACATATCCCAGTTGCCTCCACGTATGAGATCGTCAACATCTTATCACGTGGCTTGTTGAGCGCGTTGCCACGGAGACATAGTGTGTGTGGAGGCTTCACGCTACCCAGCGCGGCATCCACGCTCAACTCACCACGCGCCCCACGAGAACGAACCACATTATAGCGATCACGAGGAGGTTACCCCATGTGACTCTACCCTCCCTAGCAACCGGGCCAATTCGGTTGCTTCGGAGACCTGGCTGGAGTCACTCAGCACGCCCTGGGATTCGAACTAGCGAACTCCAGGGGTGGTAACCAGCATCTTTACCACTGAGCTACCCAGGCCCCAGCCAGCACATTCTTGAAAGAAACACCTTTTGTGTTCCACGGTTGAATGAAAATAATTTGAGTTTGGGAGAACTGTCCCTTTCACACTCTTGACTTTGTTGTTGCATCATCAATGGATGCTAGTTTGTCTAGGTTTTTTAATAAAAACATCAAAAGGTACACTATATTGCCAAAAGTATTCGCTCATCTGCCTTTAGACGCATATGAACTTAAGTGACATCCCATTCTTAATCCATAGGGTTTAATATGACGTTGGCCCACCCTTTGCAGCTATAACAGCTTCAACTCTTCTGGGAAGGCTTTCCACAAGGTTTAGGAGTGTGTTTATGGGAATTTTTGACCATTCTTCCAGAAGCGCATTTGTGAGGTCAGACACTGATGTTGGACGAGAAGGCCCGGCTCGCAGTCTTCACTCTAATTCATCCCAAAGGTACTCTATCAGGTTGAGGTCAGGACTCTGTGCAGGCCAGTCAAGTTCTTCCACACCAAACTCGCTCATCCATGTCTTTATGGACCTTGCTTTTTGCACTGGTGCGCAGTCATGTTGGAACAGGAAGGGGCCATACCCAAACTGTTCCCACAAAGTTGGGAGCATGGAATTGTCCAAAATCTCTTGGTATGCTGAAGCATTCAGAGTTCCTTTCACTGGAACTAAGGGGCCAAGCCCAGCTCCTGAAAAACAACCCCACACCATAATCCCCCCTCCACCAAACTTCACAGTTGGCACAATGCAGTCAGACAAGTACCGTTCTCCTGGCAACTGCCAAACCCATACTCGTCCATCAGATTGCCAGATGGAGAAGCGTGATTCGTCAATCCAGAGAACATGTCTCCACTGCTCTAGAATCCAGTGGCAGCATGCTTTACACCACTGCATCCGACGCTTTGCATTGCACTTGGTGATGTATGGCTTGGATGCAGCTGCTCGGCCATGGAAACCCATTCCATGAAGCTCTCTGCGCACTGTTCTTGAGCTAATCTGAAGGTCACATGAACTTTGGAGGTCTGTAGCGATTGACTCTGCAGAAAGTTGGCGACCTCAGCGCACTATGCGCCTCAGCATCCGCTGACCCCGCTCTGTCATTTTACGTGGCCTATCACTTCGTGGCTGAGTTGCTGTCATTCCCAATCGCTTCCACTTTGTTATAATACCACTGACAGTTGACTGTGGAATATTTAGTAGCGAGGAAATTTCACGACTGGACTTGTTGCACAGGTGGCATCCTATCACAGTACCACGCTGGAATTCACTGAGCTCCTGAGAGCGGCCCATTCTTTCACAAATGTTTGTAGAAGCAGTCTGCATGCCCAGGTGCTTCATTTTATACACCTGTGGCCATGGAAGTGATTGGAACACCTGAATTCAATTATTTGGATGGGTGAGCGAATACTTTTGGCAATATAGTGTATTTTTAGCTGATCTTTTTTCGAAAGAGAAAGGATAGACCAGTTGCCTTTGCCTTGCAGAGGAATGGAGAGAAGGTGTAAAAATCCATAGATGTTTTAGCATTTGCTCCTTGTTAGAGTCGGCCCTGCTTTACAACCAATGAATTTACAGATTAAATTATTTCGAATGTTTCACAGACTACGGTTTCAGTTAGACTCTTCACACACTTGTATAACAGCTTGTTATACAGAGTGCATCTTAGACCAAACACAATGCCTCACCCACTACATATACATTCAGTAATACACTCATGTTTCTTAACGTGGGCTTTTCGCACACCTTCATAAAAACATACTTTGTCTGTCTTAATTCCCCATGTATCAATTCACTTTGAAAGCATGCTTGTATTAAGCCACAAGAGCAGGAATTCTATGACACTAGAACACACACATACTTATTGTATATGGCCTTATATTCCAGAGTGTATTTGCAATCTCCAAAGGCCTGTGTGGTAACCAGAGCTGGTGTGAATTCCTGGCTAGCACAAATGATTCTAACAGTGACTGATGGCCATCTACATTAGGCTACAGAGGATTGGGGGAATAACCCACTGCTCCAAACAATGCCATAAGTCTATTGAGAATGAGTGAGGGCGCCTGCTGTAAACAGAAGACCTAATAAAGATCCCTACTCCATCTCCCTCTTCCTTTTGTCTGCCCTTCCTATAGTATGAATAATGAAGCAGTACCAAAAAGATGAAGAGAGGAGAAAGAGTGAGCAAAATGTAGGAGAGGTTTTGTGAAGATTAGACTTGACATAATTTTAGTTATTTTCCTCAACAAACTCATTTTAAAATGATGCAGCGTGCAGTATATAAATGTTAGCTTTGTTCGCTTGCTTAAGTTCAGCTTCTTCCATTGTACAAATTAGGCTTTATCAATTTCATCTGGTGAACGTTAAAACAGGCAAAAAAATCCATTGAAGGAAGCACCCCAGATAGGGCTGGGCAAGATGGCCAAAAAAATTCTCACTATTTTTTTCATATCGTTCGATATCTATGTTAATCACGATATACATGTCATACCATTAATGGGGGCAGAACTGCATTCCACGTGTTTGTTAGACCTCAAGAATGAATTAAACTTTACTTGTTTGTTTACAAGTAAACTCCAGAGGGTAAGCTACCTTTAAAGTATAGGGTTTAGTCCTACAAAAGGTGTGTGACCTCTTTTCAATGAACATCACAAGAAGAACAAAAACTTCCTTGCCTGTGACTGCGCTATGGATCATGAAAAAACATTTAACTAAATAGTACATAAATAAACAGCAATGGTGTAGATGTAGGAGTTTTTGTTGTTGTGTTCAGTCAATAGCTGTATTGCATTGCCTGTGTTGTCTTGTTTGGGACACAAGGATATCAAATTAGCTGGGTAGCTAGCTGCTAGTTAGCGGCGACAGAGCCTCATTGCCGGTTTCCATGACAGCAGGGCTGCTTCCTTACAGGCTGATTTCACAGCTGGTATTCAGTTAGCTAGTTGTGTGTCTAACTTTGCTGAACTGCTCGTGTTTTAGTGTCACGCACCTGATCCAATCGTCTAGATGCAGAACATAGGCTAAAAATGTTAAATTACTCAAAAGTTTATCATCGATAAAAAAAAAGAAAGAAATTCCGATAAATACCGATACTGTTTTATTCCCCAGCACTAACCCCAACTATATCTAGAGACCAGATATCATAGAGACTTAGGGGTTGGCTCTTTTGACTTGGGCCATCAAAAGAGACATCATATCAATCACCCGGAATACCCTAGCAACCCCATGGAAATGCATTCAAACCACTCGGAACATCTAAGCAGCTGCATGGCCATGACCAGGCAACAACCACAAGAAACACTCTAGCATCGTGGCAGCAAGTTTTGCATGGGTTAACACCACTCTCATTTTCTTGGAAAATCTAAAAATCAAGTTTAATTTTTAATGTTTCAGTTTAAATAGCTAGTTTCAGTCAGGCAGCTTCGGTAAAACCAGCAAGCCAGTATGTTGCCTCTTGCCACTGTATAACTAGGCTTGTAACTTGGGCAACCAATGATGTGCCTACAATATGATCATAAATGTGAGCACTCAATGAGGAGAGCTTCATTTGCAAACTAAGTTGAAGTTTTAAGTCTGATCATCTCAGTATAAACATACAGTAAAACACTTAGCAGTGCACTTCATCTTCAACACATGGATGCACATCATAGCCTGCGAACTGAAGAGAGTAGAGGATTGCAATAAAAGGACCAGTCTCTTATACATACAGATCTGATTTGTATTGAAAAAGCTGATGACCTTGTCGAATAGGTATGGTGATGGTACACAGCTGGAAAACAATGTAGTGCAAATTCTACAACAGCAGAATGCTATAGGCTAGCATAGCCTGTCTCGCGTTCCTAAAAACATTTTCCTCCAATCTAAACGCTTTTCCCTTTCACATACCCCCTGTCCTCAACTCGTTGAGCGCATCTCCCGGTGGTGGTGTTGGGTTCCACACAAGTACTCCGAGCCCAACACACCTGTCTCTGCTTGCCTGCTGTCCATCAAAGATGTCTAAACATTGCCTGCCTACAGGATAGGCAGATTGAGTCAGCTGGCACAGCTGCCCCAGTCCATGCTCCAAACACCCTACAAGACCATCCAAACATGCTCCCACTTTTCTCAAAGCTCCGTCATTTCCAAGCACTGCTAATTGCTAAGAGTCTTCTCCAGTCTGGGCGTCCTCCTCTGGCTGTTGAGTCATCTCCTTGGAGCTAACTGAGGCGTCCATGCCTTGGGATACTGAGCCAGCTCTCTGCTCTGGTTCTATATTACAACTTTCCAGTGTCTCCGAAGCCAGAGCCAAGTTTCAAATACAGTACACTCCTTATCACCCCCTTCTTACTTTTATTTTCCCTCCATTGTGCCCTTGTACTGTAAAAAATATTTTTCTTGATGAAAAAGGTTAACAACATTTAGTGAGATTTTCAAGATTCTGTATATTCTATGAAAATGACTCACAAATGTATTTTTACATACTGTATTAGTCATTTAGAAGATGCTTTTATTCAAAGCGCCTTACAAATGAGGAACATAACAAGCAATTTGCCATACGAACGTTTCGCACTTGCCAAGTTCCAAAAGTAGCTGGAGTAGTGCCAAAGAAAGAGACAGACAAGGAAAGTGTTATTTTTTTTTTCATTTTGTATTAAATAACTTATTAGTAAGTGCCATTATTGTGGACTGGTTAAGTGCTTGCGGAAGAGATGTGTTTTCAGTTTCTTGAATGTTGCGATGGTTTCAGCAGATCGGGTGGAGGTTGGAAGTTCATTCCACCACAGAGGAACAGATAAAGTAAATCATAGTGAAATGGACATTGTGCATCATTGTGATGGGACCACTGGCACAAATTTCTTTCTTGTTTTAAGGATTTTTATTTTTATTTTTTTTACTGGAAAACAAGACTAATTAAAAAATTTATTTTTGGCAGTACGGAGCTGACTAACTCAGAAAGGACCACCACAAAAGGTTTTTATTTTTTGTCCTGAGCATTTGCTGTTGTGTTTTCAGTTTTGTAGTTTTCATAATGTGTATTAATCTGCTCTGAGTTTACTCAACAGATGACCTTATCCATGGCAACACTATAATGCCTGCCGTTTTACATCATGCACACAATCTGTTCCCCATTTCGTACAGCTGGAATCTGAGTGAGGCAATGGGGTTAAGGAGCCAAGCGAGGCCGGAGAACTCAACCTGAAAACGAGACACCCCCTCCACCTCTTTTTAAGGTTCTCAGCACCAGGAGAATATACTGTCAGGCTCACAGAAATACAGAATGTTTAAAATGAACAATTATCCACATATGAATGGATTTCACATGTGCTCCCTGTTGTATACAGATGTGCGGACAGAAGGCGTACAGTATGTAATGTTGAACTGGCTGACAGGGAACTGTGCTCTTGTTGTAGCCACATCACTTCTCAGATGAAGTTAGCTGGGTCTGGTAGAGTGACTGCACAGGGACAATCATTATACGGCCTCGCTAAGCCTAAGGACACCATGACAACCAACTTGTGCCACCATATAGACACAGCCGATAGTTGCTTGTCTTGCTGCACAATTAGAGTCCAGCTTCAAGCCCCTTTTAGGCTGAATTAGGTAAACGTACAACTCATGTCTAAAAAGACGTGATCAGCACTGGCTTGTCGGGCGAAGTTCTATTCTGCAGAGGCCGCCAAAATGCATACGTAACCAGAGCTAATATCCAACTCTGCTGAGGGAGTTACAGGAGTTATCAAACACTACTTCGAATGAAGAAGCTCTCTGTTAGGAATAGAAAAGTATTACACTCGTTTAAGGGTGTGGGTGTCTTTACAATGGACTTGGCTTTTGTCCTCTTTCCTGAAGTTTGGCATTGAGATCCCAGTGCTGGCCAGCTGACAAGCTCCTGTGCAGTAATGTGGTAAAATTTCATGACAAAAAGGGCTTCGAAAACGCTGCCCTCTCTGCCTGCACCTGCCCAGCGTGGGTGAGGGAGGTGAAATAGTGTGTGTGTAGGTTTAAAGCACTAATTGTGAAGTTTTCGTGCACGTGTGGCCTGCCAATGTTCCCCCACTGCTTCCAAATTTAGCATGAAGACTGAGGGGTTAGTAATTAAAGGCAGGAGTGACTGGAAAATCAATCTTTTTAAGGCTTTGTATCCTGTTCTTGACTTATTTGCATGCTCTTTTTTGGGGGGGTAATCCCAAGTTGTGCATCAGCTTGGCGTTTTGGGGAGCATTTGGCTTTGTGATAGCTGAGAAGCAAATAGCAATTAGCAATCAGCAAAATAGCAATTAGCAATCTCCTTTGTGTCTGCGGTCGAAGGTTTTATGTGACTGAAAAGGCAACATCATATACAGCTAGGCTGCAACAAGAACAGCAGACTAAAATCTGCATCTTAGTTTCACAAAAAATACAGAATAATCAAAATAATCACAGGGATGAAAAGATATTAGTTTTAAAACTCCTACAAAGAGGTTCCAGAAAAATATTTTCATCACCAAAATGTTCTTTTAACTCTTACAAAAAGTATGGTGGCAGCACTACGGTATCAGATGGTGATAACATGGTACTTTTCATACTCTAATGTACGTCAAAGAATTCCATGGAATTAACATGTCTAAAGTACTATGGTTATAACATGTAATACTAGCAAAGTTTTATGTCCAAGAATACTAGTTCTGAAATATTATCATTAAATATTATACTTGCAATACATGATTTTGTCTCTTGCTAATGATATTGAATGATTATTATATAAAAAATTATATTATTTATAAGGCTGATGATTTAACGTGTTAATTCAGAGTGATCAGTTATTAAAAAAAATAACGCATTATTTTAAATGAACAATGTATACAATTAATCATGCCCCCTGACTAGTATGTAAATTCCGTAATAATTAATTTTCCTACCAACAGAGCAATTCAATTTTGAAGTACCACCTTCATATTTTTGCGAGTGGCAGTCAGCAGGGGGCAGTCAGATATATGCGATTAATTCAATTCATTAATAGGCATCTCATGTAATTATTTTGATGAATAATTATAATCGATTGACAGCCCTAATTAATTATTGTTTTTTAGTAATAGTAAAACATTTACACATCTATCTTCATAAACAACAAAGAATACCAAATCAAAGTGACTGAGAGACAATTGGTGGAGGCCAGTGGGCCGCATCCCTCCCATTTCACATCCTAAATAATTCTATATGGCAACAATCACATGACCAGTGCTGATTTGAAGAACAACTGTTCTTCCCAACCCCAATGCTGATACAGATACAGCTCTGTCACACTAGGCTTCAGTATCAAAAAAAGATTATCAAATAAACAGTATAATAATTTTGGATATATGTACTCGATAAGTAACAAGTAGCAGTCATGCATTTGGATATTTCTGCATGCAAATTCCCAGATGTATACTCTCTGAAACCCATCGCTGATGCATACACATGCTACTCTTACATGGCTAGAGGGGTCAAAGATAATTAGCCATGGCCGATCTGTTGCAATTAATACAAGCATGCATCCCTTGTGTTGAAGGGGACGTTTCGACAGCTGACAGCTTTGTAGACTGAAGGAGAAAGGAATCACTAGGGTCTGGCAGGCTCAAGATGGTATAAAGCGAGTGACTCAAGATGGTATAAAGCGAGTGGAATAGTTAGTTTTTGTGAGATGCATAGGGAGTTTGTGGCAGGGTTATTAAAGTTTTGTATTTTTAATTGAGTTTCTATTTCTATTTTATTTTTCAATTTGTCCATTTAATAATTTAGTTTTCTTGACTGTTTGTGAATTTAAGTTTTAGTATTTTAAGTTACTGTGTGAACTGATTTCCTTTAAATATGTTTAACACGTTACATTTCTCAGAGCCATTATCACTAGGTGTTATCACAGTGTTACAGTGGCATTTTCATATTTAATGAAAGCGGGTTGAAAAGGTTTAACATTTTATAATCATGTCAATCAAAAATTAAACTTTAATTTGAGGTCATTTGTCCATTTTTTATTTTATTTTTATTTTTTACATTTTTAAAAATAATTTTATTTTAACAAAAATGTTTTCATTTTAGTTTAGTTAACAATAATAAGACTGGTTCAGGGGTCATTCTGTGGGGATTAGAGATATTCTGAGGCAAATGGGCGGAGCAAGAGGCAGCTGCGGAACCTAGTGCCTTTAGAGACTCTGTTGAGGCACAGAGGGAGAGCTTTGTCCCCTCTGCAAGGAGGCTGGAACTGCTCCAAAAAGAAACCCACCGCCAACACTCAATGCTCCTCTTTGTCATCCCTCACCACCTTCCGCTGTAGAGGAAAGGTGCCCCCTACTCCACATAATGCAGCTTTCCATTGTCCTAACGTTATGTAAGGGGCTTTTCTTTCTTAAGCCCTAAATGTTTAAGTGCAAATGCTAAATTGCCCTAATCTAGGACACAGGCATTAAATTATTTTGCACTTATAACCTCAATATGCAATGGGAGAGATAACCACAGAAACTGGAAAGTCAGGTGTCATTATGGTGAGTCTTAATTGTAGAAATGTGCTGGTGGACTGTGTGTCCCACGATTGTGTTTCAGTGCTCAGGCAAAAATGGTTTTATTAAAGGAATGTTTCAGGTTCAATACAAGTTAAGCTCAATCAACAGCATATGTGGCATAATGTTGATAATTACCACAAAAATGTATTTAATTCTTTAAAAAAAAAAGCAAAAATCGAGGAGACATTTTTCTAACGTTAAAATACTCACTTTTACAAAAGTATAACCACAAGCCATAAAGGATATGTGTGTAAACATGATTTTAGGGTGATAAAATCACTTACTAATCTTTTCTGTGTAAAGTTATAGCCAATTTTTCAACTTCGTTTCCATGACGATGTAATGTCAACAAACCCTAAAACCCTAAAATGACAATTTAAGCAACTTTACAGCTCAAATAATACACAAGTTTTAACAGAAGAATTCATGCAAGTGCTTTTATAAAATTATAAGCTTCACATTTCTGTGTTTAAACCCTCCAAAAATTGTCCCCATTCACTTTCATTGTAAGTGTCTCACTGTAACCTCGATTTTTGCTTTTTTTTAAGAAAAGGAGGAACTTAGCTGTTAGGTGTCTTTAACTTCTATGTACTTAAGCATTTGATACAATGTACTTATTACGTTCATACATGTTGTTGCATATAACTTACATTTAAAGTACCTGCATTTAGTTACATACACAGTTACACTGTTAACCTTAACCCATAACCCTAAACCTAAACCCTAACCCTAATCTAAACCCTACCCCTAAACCTATCCGCACCTCAACCTAAGTAGCAGCAAATGTGAATCTTGTGAGAATTATGCAGAACAATTTTGTATTTAGATGTAAGTACATAGTAGTTAAAGACACCTCATATAAAGTGTGACCAAAGATTTTTAAATATTTATTCATATTGATATAATTTCAAAAGCTTAGATATTAAGAATTCAGGGTTCCCAATCTTTTTCAAAAAAATTATTTCCATGACTTTTCCAAAACTTTATAAGATTTTATTAATTTCCAAGACTTTTCCAGGCCTGAAAACCATATAATATTTTTCTGATATTCTTAGGTATTCTATGACCGTGGGAACCCTGTTTTTTTTTTTGTGTGTGTTTTTTTATCAAATATATGATAATTCTCACTTCTACTCATTTTAATATTTTTTATCTTTTTAAAAGCCAATTTTAAATTTGTCTTAAGGCTACTGTTTTTGTTTACGTTCTGTTTTAAATGGCCAGTATGAGCAGCAGAACATCTGTCACTGCTTTTTTTCCCTTCCGCGGGAACTTCAAAATGGAGGTAGCGCTGCCGTTATACTATTGGCTGTGGGAGTCTGTGGCCTCTCTACGTGACCAGACTGCAAGAGTACACATTCTAACTGCGGCTAATTCTCTGTTTCTCCCTAAGCCCAGCGGCACACATCGGCACAGAAGCGAGAGACATCTTTGTCGCCTGTCTACCTGCCTGATGGAGCTGGAGTGACAGAAAAAGACCTCTGTAATGATGATGGTAGAGGGGAACCTCTTGCTTCTGGAGCTGTCACTCTAATTCCCATCTCTGAGGCAACCGAGTGTAGAGACTAACAAAGCATGCTTTGTCTCAAAATGGGGAGTGAGAAACTGTAGGGAGGAGGGCGTGTCTGTGAGAAAGGGGGATGGTGGTATCGCCCCTGTCAACTCTGCACCAAACCCCAGGAGACATCCCACCTTCGTGGGACAGATCCTGCTCACCTTGTAACTACATTACAGCAAAGTCCTTTCAAGGCAAGTCAGTCCAATTGGTGGCCATTTTGGTAACGCCCCCAGGCAGCTATTTTCTATGTAGGTAATAGGCATACAAGTACAGCTCCTATCTACTTCGATGGGGAAAGACTGAAATATCCAAAGTCAAGAATACGCATAGCCTGTCATACATCACAAATGTTGCTCCTTTAGCTCAAATCATGCCAAAAACAAGTTTTCAATCTGGTCCTACTATATTTATTATTACAATTACAAATATTCACTTACCAGATGCTTTTATCCAAAGCGAACTGCATTTATGGTACACAAAGTTATACAAAGAAAGTGCATCCAAGGTATACATTTATTAGTATGTGTGTTCCCTGGGAACCAAACCCAACCATGTGATGTAAACAACCATGTGATGCCTCTTTCAAAAAGGTGATTAGCCCTTTTAACTGAAAGGTGGGATTTCCATTCTATAGCATCCATATTGAGGTTTACGATATCTCCCATTTGGTTTCCTAAGAGTGGTCTCTCTCCTCCCCTTTAAACTGTCACTGTTAAAGTTGGACCACACACTCTTGACTAGGATAGCAAATCTAACATTGTTTCACCTCGAAACAAACAGACATGAAGGTCAGATGATTTAACATAAAAAAAATAAACGTGCGTGCTTGAGTGCATTAGTTGGGCTGAAATAGTCATTTGTAAGCTTCTCCTGCCATAACTTCATAAATATCAGTACATTCAAAATAAAATTTGTCAAGCCCCTGAATTGCTGAGCTTTGACTGAATACAGAGGTGGGTGCAGCGGTGGGGGGTGGGGCTTAGTGATGAGCTCATTATAAAATGTGCAGCAGATGACAGAGTGAACGCAGCAAGAGATAAGGATGGCTGTCTCCCAGTGACACATTCATCATCTCTACTCCACTGACAGATGCAGACAAAAGCACAGAGACAGACTTGCTTACGAAACAAGTCAGGACTATATGACGTCCTGAACACCTTTTTACGAAATCATACAAGCCAACTGTTTCACCACTATACTTCTAATTTTATAGCATTAGTACTTGCTGTTGACTGCTATGGGTTTTTTCAGTTCCCAAAGACAATATTTTTGAGAGTTGAGTGGCTGGCGGCCCAAATATACATTTATAATTTAAAGGTGATGCGTGTAATTTATTCTATGTTAAAATAATTCATCTTATCTCAGCATAGATAAGCATAGATATCTATTTGCTATTTGTAGGTTAATTTCATCAAAAAGTATAAACGCTGTAGTTGAACTGTTTGTTTGAGCATCCTGAAAAGCCCGACACCACAATGTTGGCTCAACCAATAGTGTGAGTTTTTGGCATGACTATTTGTTTGTATCGATCAACAGAAGATTGGGGAGTGTTTGGGAAATCTGTTTGAAAACAGTTATTAGCTACATCCAAATTCACGTATTGTTAGATTATATACTGCATTTGATAAATAATGTACTTCTTGGTCGTTAAAATAGTACTTTCTTCAGGATTGCAGGTAAGTAGTATGAATATATTCCTTGACATACTTCATACGGAAACAAGGGTATTGTCCTGTGACAGAATATATGACGTAGTAACATATATAGTGGCATATATAGCACAGTTGAAAAGAGCTGCCCAAATGGTGGTTCTCCACTGTTTTTTAATAATTCAGCATTTTTCAGTTACCGTGGGATTATGGGTGAGTGAAGTGTCCAGTGGATGTGGACTTCAGAATCTCACTGGATGTAGTAGGTCATCCTGGTATTTCTTGCCTACTGTTTTATGAATAATGAGGATTCAGATGTACTACTCAATTGACATACTGCTTTTGGCATACTATATAGTAGGAAAGTTACATATTTAGACAATTAACACTGCTTTGGGCATATTACATAGTAGGGAATAGTGTTGTCAAAAGTACTGGTACTTCAGTACCAAGTCGATACAAAAATAAAAATATGTAACAATACCACTGTTTCTGCAGTACCGGTAGTACCAATTTAAACATTTAAAATGTTCAAAGGCTTATTTTGAACGCGTGCTCTGTTACTCCTTGTACACTAAAATGGAAAATTAATCAAATTAATATTGTGACATGTCCTAGTGTGATTTATTAAACTGTTAAAGGCTGCAATCTTACTGTGGAAGAACTGTGTACTTTAAATAAATCCGACCACTCATCCACTGGAAACTCCACATTGAGAATCATTCACATTATATGAGATGACAAAGCAGAGCACTAATCCATTGTGAACCAAGCAGCACATGTAAAATACATATTTATATTATTAAAATCACAGCATTTGCTCTTTAATCTCTCAACTCAACTTTACTTATAAAGCATTTAAAACAACAGAGTAATTTTGAAGTTTTTAAAACTTCAAAATTACCATACACAAACACCAGTAATCTAAAATACAAACACTCCAAAACTGTGTCCTACATTTCATTTGTCAGACTCAAAGGCCAGTGTAAATGAATGAGATTTCAGATCTGACTTAAGTCTTCAATGATCAAACTGTTTATCCGGAAAAGTAAACCTTCCGGCAAAAAATACGTAATAATAAAAGCACGTTTCAAAATAAAATCTAGATGAATGAAACTGAAGAAATTTAATAAAAATATATTACAACTGTATAGTAAAATGCAATGTTCACTGTAGTAATAATTAATCAAAATATCACAAGCAAGACAGCTGTTGAATAAAAGTTTGGCAAAAAATTAAAATAAAAAATGAAATGACATGTTGAAAAGTTATATTTTCACTTGTTAAAAGTATTTTTTTTCTCCCCTTTTCTCCCCAATTTGGATACCCAATTCCCAATGCGCTCTAAGTCCTCATGGTGGTGTAGTGACTCGCCTCAATCCAGGTGGTGGAGGACGAATCTCAGTTGCCTCCATGTGTGAGACAGTCAATCCGCGCATCTTATCACGTGGCTTGTTGAGCACATTACTGCTGAAACCTAGTGCGTGTGGAGGCTTCACGCTATTCTCTGCGGCATCCACGCACAACGCACCACGCGCCCCACCGAGAACGAGAACCACATTATAGCGACCATGAGGAGGTTACCCCATGTGACTCTACCCACCCTAGCAACCGGGCCAATTTGGTTGCTTAGGAGACCTGACTGGAGTCACTCAGCATGCCCTGGATTCGAACTCGTGACTCCAGGTAGTCAGCGTCAATACTCGCTGAGCTACTCAGGCCCCCTACTTGTTAAAATTTTAAGAATTTATTGATTAGACACCATTTTGATGTTGAAATTAAATTAAACTAAAAAAAATGTTTATTAAATTACAAAAATGTTCTGGAAAGTTCTGGAAAATAATAATAATTATTATTAAACTATAATTATTAAAATAATTATTAAATAATAAAAAAAAAAACTAACTTGATGTGTTCAATAGCACATTATAATATTAGCATATTTTTGCTGTGGTATCGAAATCGGTATCGAGAACCATGAACTTTCACTGGTATCGGTACCGACTACTGAAATTTTGGTACCATGACAACACTAGTAGGGAAGTACACATATTCAGAGGCAGAGATTATATTAGTAAGGCTATGTGGTGACGCTAGTGGCGCAGAAAATACACACTTCACATTTACAATGAAAACTCATTTTTCAAAATATTTACTCAAAATGTACCAAAAAATCTAAACAGACAATGTTTGTTATCAGTTGATGAAGGCTGGTGGTAGAATTGAACCTACAATTATAACACAAAATGAACAAATACCACCTGATTAATCAGCCTTGATTTTATTAGTGGATACATCAGTCTGTCATGAATGTGCACTGCCATTTGTAGTCAGTCCACTAACATATGCATCAAATAAAATAAATAATAATCAAATAGCCTATGCATCAAATAAAAACAAATCCAAAAGTGCTATATGTATTAGGGTTGTCACAATACCATAATCATATCTTACGATACTATACCAGCTAAAGTATCATGATACCAAGTTGTATCACGATACCACACGATAGTGTGTTACTTCTTAACAGTCTTTCATAGTGGTTCTTAGAAACTATACATTCCACTTGTTGCTCCGGAAGTGGTAAAAATAACTGATGGATGAACTGGGAGAAGGCTCAAATGGACTAACTTGTTACCTAAATACATTCTTAGTATGATGTTAAAAAAAAAAAAAAAAAAAAAAAACTTTGCCATATCAAAACAACCAGTTCAAACGGCAACGGATTTAAACTTTTATTCCATTATTTCAGAGATTATTTGAACGTTGGTAACGTTGACAAGAGAAACTGTTTCATTATTACAAATGCTTCAGCCCCTCTCTCCTGGTAAACAGCAGCGCAAATGCAGATTACACACACTGGTTTGATTGCACGCCTCAGGGACATGATCAAACTGATCTGGGCGGCGTTTCCCAAAAGCATCGCAAGCTTAAGTTGATCGAAGAGACCATCTTAAGCTTGCGATGCTTTTGGGAAATGCAGCCCTGATCATAAGTGCGAAGTTACCACCACCATGCATTTGTAATTGGAAAAAAAACAAACGAGTGCAACGTTCGATTTTTTCAGAGAAACGGTAAATCTGTAAATGTTAAGATAAAGCATTTAGGTTAAAAGAAGTGGTACTAACCCGTGTGTATTCTGCAAAAGCAGTGGGATGTGTCCGAAGGTGTTTAATAAGGTTGCTGGTGTTTCCCCCTTTGGCTTGAAATCTTTGTAGACATTCACGGCAGATGGGTTTTCCCAATCTCAACAGGCAAACCCCAAACTAATTCCAAATCTCGTACATGAATTGTGTTTTTTAAAAAGCTTCTCACTCTCCAAATTTATATTTAAATCCATATTATCCATTAGGAGACTCAACCGCCAAACTAACACGCTGGGATTCAGATGTGTGTGTTTGAAGCTTGGGAAAACCACACATTGAAAAATAAACAATACCATATAAGGGGCAAATTCTAAACAGCATTTTGCACTCTTAAAAAGCACTGTGTGAAAGGGACACCAATCGAAAAGACTACATTTTTATGTTATTGCAGACATAGGTCTGATTCAAATGAAGGTTTTAGCAAAAATAATATTTACTACCGCACCTACAACATAACTTACGGTACTTCCATATTAACGGTACTACTGTTTAAAAAATACTGTGGCACCGCTAGTATTTTGAAGTTTGAGTATCGCGATACTACCGTAGCACCGGTATACTGTGCAACCCTAATATGTACATAGTGTGAAACATATTTAAAGTGAAATCGGATTTACAAGGTCCACAACACTCTCACTTTTGCTTCTTTTTGTTTCACTCTTGTTTTTTGTCTGTTTCTCCCTCTCTCCACACACCCCACACCAACACCTCCTAAGGCAGATGGGAGACCAGCCTGCTTGCCTGCATCTCCCCCACTCTTGAGGATCTGCGTTGTCAACAATGTCAAAAGCTTCTATTGTCATTAAGAGTGCTCCGCTGCTCCTCATTGTCCTAGACAGTTTAGACTTATCATAGGTCAATCAAACAACTGGATATTCAATCACTCCTCCCCCTTCACTTTGTCTTTCTCCTCTCCTTATCCTTCTCTTCATGTCTGCATCTTTTTGTTTTAACCCTCATGTTCTGTTTGGGATCTCAGAGACCAAGGCTATTTAATAACTTATTTAATAAACAATAATAACATACTTAATATTGAAGAATCAGATTGCTTCAAGACTTTTCCTAATCTTATGAGAACTTATTATAAATGCAATTTCAACGTAATAATAGGGCCGAGTATTGATAAAAGATTTCCAGATTTTATTTGATTCGATTCTGATTTTGATTTGATTCTATATCGATTCATATGTCTACATTTCTGTTACAATGTCAGTTTCTCTCAGCTAATGCTGTAAATTACAAAGTGACCTTCTAACCATTTATGTAACCCTTCAAGGTACTATACGAAAACAATATTTAAAAAAATGATATTTTCATTCATTTTTTATTATATTGGTCACATTTTAGCTTTTGAATTTTTTTTTAATTCTGTATCACTGTAACACTGTATCAGTAAATGTCTTGAAATTGCATATATTGTATATATATATATATATATTGTTACATGTTTATTGTTTACATGAATAATTTGTACTATATACTAGTATTTATATTGATATGCAGAGCATGTGCTAAATTGGTACTGTCTGTTTAATACTACAGGCATCAGCCAGTAAGTGCATATTAATGAGAGAGGAATTGCGAGGATCATGTCTTTGGACTAAACTCTTACTCTCAACAGGCAGTGAATGGATCTCAGAAATTTTTCGCCACTATACCACTCAAACACTGGTGAGTGAAATCTGAAAATTTACCAGCCAGTGTCTAATCACAAACATTTGTAGTCCCATATTGCAAAATTTGGACGCATATGCGAGTGATTTACTGTTACTGAAGAAGGTTGCGCATAGAGTAGAAGATTGATCTAGGGATTTCAGAATCGATAAAGAGATCTTCCAAAAGAAGATCACAATGCATCGGAAAATCAATACTTTTACTGTGCCAAGTCCTACTTGATAACATGCATCAACCATTCACCAAAAACTTTACACAAAAGGTGCCTCCGTCACCTTTCATCTTCACTGTATGGAAAAAAGATGCATTTAAAGTGAAAGGTAACTGAGGTTGTCATTCCCCCTAACATCCCATTTTGCATTCCATGAAAGAAAGAGTCATATGATTTTGGAACAGAATTTTCATGATAGTGTAATCTATCCCTTTAAGGCAACAGAAAACTTGCTATGCAAAGGGACCTTCCATAACTGCTTCTCTGTTGTCATAAATATCTCAAATTCCCTGATATACTCAGACAGAGACACAAACACACACAACTAATATAAGTGATGACAAGGGTGTGAAGCAGCAAGCTCAATGTCCTGCAGAGCTTGTTATATAGACCAGAGGAAGGACCCACAGCTGGGTAAAATTTTGTCATGCCTGAGACAAACAGAAACTGAGGCAGGATATTTTTGGCTCTCAAAGCCAAGACCCTCTTTGCCTGAATCCCCTATGCCCCCATCACCCAAGCATGACATGGTTACTGAGGTCCTAAGCCCTGTGCCCATAAGCTGTCGCCCACTTGGTGCCTGATCTAATGATGTAGAGTCTGACAGATTACAGACAGGGAATGCTGCTCAGACCTACAGGAATGCTGGATTAGAGACTCTTAGATCTACAAAATGGTTTACCGTTGGGGAATATTCTCATAACTGGCTGCACTTACGAGGGCTGACATCAGCTGATTTGTTTTTACCGTTTCCATGAGAAACTATTAAAAACAATTCAAACATATTACATGATGTGAAATATGTCTGTTACAACAAGTGCTATTGTGTGATACATACTGTCTGCATTCACACAGACTCACATGAAATTTGTGCCCTTAGAACTCATGTTAAGCATTTAGCAGATGCTTTTATCCTTAAGTGTACAGTGCTTTCGAACTATATATTTTATGAGTACATGGGATTCGAACCCATGGCCTTGGCGATGCAAGCACCAGTTGAGCTACAGGAACAGAACTCCAAAGAAAGAAAGAAATTAAAAAGAAAGACATTTTACGCATAATATTTTGGCTAATTTGATGATGCGTTCAGCTACAAACAAAAGTTTAGTCATATCTGATTTGTTGAAACCATTTTACCTTGTTTAAATCCATAGAATTCTGCAAATGTTTCCTCAAAATAACAATGATGGCTCTGCGGATAAGCCTCTTTGTCTCTAAATCAGGAGAGCAAATGTAAGAAAATATCACATAGCTGATGCTATTGAATTGAGGTGTAAATGATCAAAATGACTTGGTCAGTGGATTTCCTGGGGTGAAGAAAAATGGCTTTTCAAATTGGTAGGGAAGACACAGGCTATTTCTGTCTTTCTTTCTCATTCTGTTTTCGTGGTGCATTTGATCCACTGTCTCATTTCAAGGAGCAAGTTCTCTTGACTGATCAATAGTGTTTGTACTAAAGCCACATAGAAATAGGTGGTCGTCGGGGGGAAGGGTGATGTAGAGGACAAGGCACCACTCCCATGATGCAAAATTGATCCTTGGAATAAATTTGCAGTGTTCTGTTAATGGGAGGTCCCTCTGAGGCTTTTTATATTTGTCGGAAAAGCCACACATTATGGCAGCAAAAGTACATAACGAATGAAAGAAAGAAAGAAAGAAAGAAAAAGAAATGTTAATTTCATAATGTTAATGTTTATAAATGTAAATTCATATACTAATACATTTTGTACATTAAAGGTTGTATATATTAACATTAGTTAATTTAGTGCTAACAGTGAGAAATAGTATATTATTAAATCACGATACCTAATGTTAACATTAAGAACCTTACTGTTAAGCATAACTGAAAGAAAGAAAGAAAGAAAGAAAGAAAGAGCGAATAAATAAAAGAAAAAGAAACAATCAAACAAACAAAAAAGGAAGAAAGAACGAAAGAGATAGAAACGAAAGAAAGAAAGAAAGAAAGAAAGGTAAAACTTTACAATAATGTTAAATACATAACATTATTTAATGCAATAGTTAACAAAACTAACAACGAACATTACTTTTATAGCCTTTATTAATACTGGTTAATGTTAATTTCATATATTAATACATTTTTAATGTTAAAATATGTATATGTTTACATTAAGTATCTTCAGAACCTTACTGTAAAGCATTACTGAAAGAAAGAAAGAAAGAAAGACAGACAGACAGAAAGAAAGAAAAAAGAAAGACAGACAGAAAGAAAGAAAAAAGAAAGAAAGAAGAAAGACAGACAGAAAGAAAGAAAGAAAGAAAGAAAGAAAGAAAGAAAAAGAAAAACAATGGACTAAAAATTTTGTTGATGATCACTCGAATATCTTTGTTACACCTCAGTGGAAGCTAACGTTCTCTGCGTCAGTGCACAAAGTGGGCAACATGCTAATTATATCATGAATGTACTCTGACTAGCATCTTCATCATTTTCGAGATCACTGTCTGTGCCATCACTCCCATCCTCCCTCTCACTAAGTGTTCCTCTCTATATCCCTCTCTCTATGATGAGACACGGGTCAAACTCACTCTGGAAAGCAAAGCTCTTTTGTATGAGATAGTCTGACTGCAAGTCTCAGGCACTGGCTGGTACTGAGGGCTAGCGGCCACAGAGAATGACGTCACATGCCTGAAAAAGAAAACAAAGCTATCGGGATTAAGGGTACCTCGTCTCTCCTCCAGCGACCTCATCACTAGCCACTCTTCCACAGCCCAGATGCTGACTATATTTTGTTCTCTGACAATAGAGCATTCTACATTCTAGTGCATGCTAGTACAGTTAGCATGAAGGCTAAGCATAGCACTTAATTAATAGAGTTCACAGACAAACTGATTAACAACAACTAAAATGTGTTGGACATCATTAATTAGAATGTTCATGGAAGAGCTCGAGGACATACTGTACTGACTTATTTGCAGTTTCCCTGACAAATTAAATTATCATTGTCACTAGAATGCAAAAACCAGAGGGAACAACCTTCACCTTTTGAACATACTGTAACACTCCATAAGTGTAAATCTTTCAAGGTTTCTTCACACACTCTCACAAGTCAAACCTACTTTAAGTCACAGACAAAAGTCACATGATTATTTGTTAAAATATATGTTTCTAATACAATAATATTTGGTAATTCTAACATTAGATGGACTATTTTAAGTCTCTTTCAGAAATGTAATCATCTTGAAGTACTCACCCTTACAAAGTACTATGGCAGTACCATGGTACGTACAGTGATGTATCAGATGTTAATAACAAGGTACTTTATGAAGTTGATGTAAAATGTTTCCATGGACTTTTTTAAATTAATATAAGATTTGAGTTTAAGATACTGTAAATCATTTTGGACTGAAGTGTTATTACTATTTTAAACACCTTTTGCCTTCACCTATTTATTTCAGTTGCCCTATGGTGTGAAAAATGAATTTTAAAAGTACAAATAGTTTCTCAATTAATATGAGGTCATAAAAGGTGCATGTATAATAATTAGAGCTGTCAGAATTAACGCATTCCATTAACGCACGCATTAATTTTTCTTAATTGCGATTAACGCATTTACCGTTATACAACATAAACCAGCATAAATGCTGGTTGGAAAGGCAGAACCTTGGCAATGTGGTCATTACACTGACGCACACTTCACAACATACACACACAACAGCGCTTCTGTGTCAGTGATAAAATGAGTGAGAAAGGACCTCTTAATGCTATTTTTGTACAAAACAAGCCCAGATGGGACTTGAAATAGAAATCAAGTATTTTTCATCCTAAGTGCATTTTAATTACCATAGAAGCACGTCAAATCTTAACTATCACCAAAACGAATAATAAGATGTTTTTGTCTGCAAGTGCTTTTCATGTGGAGTTCAAGCAGAGGTTGACGCTGGCGTTGACACCCTGACGCGAATCATGAACACGGGTCACGATTGCTGTAACAAAGTGGGTAGCCACAGTCTGCCGGCTGATTAATATTGTGGAGGATGAGAGTTTAAGAGATTTAAATTGCAATGAATATGCAACCTATGTGGGGATTAGTTCTTTTAAATAGTCAACCTCCCACTTAGACTTTGGGAAACATTTAATGTAACTTTAATTGGTGCTATTTTAGTGCATTTCTATCTTTTTACTGTGGAAGGCTTTGTTTGGAAAAATTTTATAAAGCATTAAATTGTTACAGATTGCTTTGTTTTCTTTCCTAAGATGGAAATAAATGCATTTTGACAGGAAAAGAAGTGTATATAGTGAATTTCAAACTTCAGCACTTTCAAAATCTGTGATTAATATATAAATCTTAAAAATAAATTATGCACTTAATCGCGATAAACAAATTTAATCGGCTGACAACACTAACAATGATTATAAAACAATTAGCATTATGCTGTTTAAAATAAATTTAGATGGAATATAGCATATCACAATTTCAAGTTGTGTAGTATTTCATGTAACTACCCATATACTATGGTACTAAATGTTTAACATTAAGGTTCTTTGAAGAATATAATGGAATGGTACATCCAAATGTTATTGCCACAATACCCCCCCAATATAAAACATGGTAACACCATGGTATATTTTTGTTAGTGCCATGTAAAAAGTGTTCCTACACAAACTAAAGCATAATAAGACCACATGACTTAGAATTTAATGAAACAGCACTTAGGTCATTGCCAAAGAAAAATAATTACGTCAACCTGAATGAGAAAAGGAGCAAAAGAGAAAAATAAAAATAAAATAAACACACAGGAAACTCATTTCAACCCCTCAGTTAGATATGTAATATTGCGGCTTTTCATCTTTGGGCCAGAAAGCTTAGGCCTTAAGCAGATTACACAGCAGAGAAATCAGTAATGTTGATAATGTGGTGGGGGGTGGGGGGGGGGGTTGTAAGGCAGGGCTCTCTGGGTATTAAACACTGAAAACTGCAATCATGGTGAAGGATTAAGAGAAAGCTTAATATTGTGCTTCATTCTGCTCAAAGGGACGAGGAGGTTGGATGAGGATCAATGACTTGGACAGGGAAAAGTCAGAATCTACACACTTGGGAAACCTGAGAGGAACAGTGTCTGGATAATTATAAAGAAGAAAGGATGATGCAATTCTCTGGACTCTTATCTAAAAATATTGTGAAACAGCAAACCAGCTTCACGCATTTATAGTGTGACTTTTGGTGCTATTGTTTTTGCAAATGACTTAAGTATAAAATGAAAGTCATAATTAGTAATTGGAATAAAAACATTTCAACATCCACATGCTGCTCTATATTTGCATGAATTTGCATGCTAGTCAATAAAAAAAAGACAAATAATTTACAATTACTGCAAATTTCTGTGCCACTAGCGTCACCAAACGGAACTGCAAAAATAAGGATTGTTTTCAAACTCGTTTCCCAAAAACTCTCCCTGTCTGTTATCAGTAGTCCCGTCCCAACCTCTCACTATCTGTCGAGCCAATGTGGCTGTGTCTGACTGGCCTGGATGCTCAAACAAACAGAGCAATGTTTTGATAGTGCCATGTAGCCATTATTTTTACATTAGGAAAAAAAAAAAAAACACTTCAGCTTTAAATAAATTTGAAAATTCAATACAGTGTAGGACAATGTTTTCTTTCTGTCCAGAGTCTACACACATGAACTCAGAAGACTTCAATATAAGGGCGATGCTTTGTGGTGTCTGTAAGATGGAGATCTCCTTTTTTGTTCCATGAAAGTCAAACAATATATTGTTTGGAACAACATGAGGGTGAGTAAATGGTGACAGAATTGTCATTTTTGGGTGAACTATCCCTTTAAGAGATTTCTATATCTCGAACACTTCACCCAAGCTAAATAGTTCCCTCCTTCCCCAGTGTAAGAGCAGCACAGCAGGTGGATCTTTTGACTTGTACCCAAGGAACAACTCAAGCTAATTTCCATACAGATGCCCCCTTCAGTGGAGAAGAAGAACCCCCCATTAAGCACTCAAACAACCTACCACACCACCGGCAACCATTGCCTTCCCAAACTCCTCTCTGTGTTTCTCTCTCCAGTAATGTTCCTCTCCCTTAATTCTGTAGGCATCTCAACCCCCCTGCTCTAGACATTGGAGCACTCAAGGTTGCCAAAACCAATGAAAGGGGGTGGGTAGGAGGTGTCTTGCATTTGGCATCTGCCATGGCTGGCCATAGCTGCCAGGGAGAAAGGGACAGAAGTGCCCTGTTGGATGTGCCAACCATGGGAAGATGAGCAAATCACACAAAGCCCTTTTAAGTAACAGCCCAGAAGCCCCCCGCCACTTCTCTTTTCCTCCCTTTTACACCATCCCTAAAAAACATTTGAAAGAATTCCAACACACACAGAGAGACACAAAAATTGTCTCTATTTCTGTCTAAAGGGCCGTTCACACCAAACATGTTATTGCATCTATCTGCACTGTTTTTCAATTGTTTTTCTATGTAAACATGTGCTAGACGGCTGTTGCGTCTCACTGTTTTTTCAGCATCTTGCACAGGAGCGTCACATTTTATTAGATGCTGTGCCGCGCTTTTTTAAAGCAAGAACACGATTGTTCTAACAGCCCCTAGCAAAGTGCCTAGATAAGTATTAGGACTGCACAATTAATCAAATAAATAATTTAGATTACAATTACAGCTACCGCAATTAACTAATCATTAAAAGTGTCAGTTCCATTAAGATAAAATCTTACATTTAACTTTTTTTGCAGCAGCAGCAGCATTTCAACATTGTCACAGACATGTCCGTTGCTGGCTTTCTGTGTATAATTTATTCAAAATTTGAATAACAGTTTTTATGCGGCTAAGAGGGCCAATATGAAGTTGACTGTTAAAGGAATATTCCAGGTTCAATACAAGTTAAACTCAATCTACAACATTTGTGTTATAATGTTGACTACCACAAAAGTTAATTTCGACCCATCCCTTCTTTTCTTTAAAACAAGCAATTTCAACCCATCCCTTCTTTTCTTTAAAAAAAGCAAAAATCAAGGTTACAGTGAGGCATTTACAATGGAAGTGAAGCTGGCCAATATTTGGAGGGTTTAAAGGCAGAAATGTGAAGCTTATAATTTAATAAAAGCACTTACATTAATTCTTCTGTTAAAAATCACATATTATTTGAGCTGTAAAGTTGTTTAAATCATCATTTTTACAGTCGTTATAAGGTTTTAGGGTTTGCTGACATTATATCGTCACGGCAACAAAGTTTTAAAATTGGCTATTTACCTTATTCAGCCCCGCCCCTTTTTAGCGCCCCACGCTTTAGTGTTTTGTCTCTTAACTACTGGTTTGCAATGAAGCTACTGAGAAGAGTCGATCAAAATGGATTATGTGTGGGAGCACAGAAAGTATTTTTCATCAAAAGTTGATGGTGTGAGTCTACAGCAACCCCTTACTAAGTGAAAATGCTAGTGAGGTGTTTTGCTGTCACTTTAAATGTTGGTTTTTCCAACACCAGTGGAGCAAAATTAGACCTGGCAGATCACATTCAGACAGATATGACTCACTGCACTTTTTCATGATACAAGCATTATATTGTTATACATGTTATTCTGCTTTATCTGTTTTTTTAGGTTTCAACTTAATAATTTGTGTTAAAATATGTAGCTGACATGAAATTTAAAACAGTGACAGCTCGTATTATTACACATGCAAGTTCATGACATTAAAGGAAATTACATTTGTACTGTTTAAAATTAATTTATCACCCCATATTTTTGAAAGGCTTAAATATGATTAAAATTGTTGTAAACAGGATATGAAATAAAATGTTCACTTTCACATGTATATGTCTCTGTGTATGTGTGTGTTTATAATAAATATAATAGCACCCCTTCCCCTCCCTGGTTTAACACTCAAAAAATCTACTCACCTTAACTATAACATGATGAGTGAATGACATGAGAAGATGGTCAGAGGTGTCTTCCAGAGACATTTTAAATGACTTTGTGTTGTCTCTCATGAGCAAAGGCACATCAGTACATCCACAACAAAGGTAGTATCTTGTGTATTTATGAAGATACTCTTGTTTTAAAATCTCCCCACTCTGCTTCCAGTTGTAATGACATTCCCTGAACACTTTAAAATACTCATGATAGCTTTGGACAACTCTATAATCTGTAAATTCACTTTGCTAGCTAATTACACTTTGACATCAATACCATAGATCTACATAGACACCGTTAGACCCTAAGTTCAAAGACAACATTTTCAAAATGGCTGCGTGCTAGTTTCTCTGGCGCATAAGGTGAATAACTTTACACAGAAAAGGTTAGTGAGGGATTTTATCACACTAAAATTATGTTAACACACATATTGTTTACGTCCTGTAGCTGTACTTTTGAAACTGTGAGTATTTTAATGTCTACAAATTGGCCCCATTCACTTCCATTGTACGTGCCTCGCTGTAACCAAAGTCTCTCTAGCAAATCAGTCCACTGTTGGTCATCTTTGGAACGCCTCGGGAGGCTATTTCCAGTCATGCCAGTGCAGCTCCTATCTACTTGAATGGGAGGACACCGAAATTTCAAAAACGGTCGGTCAAGATTATGATCAAAGAACATATTTCAAATCAGCAATAAAATCTGATAATATTGGAATCATAAATTGTGCTTCTTGACCTCATACTACTCTAAAACACGCACTTTTCCTGGCTTGTATAGCTAAAGCGCGTGTGCGTTAGCGAGTTGATTGACAGGTGATGTCTGTATCTAAAAGGTTATTGGCTCTTTTACCTGCAAGGTGGGACTTCCTTTCTACATCCGTTGACTTTTGGGTGCGAGTGCTTCTTGGTTGGGCGTTCCAATTTCTCCCATTAATTTAAATAGAAGTGGCCCGTCTCTGCTAAATAGTCTCTGCTGTAACCCAGATCTTTGCTTTTTTTTTGTTAAAGAAAAGAAGGGACAGGTCGTAATAAATGTTTGTAGTAATCAACATTATGTCACAAATGCTGTTGATTGAGCTTAACTTGTATTGAACCCAGAATATTCCTTTAAGGCACTGTCTTGATTTACTGATGTATAAAACAGCAATAAAGTAATAGTTCTCAGCTTGTTTTGGATGTGTAGCCTACGTAAAAAATGTGGCATGCAGATGCTGCACACAAATGCTATTAATCAAAATGAATCATAATTACAGTATCGAGGAAAGTAATCAGTTTGATTTCGATTTTTGACTATGATTTTCATCATAGTTGTGCAGCCCTAATGAAAATTAGCTACTAGAAAGGGTGTCTTAAAACAGTGTATGGGCATCCATCCGAGATACATGAAAATTCTTTTCAGAGCCCTGAACTCCATATTTTCTTCTTTGCAAGTCTCTTAACTCCCCACTCGATCTGCCACGCTGCACAACCTGAGCTCTGATAAAGGCCATATGGTGTGGCCACAAGCCCAAAGGTGACAGCTCCCCATGTGATTCCCATTAGGAACAAGTCACAATGACTTCGGGAAAGAGGTAACCTTGATAATGCATTAGTGTTGACCAAATAATGGATTAATCATGCTACAATGTAAGCCAAGTGCTTTTCATTCTGTGCTTTTAATTGTGATCTGAATGACTGTAGATGATAAATTAAGAAGCTGATGAGGATTCACTTCAAGGCTATCTGGAAGTAGCAGACTTACCTGGGTAAAAGTCTTTGGATTTGGACAGTTTGATGGTGGCCCCTGTCTCTTTCTGTAGCTGGACAATAGTCTGACCACCCTTGCCAATGATGGAGCCTGCGGCGTAGCTCGGAATCAGCACCTTTAGGAAATACTCGCCTTCCTCTAGAGAGAGAAAAAGAGATTAAAAAATTAACTCTGTAATTTCAAACAAATGCAGCACTTAATTAAACAACATCCACAGAATCAGAAGGTGACTAGTGTAAACAGTACACACAGTTGGATGTGTATATGCAAATGTATATAAAAATAATGATAAAAAAAATAGGTAAAATAGATTTATACATTTTCTACATTTACTTAATAATAATAGGCCTAATACAAATTGAATGTCTTCTTGTGATCTTACATAATATAAAAACATCCTAGGAAGTTTTTCCTTGGCTTGCTGACTTGAGGGTTTGTAAGCCACTATTCTTTGTAAAGCTGCTTTGGAAGAATATGAAATGGGAAAAGCACTATACAATTAAATTGAATTTGAAGTTGAATAATACATACAGTAAATACACATGTAATTTGCATTTTTATATATATTTATTTGTATATAACTTCATATGGCCTTTCCCCCTAGATATAAGTACATATACTGGCATTTAATCAGATAAAGCCCATTGTTATTTGAAAAAAGAAAGTAGCACTACTTCACAGCCTGATCAAAAATCGCCTAAAGTTACCAGCTTGGAGGACGTGGGGGACATGTCCCCCGCACTCTTTAAAAAGGTGATTTTTGTCCCTCTCACCTTTCCAAGCTAAACCCATACCGAGTCCAAATGGTGGATTTTTATACAATATTCTTTGCATTTTGTTACTTTGGGTTGATTGAGTGACCATCCAGCCAATCACAGGTGAGTTTCATGAGCCGAAACAACTCTTACGTAATAGGCCGTCAGTAAGACAGCCTAATAAACATGACTCCATTCATTTCTACAAAGTTGATTTCAACAATGCTCATTTATCCTTGTTTTTTATCGTCATTAATGTTAAGATGAGGAACACACAAATTAATTATTTATCAGCATATCATTCTTGATTGGCAGCATTACGTGCAATGCACTGCAGAAAAAAGGACAATCCTTCTTTTAAGCACACATCGTAAGTGTAGTTTATATCAGCGCATGAGTCTTCATTAAGTTATTCTTTTTACATTATGTTTGTGAGCTAAAAGTTTGATCGGTTGTTTTTGAGCCAATTCAAGCAGATTACTAGATCAGTGTTAAATATGTAAAGCTATTTTTAATATCAGCTCCTGTTTTTTTACCTCTGTATTAGTGTGCAGTCGATAAACTGTAGGAAAAAAGATAGATCTGCCTTATTCTTAGAACACTTTAATGAAGTGAATAGATATGTAGACATGCTTTTTTATACATGAAAATGTACGGACATTATTGAAACTCACAATTATTATAAGACTATTATTGTTGTCTTTTGATAAAAGTCATGCTCAGCAGCTCACAAACTGTAGGGAAATGATAGATTTGCTTAGTTCTTGTAATGCTTAAACCTCTACTAAAGTCTCTTTGTAGGTCTGTAGACATACAAATTTTAAAGGATTACAATTTTTTTTTGATTGTTGATTCAGTGACTAACATCATTTCACACAAAACACTCATTTGTCACCACCTTCTGGCATCACCAGGAATGGTCACTGAATCATTAAATGGATCTGAACTAATTTTGATGAACGTAGTCAAAACACTCGAGCCACTTGGATACATTTAAATCCCACAATGAAAAAATGAATTGCAAATGCATAATTGTCATTATTGTAATTGATTTAGGGTTGCAACGGTATGAGATTTTCACGGTATGATAACCGTCTCAGAAAATATCACGGTTTCACGGTATCATGGTATACGGTATTACACAATTATTATTATCAGTTACAATAAACAATTTTTTGGGGGGGTTTTTGGTTAAACAAATGCTTTATTATAATTGAAACTTGAAACCATTTTGAAACTTTTTTTAACGGATGTGTAAAAAAAAGTCTCCCTTTTGAAAATAAATAGAATAAATAAGAAAGCTAACAGAATTATAATAATAAACCGAATTATAAACATGATAAAAAAATAGCATGTAATTATAACATGTTATATAACTAAAGCATGTTAGTTTACATGTTAGCGTAGCATGTTTAATTAAATACTAAATGAAAAATAACATCAGCTGTGTGAGCTTTTAAAGTAATGTCCTATGATTATTAACAATTAACATATACTGTAGGTGTGCAGTGGTTCTCAACTTGTTTTGCTTCAGGACCCAGATTTTACATTGGAAATCAAGTGGCGACCCACCATAGTAAAAACGTAACCTGTATTTAATGTATCCTGGGTCGCATTTCCTTTTATGTTGCATAGTTTTGTTCATGGTTTACAAGTACAAGGACATGCATCAAGTGACATTATTTTTGTTGTTGACGTCAACATCAAAAGCGACAGGAAGTTTTCTCTCCCCCCTTTTAAAAATTGAAGAGCATATTTACTTATATGAACCCATTATTATCCCGTTTGTTTCCTAATTTCAAACATAATTCAAACAGAACATACATATTACACAGGAGGAAAGGCTCCTCATTACCATGGTTACGTCAGTGTAGCTAGTCTTAAATAATAGTAATAATAATAATAACAAATTATAGTATTTATGAAAAAATAATTACTAGCTGAAACATATCTTGAAACTTTAACTACAACTGCCACTGTTGATATAAAATGAGGTCCAATAGATTCTACCTTTAGAATATTTCATATGAAACTATAATATTTTGTCAAAATATAACAGTTACTTTTACTCATGTAAAATCGTGAAACAATTTTGTAAAGGTGATGATGTATAATGATATTATTTTATTTTTTGGTGCATAGCACAGTGTTGCTCTTTTCCTCCTCAGTGCTGTTTGGCATGTCAGGGCTGCCTACAGTTTGAGAGGTTTGACTTGACTTCCTCCATAATGCTTTAAACTAGAAAAGTCTCACTAGAATTTAAATTAGTCGCATCAGTTTTGAGGTCTGTGCTCAATATCGAGGGAAGCCCGGTTGTTACACATGCGCGCCAGAGAGAAGCACAGATCATGATCGCGAGCTGGTTCCGTTACACTCGTGCGAAAGTGCAGATGAGAAGCCTTTAGCTGATTGCAAGATTATCATTAAATCTGCCTCGGGAGTCCTAAATAGGCTATCACTTGGGTGGCCGCCGAAATATCTTCAACGGGAGAACCATGGCATTGTTCTTTCCCTGCTGTCTGCAGCCCAGTCTGAATAGACCTGCGACACACTTACGGGTCACGACCCACCAGTTGAGAAACACTGCTTTAACTCACACACACACAACCTCAATTATGTCAGACCCTTGCCTCGCTTCTCTCTAACATTTTCTCCGCTGCTTGTGTGTGTGACGCAAGTTGATGAGTCTGACAGGCAGTCGAGGAGGAAAGGAAATGCACACGCACTGATGAGATTCTCCATCCGGTTGCATTTTTTATTTTTCTCAATACCGTTGATAAGCAAATGTACATGGTATGAAAACCGTAAATTTTCATACCGGGGTATACCGTGAAACTGGTATACCACTGCAACCCTAAATTGATTAAATAATTTATTCAGGACTAGCTTGTGCTCAGTCTTTTATTGTCATGTGTGAAACAGAAGCAAGTGCTCCACAAGATGCCCTTTATTTTTACAGCTAATTTTGTGAAATTTTGCAATTATTTGCAAAACTTGAATCTTTAAAACACTACAAATATTAGAAGTAAATAATATGTATATATTAATATAATACTTATATTATATTTATATATTAATATATAGTGTAATATATATGTGTTGGGTCTGTGCGAGCCACCTACTGACAGCTGTGCCCCCCCCACTTTTAAAATGACTGCTATGCCCCTGTATTAATTCCAGGTTCAAAACAGGTTAAGCTCAGTCGACAGCATTTGTGGCATGATGTTGATTACCACAAAAATTATTTTGACTTGTCCCTCCAAGCAGAAATCTGGGTTACAGTGAGGCACTTACAATGGAAGTCAATGGGGCCAATCTGTAAACATTAAAATACTCACTGTTTCAAAAGTATAGCCACAAGACGTAAACAATATGTGTTAACATGATTTTAGTGTGATAAAATTACTTACCTTTTCTGTGTAAAGTTATAGCCAATTTTACAACGTCATTGCCATGATGATGCAATGTCAACAAACCTAAAACAACTGTAAAAATGACAATTTAAACAACTTTACAGCTCAAATAATACAAGAGTTTTAACAGAAGAATTAATGTGTGCTTTTATCAAATGATAAACTTCAAATTTCTGCCTTTAAACCCTCCAAAAATTGGCCCCATTCACTTCCATTGTAAGTGCCTCACTGTATTTTTTGCTTTTTTTAAAGAAAATAACGGACAAGTTGAAATAAATTTTTTTGGTAATCAACATTATGCCACAAATGCTGTCGATTGAGCTTAAATTATATTGAAGCTTGAATTTTCCTTTAAGGGCACATGTTCCATTACTAACTCAAGTCAAGATCTCATCAAGGTAAAATAATGCCTGCATAGACCATAGATTTACATTTACATTTGTGGTAAAAGCTTTTGTTTAAGTGGCAATCAGAGAAGGTAGCTATAAATACAACTCAAGCTGTTATGTTAGACCACAAGTGCCAGAAGTACACCACCACAGAACAACAGGAACACTATAATAAGATCAACTGACTTAACGGGTCGTAATTAACACTGAACCACAAGTATTAATGCTACAGCTTAGTAGTGCTGATAACAGTCAAGGGCAGTACTGTTGCGCAGGTTAGTGGGAGAAGAAAATTGTTAGTTATGTACAGTAAATGGGAAAGGTCAGGGATGAGGGTACAATTTGTTAAACACGTCAATCAAACTAAGTAGAAGTATGAAGGTGAATTTTGAAAAGACATATTATGAAACTATTTCAATGTAAATGGTGAGTTTGCAATTCTAATGTACAGGGACTCCTACCTAGACCGTTAGCCAACACAGGGACTTCCTATATAAAAACTAGATTTGGTCAGTAATACTTTAGGATAACTTTCATTGAAAACATCAACTAGCATTAATATATTATTTAATGCTTAAAGGGATAGTTAACCCAAAAATTCAGATATAATTTACCGTACTCACACTCATATTGTTCCAAATGCTTATGACTTTCTTTCTTCCGTGAAACACAAAAGGAGATGTTAGGGAGAATATTTAGTCTTAGTCACCATTCATTTTCATTGTATGGAAAAAGATGCAATGAACGTGAATGGTGACTGAGGCTGTCAATCCCTAACATTTTTCCTAACATCTCCTTTCATGTACAACAGAAGAAAGAAAGTCATGATGGTGAGTTAATAATGACAGAATTTTAATTTTTGGGTGAACTATCCCTTTAACAGATAATTATTTAATGTTCATACAAATAGCTAGAAATTTTATGTTATATACATCTTCTTCATAGACCCTTTTGGTTAAAACCTGGGGATATATATGGCTATTTTAGTTTGCCACATATAATATAGTACAAGGCATCCTGGTCTCACTTCCCTTCTGAGAAGGTCAGCAAAGGTTTTTCTGAAAGTGGAGCATCAGCGGGCAGTAAAGTACATCATCTATTGTTGGGTTCTACCTGGTTGCTGCATATCCAGGTCAGCAGTACTCATGGCCCCTGCACCGTGACTTTAACATGACATTGTATCCGTCTGCTTGGGCCGCTTGGGTACACGCTTAATATTCCACCACAATTAATCTGTGTCGGCTCCCAGAAGACGGCCACTTTCGATTAGATTGTTATTCTGGAGAAGCAGTTTATCTTGTCAAGCTAGGGCTGATGGCTAAGCTTAGCTACACACACTTGCAGCCTAATACTGATGATACGGTAAAAAGAAAGCAAGGCTGCGTGGAGTATTAATTATAGAGTGCAGCTGAAAAAACAACACCATGCCAACGACGGCAATGACAGCAAGGATGTATGGCATGTTTTGGCTTAACTAGCACTGACAATGTAATGACACATGTCTATCTATTTTAGCGTTCTGCTAACAAGATGGCAGATCGCTTTAAACAGGAAAGCATTGAGGGGGTTAGTATTCCCTGCTGGTTCAGGCTGGTTTATGTTGGTTTGGTGTTGGTCTAGATCAGTGGTTCTTAACTTTTATTTGATGAACGCCCCCCCTAATTCATTCCCTTACCCAGCCGCCCCCCCAATTATGTGACAATTTAAAAGCAGAGACTTTGTTGTACCAAAAAAAAAAAAAAAACATAAAATACAAAACACAAAACTCAATATTTGTGTTATTTGCTTAATTTGCTCAATGCAACTTTATGCATTGCACAATTTTAAAGTTTTGTTAATAAATTCAGCAGGCATGAATGTAAGACCAAACCTTGCGTTTGATGGAGGGCTAAATCTGGGGCCTATAAAATGAAAACGCGAAGACTTTTTAATAACAAAAGGGCCTATAAAATGAAAATGTGAAGACTTTTTAATAGTAAAAGTGATATTGTTCATATATTTTACATTGAACATTTTAATTAATTCATTTATTATTTTTTACAGTTTTAACAGTGGTATTTGTAACAAGACCATAGTAAACACATGGAAGCATGGATCTTCACTACCATGGTTAGATGTAACATGATTTCTATAAAACAAACTATGGCATTTTTGTAATTATAAACAGTAGACCTACTCTAAACCCATGTAAAAACAATAAATACAAAATATATTTGATTTGTAACAAAAATGTATTATATTCCCTCACTCCCCTAATGTAGCCTATGACAAATTTAATAGAGCTGAAGTAGTGATATGATAATATTTATTATCAATCTTTTTCTCCCTAAAGTACAGTTAGTGTTACTATAGTAAATTCAAGGGTGGTCATGTAGAATTCTGTGCCGAATTCAAATGGTTTCCGCTTCTCGCACCTTGCTTCTAACTGATTCTCGCAAAGCTTTAAGAGCTTCACGCTACTCTGTCCATTGAGCCGTATCCATCTGCAGAGCCATACAGGTGCATTAGCCAAGGTTGTGCCTCCACCTGTGTATTTGACGCTGTTAAACCAGATACGTCGCTAGACTTCAAAATCAGATGAACTGCGGTACAAATGCATACCAGCCCGTATAATTGAGAACCAACTGATATACTCCAAGTCTAGATAAACGTTTTAATGCAAAGAGGAACTTGATGATAGATTTGATTATTATGACTGATAAACGCCCCCCATTTGTAACCTAAAGCCCCCCTCTCTACTAATTTGCTCTCAGTACCCCGTGTGGCGGTACCGCCCCCGTTGAAAACCCCTGGTCTAGATGATGGATCGGCATAGCCATTCTTTTCACAAGCAAAAAATTCTGGTCAACCAGCACTGTCTTTCGATGAAGCTTGTTGTTACACTGTAAACCCTAATGCTCAAAATAATTAATTGCTTTGTGTAGGGAAAAATTAAATTATACAAATTAGTTCAATAAATTAACCTTGATGGGGGGGGGGCCTGAGTTGCTCAGCAAGTAAAGATGCTGACTACCACACCTGGAGTCACAAGTTCGAAACCAGGGCGTGCAGAGTGACTCCAGTCAGGCTTCCTAAGCAGCCAATTGGACCAGTTGCTAGGGTGGGTAGAGTCACGGTGGGTTAACCTCCTCGTGGTCACTATAATGTGGTTCTCGCTCTCGGTGAGGCGCGTGGTGAGTTGTGCATGGATGCCATGGAGAATAGCGTTAAGCCTCCACACACACTAGGTCTCCGTGGTAACGCACTCAACAAGCCATGTGATAAGATGTGTGGATTGACTGTCTCAGATGCGGAGACAACTGAGATTCATCCTCTGCCACCCAGATTGAGGCGAGTCACTACACCACCATGAGGACTTAGAGCGCATTGGGAATTGGGCATTCCAAAAAGGGGAGAAAATCCCCCAAAGAAATAAAAATAAATAAAAATTAACCTTGATGAGTATTAAGAACTTACTCTTTCTTCTGAGTTCACAAAACTTACACCTTTTAAGTAACCTGAATTGCTTTATTGTTTAAAATTTAATGAACTTGTCTCTTTACAGGAAATTCAATTTAACTGAAACTGGACAAGGGGTTTCTATTTTCCTGCATGGTTTTAATGGCACTCGACAGAGAGAGTATATGTTCAAATTAAGTGTTATATAATGTGTCTTTGTCCAAGATGAATGTAAAGGAGGATACTTGTTAGTGTTTAATGATTTGTGTTATTTAGAAGAGTTTCTGTTAAGGTTTTTGGTGGTTACCATTATGGTCAATAGTGGAGCTTGAACTTAGGTTGAGGACAGGTACAACTAAGGATAGTTCTACAGTACATTGCTGTACTCGTTAAGCAATTACTATGGTAATCAAAGCATGTGTTTCCAATTACTATGCACTCAACATACTAGAATTCACTTTAGTACTAGTTAGTTAGCTAACATGGTAATTTTAAGTTCAGCCAAAGAGTTCAATTTAAAGAACCATTAAAATGGATGAGTTAGCTTACTCAGTATTTCAAGTTAAGGGCAATTAACATGTATGTATAGTACAAAATCAAAATCTGAAAGTTCTATTAACTTAAACTTGGGAGTTTATTAACTTTATTTGACTGCCTCAAATTTTTTGGAGTTCTGCTAACTTATTAAGGTTTAAGAAGCTTATGGGGACCAGAGGTCAGATTTACGCTCTTAAGAATAAAATTCTTCTTATCTACTATTTTTTAACTTATGATAAAAGATCAAAGTAAAATAAATTGAATTAAAATATTAAGAATATTTGTTAAGAATATTTAAACCAGTTAAGAATATTTTGTATTCCTGAAAAAACTTCTAAAGAATTTGTTTGGTAACACTTTGCAATAAGGTTCAATTTGTTAACATTAGTAAATGCATTAGGTATTATGAACTAACAATGAACAATATGTGTGTACACCTTTTATTAACATTGGTTAATTTTAATTTATGATATTCCAATTGTGCATTGTTAAATAACTTTATTTCATAGTGCATTAACTAAGGTTAAAATATACTTTTAATTTAAATAATGTATTATTTTATTCTGAAAAATAAAATTAACCAAGATTAATAAATGCTCAAAAAAAAGTGTTGTTTATTGTTTGTTTATGTTAACTAATGTAGTTAACTAATATTAACAAATACAACCTTATTGGTATTGCCAAACGCTCTTATCTTTTTTCTGAAACCTTCAACCTTTTATAGCAAGTTATCTTCTTAGGAACTGTATCATAAGAACTTTCTTAATTTTTTTCTTAAGTAAATTTTCATTAAACTAGCCTCAGCAAACCAGCATCCCATGCTGGGGCCAGCATCTAAAACACAGCATACAGTATGCTGGTGACCAGCGATTCTGATCTTTTCAACAGGATTAATACAGCAGATTAGTTTGAGGTTTACAGGCATTGGGATGAGTTTAACCATGTTTTAACCAGACAATCTTCTAGAGGTAATCTCATTAGAATCATGGGGTGATTGATCTGGATGTGTACTGAAGCAAATCTCTGAATAAACAGAAGTACACTCTCATTTTTGGGCACACCTGTTTGACTGGATGCCACCAGGTTGAGACCACATGAAATTGCTTGACGAGTGCAGTTTTCTATCCTGTGTGGACGTATTTACTATTTGACATATTTTGGGTGGGACATATCAAGGGTTTGTCCATATTTTTTAAATAGCCAATAGGCTTTTGTTACGTCACAGTCATTAACCATGATTTACTACTTACTAGTTGCAGGTAGTCTTAGGTGGACATTCTCATAAGCATTTGAATGGGCAAAAATCTGAGTAGTGCAGTTATCAATATTGGATGTTCCGCTTTCCCAGAAGAGAAAGATTGTAAAATGTAAATGCATATCTCATATACACTAGCATGGCCTCAAAGCTAACAGACATTGACTAAAAGCCACAAAACTCTAGAATTGCATAATCAAGGGAGTAATGAGGTTATTGTGACATAAATAAATTGACTCAGAATTCAGGTTCAATAACATCTCTAAATGACAAGTCCTGATTGTCACTCACATACTAAAAATTGCTGTTGTTTTCACACATTATAAACAGGCAGTTCAAACTGAGTCTGCACTATGGATGCAAGCTTTTCTGCAATGACCCAGATTTCTCACAGAGCTAAGACTGTCCTCATTTTGATTTGGATGAGTCTAATTATAACCTTGATTAATATGGCAAGGGTTCATAAATAATGTGTATCATGCATTCATAAGTATTCTCTCTTCAAAAGCATCTAACAAAAGTCTGTCATAAACTGGATCAAGAGTCCAGACCTGCTATAATTGACATTATCTACTCCAATTTGTGTAACTCATTAAACACATGATGTTTCGTCAAGCATCACATTTTTATAATAATATCAGGCAATTTTAAAGGTTACACATTTTATATTGTTCATTATGAGTAGCATAATTGCAGTTTTAAAAAGCATGATGTGTAATGCAGTATTGCATGAGTCAAAACAAAACAAAAAGAAAAGATAGAAAGATCAGAGTTAAAGGTAGACTCTGATTTGCAGATAACAAGATCTGTGTGTGATTTGGCAGAGAATTAAAGAAATTACCGTGAAATCCGACAAAATCTGATGAAAATGGAGGATCATGGATGGCATCTTGGTTGCATCTCTCTAAAAGAATGCGAATGAGAAAATTAATCTTGGTGGAAAAGTCAGGTACAAAATCAAAACAAACTGAAGAACAGCTCTGGCCAGTTACAGGACAATTACAGAGTCTACCTTGAAGCTCCTGCTCTAATCAAGAACATATTTGTGAATGTTGACCAGCTCGCTTTGACCTCATGGACAACGGTACAGGAGAAACAAAAGTAGTATAAATGCATGTTGTAATGAAGTAATGAACTTTGTAATAATGACTTCTTTGTTTCCTGGTTTTTCACTATTATTTTAAATCCAAAATGGCCTGATGACAATTGTATACATTCAAATGTGTGTACTGAGAACATAAACTAGAGTCAATCCTGGAGAGAGATTCTCATTTCTTCCCTTTTAAAACATGGAGAAAAGCCATCTAAAGTCCAAGTTTGAGTTGGATCAAGCATATTTCCTGTCACTTGTCAACACAAAGACTGTGAAAAATCAGTGGATAACACTACATGTATATCTGTAACTGTGCCTTTGAGGGAAATGGGTCCAACCCACCACTCCCATTGTGCTATACAGGGAACAAAACAAGAACAAGTTGGTTGGTATGCTCTTATACTTATTACATTTTCCCTCCAGCACACTGAATATCTTAATAAGCCTTGTCTTGCATATATTTCTATATATACAGTATGTATGTTATCCTCACTGAGAAGTCAGAATAATTAATTTAAAAAAAAGCCCAAATGGGTATTACTCATAATAAACCAGTGGGTGTAAACACAACCATTGGTTGCTAGAGGCTCCCAAGAGAGTAGTGGTCCAGAATAAGCCTGAGGATTGAAGGATCAAATCCTGAGAGCTTGTGTTTGTAGGCGTTATGGGCCAACAAACCAGGCTATAGACACAGAGTAATAAAGGCAAATATAGCACCCTTAATCTTAGGCACGTGTTTTAAAATTTTTTATTTTTTTTTACTCTCTCAAAACAACTCTGTGATGTAGATTTAAAGGGGTCATGAAATGAAGAATCTAATTTTCCTTGATCTTTTGTCATTGTACTAAAAAGAAATTCTGTAACTTTCAGAACTCAAAACTTCCTCCTCACTGCAAAAAGAGCATTTGTTGAAACCAAGCTGCCAAAATGACTCGTTCTCTACTTCCTCCACATTGTGATGTCACACTGTGGTAGACATTTCAATGCCTACTCTACCTTTAATCACTTCCGTAGCCTGCGCAGTAGCGGTTAGCAGTGAGATGGCAAGTAGAAAGCAGGTCAGTCAAGGACAGAGTGCCAATCATAACAGTGGGCGTTTACTGTCAAGTCTTAAAGGAGAAGCAGCACCAAAACCAAGTGTTTCTGACATTGGGTCAAAATGAGGGTGAAAAATGATCATGCTTTACAAATATATGACTATTTTTTTGTGCAAAAAAATGTATTAATATTATAAGTGGAACATATTAAAATAATAATAAAAGGCATGCCATGACCCCTTTAAAGAGATAATTCACCCAAAAAATTATACTTCTGTCATCCTTTACTCACCCTCATGTTGTTCCAAACACATATGACTTTCTTTCTTCCATAAAACAAAAATTGTGGATGTTAGTTAGAATGGTAGCCTCAGTCAACATTCACTTTCACTGTAAAAAAGATGCAACGTAAGTGAATGGTGACTGAGGCTAACATTCTGCCTTACATCTCCATTTGTGTTCCACAGGAGAAAAGAAAGTCAGACAGGTTTGGAGCAACATGAGGGTGAGTGCATAAATAATGACAAAATGTTATTTGGAGTGAACTAAACTGCATAAAGCTGCATTAGATCTGAGGCTCAGCATTGGTTTAGCAAGCATTTGTGCTTAAGCATAACAAACAAGCATCTAATAATAGTGGAGTGATGAAAGGACCACTCTCTCTGTACGGCTGTCTAAGCAACTGCCTGACCAAAATGACTTCCGATATAAACATTGTACTTTAAACAATTTTCTCCGACTCTCAATGTCTGCTGCGCGAGCTTGGTTGTAATAAGCGCGAAGGCTCGAAGAGGAGGCTCGATCTTCTTTCGCATTGCTTCTTTCATTCGTCTCATACATATTCATTAAAGGTCCTGTCCTCCATTCCATGGCAGACGAGCCGAGAGAGGCAAGCAAATCATCCAATGTGAGGCCGCCTTTCACAACACCCTCCCAAATCCTCACCATCCTGCACAAGTTTTTTTTTTTCTTTGTCGCAGTGCTTTAAAGAAAAAAAACTGAAGCAGTGCCCCCTCGTTTTGAACCGATCGTATGGAGATCAATAGGCAGACATGACTGAAGATTGCATGGATAATCAATGACTTGCTGTTATTGATGGGAGATGGAAGAGATGGACCCAAAGGCGGTGGAATAAAGATCGCCTGACCCCAAACAGTGATTAAAGGTGAAATGAACAAATGATGGGGGAGCAAAATGGTAGAATGGAACACACCCCAAATTTGTTTCCATAAAGCAGCCATACTAAAACCTGTGTTCTTAATCTGAATGCTGGTAGAAGTATTGCATTGTGGGATGTGAGTGAACAAGGCGGGCAACGGCGGCGAAAGGGTTATTTGTCCCCCATATAAGTGTCTGAGGGGGTGGAGGTATATCTTCAAACACAGCTGTCAAATCATGTTTATGTAACATCTCCTTTTAAGACAGATTCTCTGTGTATTCTCTCATCACAGAGAAAGAGCTGCTCAAGGAAGGGAATCTTAAAAAGAGACTAGTCGCTTATTCTGTAAAGAGCAGCTATTGACCTTGACCTAAAAATGTCTTAGTAAAAGCAACACAGGATTCTACACATGGCCTTAGGAGGGTCACAGACCCCTCACGCCTAATGCTAGAACATCTACAACTGTCCTAAAACAGCCTTAGAAAGTCGTTTGTAAATGGAGGCACTGTCCTGTGCCAGTGCATCCATTTACTAAATTAAAACATTACATCTTATGAGACAGCTCCGGAAAGTTTAAGCTGAAACAGGGAACAGACTTCATGATCAATTGGCTGGACAATTTTCTTGTTTTGAGCCAAACGTTTTTTTTTTGTTTGAATGTTGAAATGCAATATTTGTCATTATCACTCTTGATAAAATGGGATATGTGGTATTAACTTAATCAAATAAAATGATTTCAAACAAAACAAAAGTCATTCAAATTAAGACACTACACTACAAATATGTAAATACCAAATCAAAGAGAGTAAATATAAGAAAACAAATTAGTAATTTTATTTTTTTTAATCATGTACAGATATTTTGTTCTGTTTATAGGACAAGTCAGTCGTGTTTTCTATGTTTACTGAATCACCCTGGGTCTTAGTTTTTAGACAAAAGCACTCAAGAAAACTATGCATTTAGTTAAGTTTCTCACTTTGACCAATGCTTTCCCTGTCCAACTGCACTTAAAAAAAGCCAAGGAAACAATTTCCACTCAGAAATTGCTAGTAAATTTAACAGCATATTTTTGGTCGCTTTAATTAGAAATTCTCAAATAAAGTTTAATTTGCAATTCTCTTTTTCGGGTAAATTTTACTCACTCTTTATTTGTACATTTAACTAATTTTATTGTAGCAGTGAATTAAGCCATGCTTTTAAAAGTGTACAAACATTTTGAAGGTTTTTTTATTGTCTTTAGTCATCTGTGCACGCAAACAAAACACGATCTTGCTAACAATCAACAGATCATTTTTTTGAACATGAACGGGTAATTTTGAGTAGAAAAATTCAGACTTCACAAAACAACGAGTTACCAAACGTAACAACAAAATCAACAATAAAAATGGTGTAAATAAACTTGCAAATGGTGAAACCATGCAAGCTCATTAATTATTCAAGCCCAGTGCATGCTGGGAACACCAGCTTCGAAAAGTTAAGTCAAATGTACTTATTTCATTTACCTGTAAAATGTACTCAAATTAGCAAATAAATATGACAAGATTTTCTATTTTAGGATAGAAAGATGACGCATTGTAAAGATGACGAACAATCAGAAATAATATCTTATAAGCTAGAGCATTCATTTTTACTTGTTTAAATTGAGTACAAATGTAGAATTTACTTAATATTTTCAAGTTCACGCTTTAACTTATACAATGTAGAAAGTACTTCATCTTCTCTGCTATATTTACATCACCACAAAATAGTTTTTTCAGTGTTCTGGTGTCTAAACATGAAGTGCAAAGATAAAAAATATAGGTTCCTTTCTTTAGTAAATCAGTCATCTTTACTTATTTTAATTTAGTTAATACCTGACTAATAGAGTCAAACAGGGGAAACATATTGCCCCTAAACTGAGATGCAGCCGTGTTGATACCACATTTTTCAATCTCTTTTAATACAAATGCAAAAATTCTAAGAAAATTACCTTCCACATATTTATCACCACATCTTACCAACACTTAGAGATACAAAACTCTCGATTAAAAATATAGAAAATGATGTCATGATTTATGTTTTAACACATAGTTGTGTGTTTATGTTTACCATGGCCTTTCCAAAGACACACTTTACACATTTCAAAAATGTGGATGAATAAAATCAGATGGAATATCTCAGTCCACAAATAGTGAAACCTCATACTCTAATCACAGTGATAAAATAAGTTAAATTATGTTACGACATTAACATACACTGCCATAAATTTACATATACCATAATACCCTATTTTTACACTTTGAACTTTGTTGAAGAATAATCCCTCTTGGCAAATAAATTGCACTAAAGGCTAGATCTCTTTATCATCAAAGCCTATTCATTCGGGCAAATGGATGATGCAGGTTATGACTCCCACGGGTCCAGCATGCTTCTTCTGACTGACAATTCAAAACGCTTTCTGCATCGATTCTTTCACGTGTAAACATCCGCCAATCACTTCATTTACGCGCCACTATTAAGGGGTAAGAAATACACGTTTAATACACGTTTTTACTGGTTAAATAGCAGTTTAGTAGACACGTGTAGACAAAATTCATATGGAATGCATAATAAACAAGCATGGCTCCAATATAAACAGTACAGTCAAATATTGATGGAGCTATACGAGAGCACTTCAGTGCATTGAGATCAGTGATGCTGATATAGTGTATACACAGGTGAAGCATGCAAATGCGCACAAAACAGCCTAGGCCATAATTTTTAACCAATTTTGAGTAGCCTATTATCTTGAATATTGCAGCGTACGTGTTATAATAATCATCCACTTCGAAGATATCTCTAAACAAAAATATTATAATTGTTTATAATTCATTTCTAAGCAATTTCCAAACTAAAAGAAATGCACCGGATCACAACGCAAGGTCATTTGTGGTGATGGCAAGGATGCGTCTACACGCATGAGCCATGTTTTCTGTTTGGGTACGTGCCCATGACATTAGCCTATATTTAGGAATATACGCCCCGCTTACCCCACATCTAATCCTTTTGATTTACGAAGACTCTGGTCTGCTACAAACCACTTTCACTGTCGTAGTTATTATCCGTAAGACGGTCGCAACAATTCAGGGTCACTTAAAATGGACGCAAATCATATTTTCAACTTTATATACGCACATATGTGGTGAAGCCTGGCCACTTTCAATTTAACGCACCAGATCAACGTGGTCATGTTTACACGATGAACCTGCCATTAACAACCATTACCAATGGGTCTTTCATACTACTTGTCTTTGGGAAGCGTCGCATCCTTATTCGTCGGCTGTGTCTCAAAACCTACTGTGTTGCCTATTTAGGGCAGCGTTCGATGATGCCCAAAATAGTCTTACCTCCTGTATTTGTGCGTTTGGTGCTGCTGGCCTCCGTCGGGGTCTCCAGGGGTCTTTTGCGGGAATCGGGGGGATCGGACTCCATGTGCGGCTGTTGATTGTGATGATGCGGGTTGGAGAAAATCCCGTTTTGCTGCACTGCCCCACCGGCCATCATTTTTTATAGAGAATCGTTAGACTCTTATCTCTGTTTTCGTATCAGATATGATGTTTCTAAATGTGAAACCGCGATGATATGAATGTTTGGGGCGCGTCGATATGGTTGTTGCAATCCTCCGTCGAAACACCACGCCGAAGCTTCGCGGTAGCCTAGATAAAAGAATTAAAGACACATCGATATCCAGCGGCTCGATTATGTTCAGGATGTACTGATATTGATTTCAAGTGATGTGAGAAACGTCCTCACTCGTGGCTCAAGCGATTTTATTCCTCTTTAATATCAAGCACCGCTCTTTGGTGGCGCTCTCCTGGCGGAAACAATATATGACCTACAAATTGGGAAGTCGCGCGAATAATAAATAATAGCCTAACGGCAAAATGTACAAGGGGCGAAAGAAAAAACGGCGTTCAAACGGGTCCTCGGCTCCGGCTTGCAGGTGTTCAAACCCTGCAGTCAGAAGTAGATGGTGTTGAATACAGTCCAGGGAGAAGAAGTGCAATGCCTTGAAAGAAACGCGATGTTTTTGGTCGACTCTGACTCGGAGATGCTGCAGCTTTGCTTTCAGAGCATCTTTGCGCGTTACTGCTTGAGTGCAGAGCAGCGGGTGACGTCATATGGAGCCGAATCCTCGGCTGTCAAATGTAAAGAAACGGACACGCCCCCCTCGGGCTGTGATTGGACGAGATTTGATTTTCTCCGGCAAAGCGTGTCACATGACAATACAGGAGGAGGTGGCTGTGATAGACATGCGAGAGCAGCATCATTTTAAAATGAGTCGTAATTTAAAATGCGCATTTAGTCTATATCTAATCCTAAATCAGTTTTAATTATTGTTGTTGTTATTGTCTTTATTGCTATTATATATACTCACGTTTTTATGTTTTTTTGTTAAGTCAATAGTTTGATGTGTTTGATTTGATTTTTCTTTTTCATATTGTTCTGCTTTTAAATATAATATTTGTTTACACATTATTTTACTGTGTCCTTGCTATACATATTACATGTATTGACTGTAGTAATAACAGTAAATTATGCATAATTACAAGCAACTAAACCAGTAGTAAGTACGTTAATTAATATTATGCAGTACATACTTGTGTAATTACACTGTAACATGGACACTGTAAAATAAAGTGTAGCCTAATATTTTAATAATAATAATGATAATAACTTGAATAATAATATCTCTATAAAAGTTTTTGTTACTATGTATGAAGAAATTGTTTACTTTGATTGGTGAAAACCTTGTATCTGGCACTTAAAAAATAAAATAAATAAATAAAAAGCTGTTGTAGATGGATAAAGAAAGAAAAACCTGTCCTATACCTGTTCAGAATCTAGTCATATTCCTCCAAGGAAAACTCAGTTTACGGTGTAACTCAGACACTATTTATCTCTTCCTTTCACCTACACACTGACACAAACTCTCCTATTATGTCAACACAGGGCCAGAGGCAGAGCACTTCTCTTATTCCAGATTCACATCAAGGTGATGTTGCCGTCTACTGCCTGCACACAAAGAGCCACCTCACGCAATTTCACATTTCTGTGGAAAAACTCAGAAGTGAGCCAATATCATCTGAAATGCATAGGTCAATGCTCAGTGTTTTTGGAGAAATGTGACAAATCCATACTGAGACATATGGCTCCTGTTTACGGGGTGAGGGGGCACACAGAGCAAAATTAATTACCATAAAACACTTGTATTCTTTTGATTCCAGCCAGCCATGAAATGCATTCAGTGTGAAACCAATGTGTTTTTTCTACAAGTCACATGTTCCAGTGAAGCTCATTACTCCTTTAATAAACTAGGTGATTATTTTATTATATCTTATTATTTTATTTTAGCTTCAGTAATATTAGGAGTATTAATTTATATATGATGTCATTACATGCTGTGGCTGGTTACTGTTATCAGTGGTGTGCATTTCATAGTTCTGCAGTCCAGTAAAGGTCTGATAGGGTGGGACTGGGGGTTTGTATTCAGCATGTTCAGTATGCTTATGTGAAATCTGCAGAATTATGAAAGCTGTTGTTATTTGTCTCACATTTAACAGGTTGCAAGTTGTTGCCATGAAGAAAAAACATCCCAAACTGTATCTACGGCAAATGCATTTAGTCTATTTTATTCTGAATTAAATATTGTGATAAAAAGCTTAAATAACAGAAACGAATTCTGCTTCATTATTGCATATCTAAATATATAAAGGACAGCATATAGCAAACAAAAATACCGTTGTGTATACCAGTAAAGCATTGCACGCAAATGTTGATTTCGGACAGATGGCTGTGGCTAAAGCTCTCCATTCCTGCAATATGGGTTTATGAGCTTTCACATAAACCTGTGCAGTTTTCCCCCCTCTGTCACACTGGTAAAAGGGTGATATCTAGTCGTGGATGACTTTCAATGCATAACACCCTCCCCCACGCTACACACATTGTTTGAAGAGGGGGACCCCATCTGCCCCCTTTTCCATAAGAGCACCCTCGCTATTGTTTCTGCAGCTCACAGAGAAAAGACCTTAAGAATTGGCCGGACCGGGCAACATCTGGCATTAAATTCCACATTTATTTATGATCACGAACAAGACAGTGTGCAGGTTTAAAGGGAGATGGTGGTATTTGATCATATGTCTGGCATAAACTGGCTTTATTTGGAATAATTATCATGTTGTTATTACATAGCAGCAATAAGCACAATGAGCATACTCAGTTACTCCATAAACATCATTCAATTGGTCTCAGCCTGAATAACAATTATGGAATTATGTATTTCTTAGATTGGGTGCATTACCAAATTCTCATACAATCTATCATTGCTACTTTTAAATGAAATGCTCTAAAATCCATGTTGATTCTTGTAACACGGCTGCTCATATTGTTTATATTTCAATGACCATTCATACAGTCAGAGGTTATTTGGGGGTGGGAGAGTGAGTGAGAGAGAGAGAGAGAGAGAGAGAGATGGCTTTCTCTAGAATTTAGTGCAATTAAAATATTAGAACTGCAAGGCCAAAATCCACTCAAAATCCAATGCAATGGACAAATGCACAAGAGTCTCCATCTTGTGGGTGAATTGTGGAAGCAGTCTACGACAGTGAAGAGAGCCAAGAGCTGTTTCTTTGTCCAAAGTCCCCTGTCATAATTTAAGCCAACATAAAAAGAGACTACAAAGAGGCTTATGTTTTAGATGCTATTTTTTCCGCAACCCAAAATACATATTAAGCTATTTTTGTTCAGATTAAATGTTTTTCAAGAAAATTCCATTCAGCAAATCTCTTTCCTTATTTTGTGAAAAGCTGTCTATATATCTACATTATAAAAAAACTACAACATAACGCTATCGGTTGAAATATATAGCCTAGTTATATTTTCCATATCAGTAAACTAGCTTGAAAATATCTGTAACAGCCTGCATACTACTAAGAAAGGTTTCATTTACTTGAGAGTGCAGATGTGGACGAAGGTTACTGTCCCCTTGTGGCAAAATTTCGCACTTCATGTTATTTCATGTGACAGTACAAATTATTGCCACCAGATGGAAGCAGTCCCCCACCTTATATAATATTTTTTTAATATTATATACTTAGGTTATTATTCGTTTTAGCTACATGACCTCAAACTACTATGCAGCGTGCAGGTCATAAATGGCTAAAACAGCTTAGTTTAATGATTTAAGTGGGCTTTTGGAGATATCCTGTTATAAATAACACACCAGGGTGGACATCAACCTTGTTGTCTTTTGTTTATAAAGATTCAATACTTATCTTCACACTTCCCTGTTAAAATTTCCACAGTGTCCAAAAGGATGAAGTCTTGATGTTACTGGGTAAAACTATAAACAAAAAGTCAGAGGCTTGTAGCCACTAAAGCCTGATTTTTCATCATTTGCAACATCATCCAGGTCATCCGATCCAGAAATGTGATTTCATTCCAAACCAGATCTCCTTTCAGTTTTTGCATGAGGTCCTGCTTTTACAGTCTAAAGTATGTCCTCTAATCTTTAATCTATTACATAGCAGGGCATGAGCATCACTTTGTCTTAAAAAGTGGTGGGGAGAGCACAAGCTGTGCAACAGCGTAGCAAGAAGAGTGTGCCTCTGGATGCACACGAGAACTTTGTCACCCACTGACCTCCTGGCCGCCCGCCTGATCTGCTCTGGTCTACTTGGTCCTCTGAGCCTGCAGCGTCACCCTGGCTCCATCCCTCTGGCTCCACCTTGGTTTCAAGCCTCACTGACTTTGCCTTGTTCCTGTACCCCCCTGACCTACCTGTTTTCCCCCACACCCCATGGACTTTAAAAAAAAAAAAAAAAAAATGTTTTAGGTTAATTACTGTTTGTTCATGTAATGTTTCTATTGTTTTATGCACTTAACATGAACTAGGTGTATGGGTTGGGGTTTTTCTACATTAGTAATTGCATTTTATGTACCGGATTACAATACAACTTTTTGAAGAAAAACTTTTGACAGGTAAGTGTCTAATGCACAAGAAACCTCTCCAGTTCTTCAGCAAGAGTTTCCATTTAGTTCTTTTATGTAATATTTCATGCTCATTGTGGCTCAGAGCAGATCAAGCGGGCAGCCAGGAGAAGACCTCAAGGTGGGGACAGGGTCAGGAGGCCTGGGAGGCGGCTGCAGGACAGGGACTGGGTGAGGCGGCGGAGCCGCTGGGGCAGAGTCTCTGGGGGAGCGCGCGGAGCCATGGGAGGCTCGAGACAGAGTCCTGGATGAATGGGAAATGACCTCCGTGGTCGTGGGTGGACACTCGGGAACGACCTCCGTAGTCGTGTACACGGGAAGAGACTTGGGAACAAAAACTTCTCTTCCTCCTCCTCTGGATGGCCCGGAAGAAAACCACCAGAGCGCGATCTGGATAGTGCACTACATTCGCCAGCTCTAAAAACTCATGGACGTGATCCTCAACTGAATGGTCCCCTTGTTGGAGCAAAATTCTGACAGCCACTAGATCCATTCTTTGGTCAGTCTTTCTGTAATGAGGCAGACAAGAAATGAGGATCTAAATGTGTTTTAATGTGTTTAAAATAATAATAATTAAAAAAAAAACTGGTAACTCAGAATAAAATGCCAACAAACCACAGGAAACCAGCTACAGACCATGACAATACATGTGAAGACTAGCATGGGAAACAGGGAAAACAAGGGCTTAAATACACAGGGGCAAACAAGGGAAGGAGGAACACCTGTGGAAACAATCAGGGGAAAACCAATCATAAAATGAAACTACAAAAGGACTACAAACTAACAGGAAACAGGAACTAAACAAGAATTTCATCATAAAAGTCAATACAAAAAACAGGGAATATGTGACAGAGCACATGCTCAAAATGTTAATCTGTGAGACTATTGCGCTTTGGGGTAAGAATATGAGGATATTGATGTGATAATGATCAATAAATTATTAACAATTTGCTGACATTGCCTTGTTAATATGTAATCATGTAATTTATAAAAAGTAACTGTAGTCCGATCAAATTACAAATACTTACATGTAATCCGTTACTACCCAGCACTACCTATCTATCTATCTATCTATCTATATACTGTATATATACAGTATAAATATATGTATGTATATCAGTGACCACAGTACTTTCTTTAAACACCTGTTTGTCACTATACAGTGCAAAATATTCCTGATCCATGAGATAATTGCGTGCAATGTCTAAAGTTTGATTTTGAGGTCATTTGATCTAATATTTAATCATTTTTAAAATGTTGAAAATGTATGATGCTAATGAGAATCCCTGAAATTACCACATTTTAAGACAAATTACTTATTTGTAATTTTCAGTTATGTTTAAGAGGATTAAATCAAATGTTTTTTAGCAACTGTCCAATAAGTAAAAGGATAGTATTTCAGGTAAAAAAGCACCCCTTCTGAAGGGGCTAAAAGCCCCCATAAAACACATTGTTTTTAATAAGTGGGGTGACTAGATTTGTTATGAAAAATGTTAAAATTGGGCTCACTGTGACTGATCCAATCACAATGGAGATTAATTTATTTACAGAATACTTAAGATTTTATGAAATGCCAAATGTGATTGAAAATGAACAGAAATGGTTTACCATTTTCTGAAGTGGTTATACTGAATTAGTATTATCTTAATTTTTTATTTTAAAAAAGCATCTTAATGTCTCACAGATATTTTCCTAAGTTGACAAATATTGCCCTATAACTATTGTCCCTATATTTACACTATATCACTATAACCCCCCCCCACACACACACACACCCCCCGGGTGCCTTTTACCCGAGTGTGAATTTTCATCAAAACAACCTTCCTTTATTATTTCTTTTCACACAAATTATGTTGCTCCATCAATATTCAATAAAAATACATGTATTTTTTCAATCATGAAACACTTTGTGACTAGAAATATAGCACATTTTCCTTAAGGTGTGCCTTCAGCCCTGTTGTACCCTCTCATTAAATTGAAAAGGACACACATACAGTAGTATAGTGTACAAGCCGTCCACACTTTAAAGTGATTATTAAAAGCTTCCTTAAAGAACTAACTAACTAACTAACTAAATAAATAAATAAATAAAAAGTAGTACAGTAGTAGCCTATGCTTCATGTAATGCAGTACCACGGAATTCTTTAAAGTACCTTAAAGTATAATGTCAGTACCATAGTATATGAATGTGGTAATCATCAAAAGATATCAAAGTTTGCTATCTGATTCCATCACTGCACAATAGTACAGCCACAGTACTTTTATGTTATAGAAAGAAAAAAAAAACATTGTGAAATTAATACTAACAGTTGGAGGATGATGCCTCTATATCTCACAAATTCACTCACATTTGTCTCAAAGTGATGTTTTTATTTATTTATTTATTTTATTTTATTAAATCAGTAAAACCCCCCCATCTGTTTCAAGACGAGACCTTTCCTATTATTAGGTCACCCATCTCCCCTTTAAGTCCCCCACTGACAGGAAGTCCTCAGAAACGAGGGTTTTCCCCAGATATGGCAACCTGGGCAGAAAGACACGCGATTTTAGTTGATTTCCTGTTTCCGGAATTCCGCACAGACTGACTGGTTGTCGGCGAATGAAATAAACAAAGACTCACAAATCAGACTCCTAACACCTCCTCTCCTTGCCTGCAAACATGGACACTGGTGAGTATGTGTAAATATTGTCTTTTGCCGCTCAGCGATGCGGGTCTACGGCTTATATCTTCAGAGATGTTGACATGAAACCAGTAGCATGAGTGGCTAACTAGCCTGAGCTGTTTACTAGTACTGAAAGTGACTAAGCAAAGGTGTGAGATCGACTTTTAACTCTTGATCTCCTATAATAAATTGAAAGTACTGGACGGACACTTTAAATATTCCATACGTAGTTATTGCTTGTAATAGTTTGAAAGAAAAAAAAAAATTGGAAATTGAAAAATAAGCGTAACGCCGGTTCTAAGTCAGCGAACTCCAGAAACAATGAATGGAGTCAAACTGAAGGTAAAGTGACTGTCAGTTACTTCATTTGTGTTAAAAACGATATTTCATCTTAACAATCTTGACAATTTGTTAAAGTTCTGTTTGTGACTTTGAAAGGAGCTTTTTGCTTTGGACTTTGAGCCACAGTGATAAACTGTGTTAATTTGTATTTGATGGTTATATGTCGCATTTCTTGTGATGTTTCTTGTAAATAGCAATCTTTTTCATTTTAGATAGATTGTAAGGACAAAAAAGGAATCTGTGGTTACAACCACTTTCATAGGGGTTATGTGAAGTCACTCTGTCAGTCTGCCTCTGGTTATGGCAACACAGCAGGACAAACAGTTTGATTCATGCATAATTAGAACTGCAACATACATTTTTAAACAATATGTACATTTACATTTCGTCGTTTAGTAGACGCTTTTTAAGAACTTAAGCAAAAGCCAACAATGTCGACACAGAAGAAAGAAAATATATCACACGAGCAAGAGTGCTGTTGTGGATGAATTACAGCTGTGCTGATATTCAGACCAACAGCACGAGTGTGATATTGCTTTTGTACAACTGTTCAACAAATAAGTAAACAATTTTGAATAACTTGCGTTTCCTCTCCACCAGAGAGAATAGTTCCAAAAGAAGACAGCATCAAGCACAACTTGCTTTTTGCACTGCTCTCATACACTGATTTCCAACTAGTGTTTCGTTCGTAAATAAATCCGTGTTTTGAATTAATCTTTTAGGGGAACAAAGTATTTGCGTATCTTGTATTGTTTTAGCATTGTTTAATGAATAAGTTAGTCACCATGAAGTGCCTTAATGAGCGCAGTTCGATTTGGTGATTTGACGTATTTCCTACTGAAACAGGAAGTGGGGGCAGGACATGTCGAACGACTCCTCCCCTTTTTTAAAATAGCCAATAAACTTAAGTTTACAGCCAGACACGCACCCCTTTCCACCATGCTGCTCAGTGCTCATGCTGGGGAAACTTGAGAAGCAATCTCAATACCAGCCAGCTTTTCCAAAGGTTTGAGAACCGAACGGTGATCTAACTGACAACATTAATTCATAACCAGTCCACAAATTTACATGGCATATAAAGCACAACAGTCTGTTTCCGGAAGTAAAATATCACATTCCTTTATTCCATAGACAAATTGATTTTCGACGATAACTTATTAACCTTTAAAGCCAGACCTACCATGAGCTCTGAGGTCGTTCATCGATGGTATATGCTTCCGTTGAAGCCATTGGTCTGCATTATTTCAACTTCATTGTTTATAAAGCGTGTTTGATAACAGAATTCATGGTAAACAACTACATTACCCATGATCCAGCAGAGAACACTTCACCAATCAGAGAACCGCGGACAAAAAAGCCCACCAAACGAGCCCAGGAGCGACCGCCCACTCCCATGACACAATGTGAATGACGCAATTGAGAGTCGGTGTCTCTTCACCCTTAAACCACTTATCTATTTGTACATATCAGAATATAAACATAAAATATATTGTTTCTATACCCTTAACCAACCACCTAAAATCAATAGATTTATATATTCCCATTGTTTTTTATTCAATGACACAATACGCCATGCTTCATAGGATTGTAGTCTGTGCCCTCACAAAAGACAGTAAGTACACAGTTTTGTACCTTTGTCTTTTAATCTGAGTTTCAAATACTTTTTAACTCAAAACAAATTTCATGGTGTTGTGATTAACCTCAGAGCTGGTTGGCTTGGTTCATGGTTCACTCTTTTATGAAGGATTTTATGAAATGTCTTTGGGAAAAATGAATTGGGAAAATACTTCTGGAACCCAGATGGCTGAATAAGTGGACGGGCACTGTTGCGCTCTATTGCGGTCTTTGTTTGCGACAAGGCTGGAGCTTTTGCGCAAGTCCAGTCCAGATGAATGAGAAACAAGCAAGTAAAAGACAATATATCCATGTTTTGAATCACATTACACTAACCATAAAGAATAAAAAACACGTACTCGAGCTGTACATCCCAAGAAACCTCCAGCTTCACAAAAAAATATAAATAAACTCCAGCAACATTCCTCACGTCCAGCTCCTGCATTGGAACGTCCTATTCAGAAGTGATCCATCCTTATGCCCTATTCTCTTCAAAGACAATTACCCTCCACTGTGAGAGCTTTAGATGGCTGAAAGGTGATTGCAGTCAGTCAGAACTTACTTTTTAAGCAACTCTTTTTGGAAATTCTGTTTGGAACGACCCTACAGCATGGATTGTGCTCCCTTCGAAACGCCCTGTGAATGCATGATCACAATCAGTTAGAACACAGCCAGATGCGCTGAATAGATGTTCTTGAAAGTGTTTGATTGGACAAGGTTTCTCAATCTCTACAGTTGTAGAAAGAAGTTCATTTTTTAACCACTCCACAGATTTCATATTAGCAAACTATAGTTTTGGCAAGTCGTTTGGGACATCTACATTACATGAGTAATTTTTCCAGCAATTGTTTACAGACAGATTGTTTCACTTTTAATTGACTATATCACAATTCTAGTGGGTCAGAAGTTTACATACACTAAGTTAACTATGCCTTTAAGCAGCTTGGAAAATTCCAGAAAATTTTGCCAATCCTTTAGGCAATTAGCATCTGATAGGCTAATTGGAGTCAATTGGAGGTGTATCTGTGGATGTATTTTAAGGCCTATCTTCAAACTCAGTGCCTCTTTGCTTGACATCATGGAAAAATCAAAAGAAATCAGCCAAGACCTCAGAAAAAAAAAAAAAACTGTGGACCTCCACAAGTCTGGTTCATCCTTGGGAGCAATTTCCAAACACCTTAAGGTACCACATTCATCTGTACAAACAATATAAACAGTATAAACACCATGGAACCATGCAGCCATCATACCGCTCAGGAAGGAAATACATTCTGTCTCCTAGAGATGAACGTAATTTTGTACGGAAAATTCAAATCAATCCCAGAACAACAGCAAAGGACCTTGTGAAGATGCTGGAGGAAAAAATTTGACAAGTATTTATATCCACATTAAAACGAGCCTTATATTGACATAACCTGAAAGACTGCTCAGCAAGGAAGAAGCCAATACTCCAAAACCACCATAAAAAAAAGTCAGACTACACTTTGCAAGTGCACATGGAGACAAAGATCTTACCTTTTTGGAGAAATGTCCTCTGGTCTGATGAAACAAAAATTGAACTTTTTGGCCATAAAAACCATTATGTTTGGAGGAAAAAGGGTGAGGCTTGCAAGCCGAAGAACACCATCCCAACTGTGAAGCATGGGGATGGCAGCAGCATGTTGGGGGGGTGCTTTGCTGCAGCAGGGACTGGTGCACGTCACAAAATAGATGGCATCATGAGGAAGGAAAATGATGTGGATATATTGAAGCAACATCTCAAGACATCAGCCATAAAGGTAAAGCTCGGTCGCAAATGGGTCTTCCAAATGGACAGTTACCCCAAGCATACCTCCAAAGTTGTGGCTTTAGGACAACAAAGTATTTGGTATTGGAGTGGCCATCACAAAGCCCTTACCTGAATCTGATAGACAATTTGTGGGCAGAACTGAAAAAGCATGTGCGAGCAAGGAGGCCTAAAAACCTGACTCAGTTACACCAGTTCTGTCTGGAGGAATGGGTCAAAATTCCAGCAACTTATATTGAGAAGCTTGTGGAAGGCTACCCAAAATGTTTGACCCAAGTTAAATAATTTAAAGGCAATGATACCAAATACTAACAAACTGTATGTAAACTTCTGACCCACTGGGAATGTGATGAAAGAAATAAAAGCTAAAATAAATAATTCTCTCTACTATTATCCTCACATTTCACATTCTTAAAATAAAGTTGTGATCCTAACTGACATAAGACAGGCAATTTTTTTTCTATGACTTGTGAAAAACTGAGTTTAAATATATTTGGCTAAGGTGAATGTAAACTTCTGACTTCAACTGTATGTGACGTTATGGATGTCTTTTTTTAGCCGGAAGAGAGAGACTGCAGATTTTAAATGCTTATGTCTTCTGAAAACGAATTTTGTAAACTTTTAGAAGTACATAACCATAAGGGATAGTTCGCCCAAAAATGAAAATTCTCTAATCATTTATGCTATCCCAGATGTGTATGACTTTCTTTTTTTCTGCAGAACACAAAGATATTTAGAAGAATATCTCAGCTCTGTAGGTCCATACAATGCAAGTTAATGGTGACCAGATCTTTCAAGCTCCCAAAAATCACATAAAGGCAGCATAAAAGTAATCCATATGATACCAGTGCTTCAGTCTGTCTTCAAAAGCAATATAATAGGTGTGGATGAGAAACAGATCAATATTTAAATCCTTTTATATTATAAATCTCTACTTTCACTTTCATATTCTGAATTGATATTTAAAGTGGAGATTTATAGTAAAAAAGGATTGAAATATTCATATGTTTCTCACCCAAAGTGATTGCATCGCTTCAGAAGACATATATTTAAAAAAAAAAAAGGTTATAAAAGAAAAATATACACATCTGGGATGGCATGAGGGTGAGTAAATGATTAGAGAATTTTAATTTTTGGATGAATTATCCTTTTAAACAAATAGATATGGACTAAAAGCAACAACATTTTTATTTAATTAAAAGATTTTTAATTCTTTAAGTCAGTGGTTCAATGAGTCACTCTTAACATAAATGCTCGTTTGTTGCCAAAATCTAGTCTGCAGAACGAATCAATGATCGAAATAAAAATGTATGAATGACCACTATTTGGAAAGCCACTAACACAAACATCCAGAGGTATACAAATAGTGAGGCGTCCCAGTGCCGTTATACTAAACATCACCCATTGAACACTGGTTGTCAATCAAATTTGATGATCGGTACTAGCTGTTGCGTTGTTCTTATATCGCTCAGACACAAAGAAACATAATTTCTTTCACAATGGGAGGAATGTTCTGAAATAATCTTTATGTAATCATGCAAATTAGACCTAACACATCTTCAGCTTTATGAATGCTGAAACAATGTACCATTAAAGTGGACTATATCACACAGACATTTCACTGAGGTGCAGATTTATTAAATTTATGTTGAGACTTCTTGTTTTGTGTTTGTATCCTTGTTTGTTGTCCAGGCCTGAGTTTGGAGAAAGCATCTGCTTTTGTGAAGCGCTTCCGCTCTGAACCTCGATATCTGCTGGCCCAGAACGTCTCAACCTGCATTGATCCGTTAGAGGTGTGCCTACATCGGCAGACGGTCCAGGATACAGTGCACATCTTCCAACACAGCATCCCCACAGAGGGCAAGCCTGTCACCAACCAGAAAAACTCAGGTACTCACACTCCAAAAAAACTGATACACTTAAACATGGTATTTATACACTATATATACAGGCACCGATAACCAATCTTTGCCAAAGAGTTTGCTTAAAATGCTAATGAGTTTGCTAAACACTTTATTTACATTTAAACACTATCATAAGATACCATAATGTAGCAGAAATTAAGAACTTTTAAAGTGAAATTACAGTTTGAACTGCACTGTTTTTTAGGGAGATGTTGGATCTTCTCATGCCTCAATGTCATGCGTCTTCCATTTATGAAGAAGTTTAACATTGAAGAATTTGAATTCAGTCAGTCTTATCTTTTTTTCTGGGATAAGGTAAGTCAGCGTCACTACTTTACTGTTTTTGCATTATCAGAAATTTCAGATTTTGATTTGAGAATTCACCGTATTTATTTTTTGTAAACAGTGCATTCCACTGTGTGTTGGTTTTGCAGTGTGATGGTTGCTCTCTGTCATTGTTTTAGTTGTAAATGTGCTGTAAATCCTCTTTTGTTTAAGATGTATTGTGTGAGGTTGTTTTTGGCCCACTGGTGTGACAGTTACCGCTCTTTGCCCCTCCACCTTGGTACACACACCCTTATTTTCTCGCTCCCTCTCTGTTCCTCTCTCTCTGTTTTTCTCTCTATCTTTTCAGGTGGAGAGGTGCTATTATTTTCTGCATGCCTGTGTGGAGACAGCTCAGCGAAAGGAACCAGTAGATGGCAGATTGGTCCAGTTTCTGCTCTCAAATCCTACTAATGATGGTGGACAGTGGGATATGCTGGTTAACCTTATTGGTCAGTTTAGCCCCTTTACGTTGAGCTATTCTCACATTTGTTTGGGGGCAGTATTTATGTGTCAGTCGAAATATATTTAGGATTAGCGATCTGAAGGATAATTTAGTTATACACTATACACAAGTCTTCTTGTGAATTGTTTGACATAAAAATTACTTCTAAAATGTATGACGCAGTACATTATTAACTGTTGCCACTTTAAAGGCCGATTTATACTTCTGCATCGAACCTACGGCGTAGGCTTCGCGTAGCCTGATGTGCACCTCTTCATAAATCTAACAACTTGTTGCGTCGATGCAGACCACAACAGATGTGATTAGTCCGCTTTGCAACCAGAGTCCAGGGTATGAAATTAACTTTTTTGTCCACCAGCCACAGTGGCATGTGAATGACCAATTTTATATACAGTATGTGTGTGTGTGTGTGTGTGTGTGTGTGTGTGTGTGTGTGTCTAATATATTAGTGCAATAACGTTCGTTAATTAATGCCCCTTATCTTGCACTATAGATTTAGCTCCAATTAAATGCTCTCTAGAATAAAAAGTCCTCCCCCTAATACCACCTGCATGTGACTAGGAAGTTGCAAATCTTGTGATGTAACAAAATAATTATGGCTATTTTAAAAGGAACAAGCCCTTTGATATGTCCCATCCAAACATCTGGTTTCAGTTGCAAATACATCAACACAAGAAAGACAACTGTGCCCATCAATTGATTCTATGGGGTCTTTTATTTAGATTTGTCCTTCTTTACATTTGAATTGCATTAACTATTTTGTTTTCCAGAAAAATATGGTGTCGTCCCAAAGAAGTGCTTCCCTGAGTCTCACAGCTCCGAGGCTTCACGTAGAATGAACGAGATCCTCAATCACAAGGTGCGTTTGAAGCTACACTTTGTTCTGGAAAGCTGCTGTTGTCCAGAGTGCCATATATCCCCTCTTGCTTTCATGTTGATGTTTACTGAATGAGGACTTAGCGGCTGCATGTGACCATGGTAACTTCATCACATAAGTGTTCTCAAGTCACGGGATGAGCAGAGGGGAATGTCACCAAGGTCTCTTCCATTGTCTTGTAAATAAATGAGGAAGATGGCGGTTTCAGTCTGCTCACATGACAATAAATGGAGAACTAAAATGAACATGGGAAAATGTGTCAGTAAAAGTGGAAAAAAAACTTTTCTGCCCTTTAAAAGAATGAAAGGCTGAATGATTTGAACACCTCAGTTCAGAGTTTTGGGGTATATTCATAAAAGTGGTGCGCTCGTTACTTGATGCGTTTTTTTCCTGATAGATAAATGTCTCTCTTTGGTGATGGGATTAAAAATTCCCTAAAAAAACAGATTTTATGATAATTGCTTTCAAGGAGAAGAGCCGCTTTCTAAACCTTGATCAGAGAAATGTTAAAAAAAATCAGTTTGAAAACAGTCATTATTTTTGCAATTCTGTTTGGCGCCACCAATGCCGCCTAAATTACACGCTTCACCTTTAAGAGCAATTTGTTTTCATGATATCCATGATTTTGCATACTGTAGCATTATATTTCCTTCCCTTTCATAAAATAAAATTGTGCTGTTGTTTGCATCTGTTTGTTTATGTTTCAGTTGAGAGAGTACTGTCTAAGGCTGAGGAACATGGTAGCCAGCGAGGCCACTAAAGCGGAGCTGTCTGACACTATAGACACCATGATTGAGGAGGTGAGGTGTGATTGTTAGGCTTAAGTGACCCAACCTTCCATTTATTCTGTGTATGTAGCTCCTCTTTTTGGCCATACGGTGGAGTCATATTACTGCTTTTGAGACCTCAACTTGCCTGACAATCAAGGTTAACTTTCACGGACGTCAATATGGTTGCAAACTCTCCAAATGTCCCATAAACAGAGAGAAATGGTAAACTGGCATTAAGATTGTCAACCTTACATTGCCATGCGTTCTTTTCTCTTTGTTCATTATCAGCAGATGTAAGCTTTGAAAAACTGTCCCCACTGAATTAGCTAAAAAAGAGACGCATTAAAACTTAGACACACAGCATTTCCAGAGTAAACAAACAGACTGGCACTGCTTCATAATTTTGTCTGTGAAATTGATACCAACTTAAGTTCGATAAACCAGGTCTTCAGTCACATAGATTTAACATTTGACTGGTAGTGTGTGTTAAATCACATATAATCAGTGTTGGGTCTAATCCAATTACAAAGTGATAAGTTACTCTAATTACTTTTTATTCAAAAAAGTGGAATGCATTACATTTAAATTCTTGTAATCAGATTACAGATACTAACTTTCAATTAATTTAATAGCTTTTAAGTACATTTATAAGGTTATGCTTATTTCGAAAATATTATTTATGTAGAATACATGAATTATGGCCCCGTAACTAGTCACTGTGAAGGAGAAATGAGGTGCTGAGTGTATGACTTGTGTGTAACAGTGAACAAGGAAGAAATATAGGCTTTTTTTTTATTATTTGTTGAGCGGAAAATTGTGTTAGAAAGTAACGTAAAAGTAAAGTAATTAGTAATGTGATTGCGTTTTCAATGAAGTAATTAGTAAAGTAATTTGATTACAATTTTAGATAAATAATTAGCAATTTGTATTGGATTACTATTTTTAAGGAACTGCATATAATTAATAAAATATAGAAAAGAATATGTAATACATTTCTCTTTATAAGAAAAAGGGTCACATTTTATTTTACTGTGTTCATTTTTAGTGTGTATTTACATAGATAATTACTGAGTAATACTAATGAAGTACTGTGTAATTATTTTGTAGGGCTGCTTGACCTTACATATTCTTATTACTATAGTAAGTTAAAATAGTAACGTGTAAGATGCACTGCCTGGCCAAAAAAAAAGTTGCCTTTTGGATATAAATGATGGTTATGATCTGGGGTTGCTTCAGTTGGTCAGGTCTAGGCTCAGCAAAGTTATGCGTCAATATAATGAAGTCAGCTGAGTACCTGAATGACCAGGTTATCCCATCAATGGATTTTTTTCTTCCCTGACGGCACGGGCATATTCCAGGACGACAATGCCAAGATTCATCTGGCTCAAATTGTGAAAGAGTGGTTCAGGGAGGATGAGGAATCATTTTCACACATGAATTGGCCATCACAGAGGCCTGACCTTAACCCATTGAAAGTCTTTGGGATGTGCTGGAGAAGACTTTATGGAGTGGTTCGACTCTCCTGGTGTCAATACAAGATCTCGGCCAACAATTTATGCAACTCTGGATGGAAATAAATGTGACGTTGCATAAGGTTGTCGAAACAATACCACGACGAATGCATGCCATAATCAAAGCTAAAGGTGGTATTGACAACGGGAGAGTTGAACCACTCTGTAAAGTCTTCTCCAGCACATCCCAAAGACTTTCAATGGGTTTAAGGTCAGGACTCTGTGGTGGGCAATTCATGTGTGAAAATGATTCCTCATCCTCCCTGAACCACTCTTTCACAATTTGTGCCCGATGAATCTTGGCATTGTCGTCCTGGAATATGCCCGTGCCGTCAGGAAAGATGGGAAAGATTTCCCATCCATTGAGGGGAAAACCTGGTCATTCAGTACATTCAGGTAGCCAGCTGACTTCATTTTATTGCCGCATAACATTGCTGAGCCTAGACCTGACCAATTGAAGCAACCCCAGATCATAAAATGTATTTAAATCCAAATGGCGACTTTTTTTTTTGGCCAGGCAGTGTTTGTGTAACACAGACACTAAAATAAAGTGTTACCGAAAAAAGTAGAAAATAAACCTTGTCACCTACAATATATGTCAGACTGTGAGTGAGAATTAAAATATTCCAATTGTGTAACTACTGACATGCTCTAAGTATAATTAGTGCCAGATCTAGCACAAACATTAATAATTAAAAAGTCATTTAACAACCAGCAGAGCAACAACAATATCAACCACCTGTGAACCAAAATACAAAAAGTGCCCCTGTTTTCGTGAATATTTGCTTATGAACATTTGAATGTATCTCTTATATATTTAACGTTGGTATGCACACATTTGTGTGTGTGCGAGATAGAAAAAGCGAGATTGAAAGAGCAAGCGCCTCCAGGAGTTGATGACAGAATGTTCCACAAACATGATCGTTATCACCCGATGCCTGCCATTGAGTGGCAAAGGCAATCTCACTGGCAATATTACTATACCTCCACCATCTGCGGTGGGAAGAGACACAGGGCACCCATGTCTAAGTTAATATCATTCTAAGCTTGTGATGTGCACACCTCTCCCAGGATAAACAGAGCCCAGAGTACCATATACTTCCCTGTTTATATCGCTTACACTCAAAGTTTTCCTGTTTTTTGACAGGATGTTTGTTTGTCCATCTGGAGTTGGTTTGTTTTCTGTAACACTTCCCTGGCAGAGGAGTTATTGGGAAGTGTGTTTGAATGTGTGCTCATGCGTGTTTGTGTATTTATTGGAGGCATGGAAGAACACTGAGTTTCAGTTGTATCAAAAAGGCAAGCTGCAGTGGTTGGCGTGGATGGGATCACATGCGGAGAAGTCATATAGACAGAGTGCCAACAACAGGCAATTAAAGGGACAGTTCACCCCAAAATTTAAATTCTCTCATCATTTACTCACATTCATGTCATCTAAGACTTGTATGACTTTCTTTCTTCTGCTGAACACAAACAAAGATTTTAGAAGAATATTTCAGCTCTGAAGGTCCCAGGTGATTAGGCCTTTGAAGCTCAAAAAGCAGATCAAGTCAGCATAAAAGTAATCCATATGACTCCAGTCATTTAATCAATGTCTTCTAAAGTGATCCAGTTGGTTTTGGATGGGAACAGACCAAAATGTAACTCCTTTTTCACTGTACATCTTGCCATTGTTGTCTCTAAGCACGATCATCCACGATTGTCCTGGAGTGATGTCGCTTCACACCAATTGTGTTTGTTTATCTTCCGTTTTGTTACTTTGTGTGTGTTTTATCAGTCTCATATTACACACATCCCTATAATGGACATACTTCTATCTAGTCCAAATGAATTTTTGTGCATTGTTGTGCTCCGGACTGTGACCGGACAGCAGCGACTTGCGAGCTTTCGTCCGGCTGAACACCGTTTTGTGCTCTCGTTTGGCGTTTGATGTTGAGCTGCAGGTCGTAGCTGTTTGTTTAATCACAACAGCAGGGACCTCTTATTTGGACATTTTATCTTTGTCAGTGTCCATGAGGGGGTGATCCGATCCATATAAAATTAAACAGATTTTATAGGGTTTCTGATATGACTGGAGTCTTCATCTCAAGTGAGTGTACATCATTTCAACATGTTTAAAAAAAATGCTATTCATGTTTTTGTGTAAACTTTTTTTAATTAGCAAAAAACGTACTTAGTGCACTTTTAAGTAGAAGCTGTGGGGTAGCTGTTAGTACAAATGCTCCAGAAACGTGGTGCTTATGTATGAGACACATGTTACAAATTCAGCCTGTGATGGGTCTGGATCGACCACCAACCCCCCCCCCCCCCCCCCCCCCCCCAACCACAAACTATGCAGTTCAATTGCTATTTATTTAACGGATATACTGTAGTAGTCAACACAACCAAAACTGATGTAAACTTTAAAACAAAAGTAAAAGATTGACTTTGGTATTTTAGGAATCGATATCGGGTTTGGTCAAATGAAAATGGCTTTTAATCAAAAAATCTATATTTTTACCCAGCCCTTCATACTATAATGAAGCATGTAGCTAATTATGTATTGTGTGTGTTTTTCACTTAGTTATACTTTGGGGGCAAATTTGTGACCAGAATTTAGCTAAACATGACAATGCATCCTTTTAGAGACATCACAAAATGCTAAGAGCTTTCTTTTAGGGGTGTAGGGTTTGGTTAGGGTTAAAACTGGGTTTTGGTCGGGTAGGTCTATAGTAATTAAATTTGGTTTTATATAAAAATAATATAAGTTACGGTCTGTTCTCATTTAGCTGGTAAACGTGTGTATGTGTGAGTTTGTACATGCTCGTATGAAAAACGGTTAGATCAAAGGCACCCTTTCATTAACCAGAGTCAGTATGAAACAGCCAGTTGTGTTAGACAGAGCTGATGTAGATCCTGGACTGGACAGTTTAACTTTTGCTCTCTGGACTGTTTCTGACAGGCCTCTGTTCTGCAGAGCACGCATGAAAAAGCTCAAACACACTATACGTAATGCATTTACCCTACACAGATGGAGACTGCTGAGCTAATTTACGCTCCCCTCTCATCTCGGCCAACAACATTCAGAGCAATTGGGTGTTACACTTCTGTAGCCCGATTTTATGTGTTGCGTTCCAAAATGTTTCGGACACACACAAGTATGCATTGCAGTCTCAATGTTGCCACAAGTTGCACTGTAGTGGACGTTAGTGTATTTTTGCCCACTTCTACATTAATGTTTTCTTTTATATTTTCTGCTTTACCTAGTATGGCCCTACAGACCACTGTACCACATGTCTTTGATTTCAATGAAGTTAAAAGCATTGCATAACTCAAGAGCTTAGAAATTTGCATTTGAGAACTTGTACAGTAAATATTTGTACACATAAGCCAATACACTTTATGAAAGTAAACATTTGGTTGACTCGTTCCATGTAATGTGTGTTCAAAGATGAGATCCATGAGGTCTCATTTAATATCTTTGTTGATTAAAAAGTTAAAATAATCAGTTCTAATCACACATAGCATGGATGCGGTAAAAAACCGTGCTACTTCTCTCTTATTAATGCAACCGCAACACATTGGTGAGGTGCTTGTTGAACTGGCACCTCATTTTTAAAGAGACAATGCTGTTTTAGAGCTTGTTCTACACATTTAATGTAAGCTCAATATAAGCACTTGTAAATCACAGATAAAAAAAAACATGCATAACAAGCATGTAACAAAATTTGTAATAAATATGTAAATATATACATATAAATGGTCAATTATACATAATGAAATATTTAAACTTCAACAAACACTGTACATTTTGTACATCTCTGTACATTGATCAATTTAACAAATAGGCTTCTAAAGCTTATATGCATGGATTTGTTGAAATTCCTGTGCAAAGCTTTGCCCCATTAACCTAAAGTTTTTGTTTATCTTTACATAGTACTTAATTTTAAGGTTCCAACCTTGTGAATATTTTGTGTTAAAACATGTAGCTAACAGGAAATTTCCAAAAGTTACTTTATCATTATTATACATGCAATTTCATGACATATAAATTGATAGAATGTGGATTTTTTTTTTTTTTTTAAGTTTTAAAAAGTTAAAATGTGATTTAAAATGATGAAAAACTAATTATGAAATAAAATATACACTTTAGTTTCACATACTATAGTGTGTGAAGTCATGTATATGAACATGACATGTATCTGTGTGTATACTGTTTGTATGTATGTATGTGTGTATATATATATATATATATATGTGTGTGTGTGAGTGTGTGTGAGCTGTCTGTCGATTACAACTTTTAATCACTATTATTCGTATAATTTTTCATAGTTAATTGCGATTAAACACAGATTTTGTGCTGAAGTTTGACTCTAAATATACTTCTTTTCTTGTCAAAATGCATTTATTTCCTTCTTAGGAAAGAAAACAAAACAATATGTAACAATATAATAATGCTTTATTAACATTTTCCAAACAAAGCCTTCCACGGTATAAAGATAGAAATGCACTAAAATAGCAGCAATTCAAGTAACATTAAACGTTTCCCAAAGTCTAAGTGGGAGTTTGACTAATTGAAAGAACTAGTCCTCACATAGTTTGCATATTCATTGCAATAGGCATTAAAGAGGTCATGAAATGCTCTTTTATATATATATATATATATATATATTTATTAGTTTTAATATCTTCCCTGAGGTCCACTGATAATGTTAGTAAATGTTTTTTTTTTTTTGCATTAAAACAGTCCATTTAGAAATATATGATCATTTTGCACCCTGTCTCTGGCCCTCTGTCTGAAATGCTTGGTTTTGGCCTAAGCGCCTCCTTAAAACTTCAACTGATTTGTTAACATCGTGCAGCCCCTCGAATACAGCCATTTTTGAAACTCAATAGGAAGAAACTGAATAAGCACCAAACATAAGAATAAATGTCAGGGTTTACACCATGCACATCCAACACATTGCATCCGAATATATTAAAATGTTCATCTCGAGCACAGCAGTTAACACTTACACCCTGTCTGCACGGGACGTGTGAGTCGTGTCGCATTAAAAGCAATAGAACCCATTATAATCAATTATGTTGTCTACCATGGAAGTGTCCATTGTGGCGCATCAAGTTGCGCCAACTGTAAACAGATGTCTCGTTCCATTTTGTGCTGCATGCGCTGGCGCTACTACTGCCAACAACACAAATAAACGGTTTAAAAAGTTTGTGTCGACACGCCCAGTGTAGACAGCCTCAAGCCGTTGCTTTGCATCGTGTCAATGGACGCGCCCAGTGTAAACGGTGTCAGCACGTCAGTCATGATTATGTATGAAATATTCATGAATGAAACAGTTTACTCATGTTTTTTGTGATTGCATCCAAGTGTTTTTAACTGCCCCATCCTTCAACAACAGTTCCTTTGCAAAGCCTGAATCGTACCAACAACTACAAATAGCGTCCATGACGCGTTTGTGCTCAAAACAGCAGGGCAGCTGCTGAATGACAGAGAGCTTCTCCTCTTCAGAGTTGTAACTTGACACCACGTCTTTTAAAAGCGGCCCGAGATATGTATCAAGTGGTCAAAGACGTCTGTCTGTGCATGTTTATGTAGAAAAACATTTAAATCCAGACAGGTACATAAAGATGTCCTGTGTAAGTCCACTTTGGATGAATCTCCCATGACAGGCCCCATCTCTCTTCTCTTCAACTGTGTGACTGACTGAACACCAGTGGGCGGGGCCAAGGGTGCAATGACGGAATAATAGGCGTTGCATATGCAGATGTATTTGGACCTAATGCACTTTTGGGGGAATACAATTTGTAATACTAAAACATCTAGGGCCCTATTTTAAGAGCACAAGCGTTACGCGCAACGCAATGCCTTAAGTCATAAGCACAATGGCCATGAAGTTTTGGTATTTTTGTGCAAGCATGCACTAAGTCTAGGTGCAAGTGGGTTTGGCGAAATCATGTGCACAACTTGCAAAAGGCTGGACCAAACCAATTTATTTCTGAGGTTCTTCTCTGGTTATTCCAGCATCTGCGTCTTATTATATAGTCCATTCCCTCAAGTACCAATTATTTAAACAAAGACAGCACATTTATAAGAAGTTGGTAGTGTAAATGTACTGTATGCAATGAATTAAAAGAATAGAAATATGGACTTGCGTTCTTTTGTGCATTAACTGGGGCCTTGATTAATGCCAGGCATATTTCTATGATAGTGACACACCACCTGCTCCTTTCATATGCATGAAAAATGTGATTTTCATCAGAATTTGGATGTATGCTCTTTTAAATTGTAGAGAATGTAAGTATTATTAATCATTTTCATCTACTGATGCACAAATCTTGGCTAGAATTAACAGTGATTGTATCAGAGTGCACTTCACTTCTACCGGTCGATTTTGGTTTTGATAAAATAATTTATTGAAACACGAACAAATTAAATTAAACATATTTCTAAATTCAAATTACACTTCAAACGAAACGAAAATATAATCAATATAACGAAGTGATCAAAAAACTAATACTATATCCAAACATTTTACTCTGTCAACTTCTTTCAACTGCCCCTTTTACAGTGAATTAAAAAATCACTAAAAAATACAAAAATACCGATATAAATTAGATCATAAGTACAATTGTAAATATAAACATAATGATAATAATTAAAAAATAAGCCATGACCTTTAGATAGTTTAACACCATCTCATAATTATAAATTCTTCTCAAAACGGCTATGACAGTGATTGTCAGGGACTTAATTTAATGTTCCACTATATTTTCAGAGTTTGGACATGAACTTTATTACCACCTGCTAGTGGAATCTCCAAACTGCAAATGCAGGAACTGAATTTGGACTTTGCGCTGAGTTAAGAGGTGGTATTGAAACTTAGCACAATGACCAAATTCTTAGGAAAATAGCAAATTGTGCTTTGCACCACTTAATTTGCCTACACCCACATTAGCGCAAACACTTCCACCCATGGCCATTTGTTCTTTGCGCTGGCATGAAAATTGCCCTTAGAATTAGCGCTCTCACAAAAATTGGATAAGACGTTGTGCACGATCGTAGCACATAGCGCTGCGCTTTGCACGCACACGAAAATAGAGCCCCTAAAGTGTTACAACAATCTCACCTAAATATTACGCAGGGGCTACTTTTCTCACTGCTTACCTCTAAAATGTATGTATAAAGTCTACATTACGGCCCTTCTCTTCATTCACTTGTTTCCCAGCAAGATGTGGAATGTGCTGACTTACATTTATGTTGTTGTTCTTGGCAGATACCTTTATCAAATACTTTAACAGGTTGTTAGAGGGCAGTTCACCCAAAAATTTAATTTCTATCATTATACACCCTCAAGTCTGAATGAAATTGCCTCTTCAGTAGAACACCAAAGGAGATGTTAGGCAGTATGTCTCAGTCACCGTTCACTGTCACTGCATCTTACTTTTCATACAATAAAAGTGAATGTTTACTGAAACTAACATTCTTCCTCACATTGTAGCAGCAACACAAAGGTAAGTGATGACAGACATGTCATTTTTGAGTGAACTATCACTTTAAGAGTACAAGTCAATACTCAACAGTTACATTAAAAATGGCCATTTAGTGTTGACAAACTGCATTAAAAATGTTAACAAATTAAATCCTGAGAGAACCTTGCTTATATAATATGTATATTAAAGATAAATTTACCCTGCAGCTGAGCAGTTCTGGTTGCATACAAGGCATTTGTTTTTATTATTGCTATTTCTGCCTTTTTATGATTGAGCGCCACAATATGAAAGCGGGCAATACTAGATCGCCCCAACGTCGCACACTTGCAGTGTTGACAGCTTTGTTGATTATAAACAGGAATGCCGCTGCTGAATAGCGGTACAGGAAACACTGGCTTGCAGACAAAAACGGCTCATTCTTTGTTTTGGTGATAGAAGACCTGGCATGCTTCTGTGGTAATTAAAATGCGCCTTGCTTAGGCTGAAAAATTCTTAATACTTCTGTCACAAGTTCCATCTGGGCTTGTTTTGTACAATAAATAGCTTCAAGAGCTCCTTTCTCCATCATTTGATCACTGACATGGAAGCGCTGTTGTGTGTGTTTGTGGTGTGTGTGTGTGTGTGTGTACGTTTACATCTGGAGCACCCTGTGTAATGAGTCTGGGCGGACACATCGCAAAGGTTCTGCCCTTCTAACCAGAGTTAAATGGGTCTAACGGTAAATGGGTTAATCGCAATTAAGAAAAATTAAAGCATTAATTTTGACAGCTCTAATATATACACTGCCGTTCAAAAGTTTAGGGTCACTTACTCATTCTTTATTTTTTTAATTTATTTTTTTTCACATTTTAGAATAATTTTAAAGTCATCAAAACTATGGAATAACATAAATGGAACTATGGGAATTATGTTGTGACTAAACAAAATCCAAAATAAATCAAAACTGTGTTATATTTTAGCATCTTCAAAGTAGTCACCCTTTACCTAGAATTTTCAGAAATGTACTCTTAACATTTTCTCAAACAACTTCTTGAGATATCACCCTGGGATGCTTTTTAAACAGTATTGAAGGAGTTCCCATCTATATGCTGGGCACTTAGATGGGATATATATATATATATATATATATATATATATATATATATATATATATATACATACATACATACATATACACACACACACACACACACACACACACACACACACACACACAGACAGTACTATGCAAAAGTTTGTCACTTAAGATGTTTCACAAAAGCATTTGTCTTAAGATAGTTATGTATATCTTCAGCTTTAGTGTGTCATTAGGAGATATACATTTTAGACTCTCAAACATTCCTTTTGCATAGAATAGAATTGTAGAACAGGAAGCCCTGCAACAGATGGCATGGACCCCACAAAGGCCCCCACTGAACATCAGTTGAGTCTGGGATTACATGAAGAGACAGAAGCAATAGGGACAGCCATAATAGATAGAAGAAATGTGGCAAATTCTCCAAGAAACTTGGAACATCCTATGTGCCAACAACCAAGAAAAACTGTGTCCAGGTGTAAGTAGGAGAATTGGTGCTGTTTTGAAGGCGTGCGTGCGTGCGTGCGTGCGTGTGTGTGTGGTGAAAAGAATATTTTAGATTAGATTTTGACATGATCCTTTAATGCATAGAAACAATTCCTTTTTTTTTTTCATAATATAGACATCTTCCATTCCCAGCTATCATACGCAAGTGTGTGTACTTGTTTGCATGTACTGAAGGACATAGTGTTTATTTATGGTCGAGGTGACAGGACTGTTTTTTTTGGCCAAATTCTGTGGCTGGTCACTGTGTTGTTGTCGTGTGTAATGCAATGGGACCAAGCCAGCTCTGCAGAAACACAGTCACATACTGAAACTGCCTTCTTAAATTTTATTTGTTAGTGTCTATATGGACCCCATGTGTTTCATGTTTACTGGAAAAGTTCAAGTTAATCAATCAAAAGCTTTTGTCAGTTCTACATTGCCCCTTTTGCTGTGATCATGCTTTAAATTATATTTTGGCTTGCACTGTGTCATATCTTCCACATAACAAAAAGCAGTCAAATGGTCTGGAGGAAAATTGACATGACATCTTGTGTTGAACTAAGTTATTTTGTTTACTTCCTTGCAGAGCTGTGGTTGGAAAACAGATGCAAACAAACAAACAAAATGTTAGGATCAGCGGCATGGTCTTGGTAACAATGTTTGCCAGTTGTAGAAAAAGACCAATGTTTTCGGCCAAGAGCATGTACAGCTACATGTACCTTTACACAGAGTCCTGAAATGGTGCTATGTTGTGCCTTCATATGCCAATTGCACAGGTGATTGCGTGCACATGGATTACTTCGATTTGAAACAGCCTGCCAGTCTGTTCTTGTTCTGAATTTCCTTGTCAACAAACCAATAGCAACAATTACTGCATGTATGCACCACATTTACATCTGGAATACCCTTTGTCCACATGAGGGCATGTCATTTACCCAGTAGCAGGTGCTTGTGAACCCAAATAAGGCAGTATCTCAACTCACTGGAATGAGAGGTTAGGTCAGGTTTGTGCCTAGGTGGCATTGTCATCCCTCATGGTATACAAAGGTTTTTGAATCTACCATCTAGTGTGGATATAGGATGACAGAGGACACCCACACACTTTTTTTTTTTTTGTTTGTTTTCTCTGTAGTTCGACTGAAAGAGCATGCCACTTGCAACACCAAGGTTTAAGGTTTTATTTCCAGGGAGCGCACATGCTGATGAATGCACATAAATGTGTCTGCCAAATAATTATTTGTAAATGTTTTATTTGTAGGGATAGTAAAAGGAAGGACAGAAAATGCTGGAGAGGAGTGAATGAGACTCATGTGCCATATTCAACCTCATGTTGCTCGCATGGCGTAAGCACCATGGCTCAATGTGTTGGCGCATGCTTGCTAACCGCTAGGCCATGGCTCTGAGCCTTTGTAATAAATGCAAACATTTTCCTAAAACCCCTCACAAATGCTTAGGGTTGGGAATGGAGAACCGGTTCTTATTAGGAAACCGTTCCATTGATCAAAAAATACAGAAACTGTATGTTTTTCATGACTTTTGGATTGGTTAACGGGCTCTTGAATATGCATTTTTTCTGCCAATGCAGACATAGCATTGTACTAAAATACTTAGTGTTTCCTTCTACACTATTCAGCGGCAGTGCTGCCCCTCCATTGAATCTATAGCATGAAACACATAGCACGACCAGTGTAGTCCGATTCCCAAATAAATTACTCCTATGATGCTGTTCTTTTAAATCTACAGCGCAACTAGTGTAATGCAGTTCCCAAACAAATGACTCTTATGACCAGGATCTTTTTTTAGTAAATTTTACTTCTGTCATGTCCAGCTCGAAATTAACCAATAACTATTACTGTGTTATGTAATGTTGTACTTAAGGCTCATAAGATTTAAATCAGGCAGAGTCATTGCTGACTTGTTGTTAATATGACAGTGTTTACCCATGACGAATTTTGTTGTAATCAGTAGAATTTGGAATGGAAAAAATAAATGAATAATGTTTTTGTTTTTTGTTTATCTTAGATTTTTGATTAATATATAGTAACAGTAGGACCAGTTATTATATTGTATTTATTGCTCTAAAATGTCATTTAAAAAGTCTGTATAACCATGCTTTTTTGCAAATATTTTATTAAATGTATCTCTGGTTTGATACTGTATATCTGCTCTGATAAAATCTAAAATAATCAAATTATTTAGCAACAGACTGCTGAGGGCAGAAAATGCAATAAAAATAGATTTTCTAATTTTCAAATATTAAGAATTGTTAATACAACCATTAAGGAATCAGAGTTGTTTAAAAGAATCTTAACTGGAACCGTTCAATTCCTTATTCCCATCCCACAAATGCTTGTGCCAATCTGTTGGGGAGGTTTGAGGTTGTAAATCTTGATGTACCATTTTTCAGATCCTTTACCCATTGTGCAAGCATGCACATTTTGCATTTGGTTATACAATATTTCATTGGCTACAGAGACATATAAACAAAAACATCAGTTTCAGTTTATTCAAACAGATCAAAGGAACACCCTAAACTTGTTTAAGATATGCACAAACTTACTCCGACTCACAGATCCTGCATGATCCCGAGTCAAAGCATGACAGAACAGCCAGAGGAAATGAGATTTAGGAGATGTTTTGTTTTTTTCTTAAGCAAAAGATTTACATTGTGCTGTGGCGTGCTCATCTTCCTGGCCTGTGTGCCAGCCACTCCACACTGGTAGAGCCTCTCTGCTTTTCCTGCTGCCCTGTGGCCACCCAACCACAGACAGGTGTTTCAATATTGACTTGCTGGCTCTGGGCTGACGTCAGTGAGCCTCGGCCATTGTTTTGGTGAGCAGCACTTTTCAACAGTAAAAAAAAAAAGAAAAAAGGTTGTTCGTGTTGTTTGGACGGTCCTGCGCCTTTATCTAACCTGCCAAGGAAGAGGGAGGATTTGAGAGCATGCGATACAGAGGCTGTTTGGGCGGTTGGAGCAACTGGGACCAACGCTGGGTCAACGGGGAGGAAAAAGGGCCAGGCACTGCTGGTACAGTATGTACTCTCCCTCTGGGAAGACTGGACAGAGAAAACAAACTCAAATGCTAAATGGTCTTTCCGGGATGGAGCTGGAAAAGAGAGAGAGATGAGGAAAGAGGGTTGGGTACCTAGAGAAAACTTCTTTCTTCCTTTTAAAAGCATCTAAAGAATACAGTTGGCCCGCCAATGGCCACAGAAAGGAATAGGGTTAAGTGAAGTTAAGGGTTAGTTCATCCAATATGAAAATTCTGTTATCATTTTCTTATCCTCATGTATTTTGCTCTTTCTTCTGTGAAACACAAAACAAAAATTTAGACAAAGTCCGAGCTATTCTTTTCATACAAAGAAAGTGGATGGTGAGTTATACTGTCAACCTCCAAATAAGACAAAAAGCACCATACAAGTAATCGTTTGGACTCTCAAAGATCTCAGATCTCACTTACACAAGTACTTTTAAATGTGTTGCCTGAAGTCTTATGTCAATGGTGTCAAACATCATTGGTTCTGGACCATCTTGTGACTGGTTCCAGTGTGTGTTCATTTTTTAATTGTACAATTTTAATTGATTTTTTTTTTTTTTAATTGGTACTTTTCATAAAATAGTAATTGTATGTCCTTTTTGGAACTTTGCATCAGTACAAATGACCATTTAATTTTGGTGTATGGGAAAAAGAAGTTCTGACATTGTGCAAAATATTTCCTGGGAAAGGCCCTGGCACACTTAATACGAAATCAAAGAACAAACAAGTGTGACATCGTTTAGAACGAAATCTGGCCAAAACGAAGGTGTTTTTAAGTTAGTTTCGGAGGTTTGTAACAGCTCGCCAGCGTGAACTTTCAGGAAATTTTGGACCGGCTGCTAAACACCTTCTTACTGCCATTGGTCCACATCTTTGGTAGGTGTGACCAGGAGCTCCACCTACTTTGAGGTCGACATCTAATTCCCGTTCAGTCAGTTAAGATCAGTCAACATGAACACACCGGCTTTCAGGGTTATTAACAAGCTGGTGCAAACTTAACTACATCTTTATGATTGTTCACTTAGAAACCTATTTAGACCTTTTTTTTTATTGTATTTAATAATTTATTTACCTATATGACCTTGAGTTTGAAAATTGACTTTTTTTTACTTTTGAATATTTTCTCAAATACTGAACCAATCCTCATAAATTATATACCGTTTGAAAGCTTAAAGTCTCAAGAATCAAATTGTGCTGTCCATTTAAAAAATAAAAACCAGATGAAATTACAAGTATAAACACTAGATGGCTGCAGAGAGCTACTTATTCATCCCTGGTTGAGGAGAAGATGATTTCTAGATTTTGTCACAAGTTCTGCATTTAGATATATATTTAAACATTATCAAAAACTACTTTTGTCAAAGTTTAGCATTTTGTTTGAGGATATTTTTGTCAGTTTTTGCATACCTGAAATGAGTAGAATAACAAGGTGTGTGTGTTCAGAATTGTAGATGTGTTATTGTCTCACCAATTCATTTTGGTGTGTGTGTGTTCTGCATTGTGGCTTATTTATATATATATTTTATTTTTATTTTTTTTTTATGTAAAAAAAAAAAAAAAAACATTCCGTTTTATAGTGTGACCAGTTCAGTTTTGTGTGTATGTTTGTGTGTGTGTTTGTATTTTGCACTCTTGATATTTGGTAGTCTCACCCCTTCATGTCTGTGCATGTTTTTCTGCATTATGGCTTTTTTTTACATTATATATATTAAATAATGAAAAAAAAATGGGGGGCCTGGGTAGCTTAGCGAATATTGACGCTGACTACCACCCCTGGAGTCACGAGTTCGAATCCAGGGTGTGCTGAGTGAACCCAGCCAGGTCTCCTTAGCAATCAAATTGGCCCAGTTGCTTGGGAGGGTAGAGTCACATGGAGTAACCTCCTCGTGGTCGCGATTAGGAGTTCTCACTCTCAGTGGGGCCTGTGGTAAATTGTGCGTGGATCGCGGAGTATAGCATGAGCCTCCACATGCTGTGAGTCTCCGCAGTGTCATGCACAGTGAGCCACGTGATAAGATGCGCAGATTGACTGTCTCAGAAGCGGAGGCAGCTAGGACTTGTCCTCCGCCACCGGATTGAGGTAACCGCACCACCACTAGGACCTAGTAAGTAGTGGGAATTGGACATGCCAAATTGGGGAGAAAAGGGGATAAAATTAGAAAAAAGTTTAATAATAATGAAAAAAAATCTGTGATTTTTAGTGTTTTCCATTCATTTCCTATGGCGGTCACCTTGTACTGGGAACAGTACAAGTGTAACTTTTTTTGTTCTCTTAGACCAGGGGTTGGCAACCTACGGCCTTACGAGGGGTAATCACTGGCACGCCAGCAACAGCGAGAGAGGAGTAGACTATTTTATTCATATGAAATTCTGCAGCTGCATTCCGTTCTACATCTTGATGTAATCCTTCCTCATGATCACGCAGCGTGTTTTCATGAGCTGAATGGGAGGCTAAACAAAAAGTTAAAATGTAACGAGACTGCAGTATACCCAACAGACTCGTGCAAGCCATTTGCACATCACGAGCCGGCAGCGCTTAACTTTCGGTTAAACGCGCCTGCTTTGCTTCGGTCAGGCTGTGCAGATGACAGCCTACATTCCGTGTTTCATTTGTTTCTTATTGCTTTCAGAACAGCATGTGATGTAATAAGGAAAACCACTATTAATTGTTGAGATTTCCAACCTAGCATACAGGTACACCCTCCTTAATCCATGGTCACACTCAAAATTACATTAAAAAAGAAAATATAAACCCACATCGTGTGGTTCAAAAATCTGAGTCCATTCAAAATATAAATTAAACCTGGAAATAAAGTTTTAGGATTTTGCAGGTGCAATTCACCAAAAAGGGCTAAATAGTTGATGGGCTTGTGATGCGTGAATGGCTTGCACAAGCAGCGTGAGTCTCATCACACTTTAATAGTGTTTAGTCTCCCATTCAGCTGATGAAAACATGCTGCGTGATCATGAGGTTGGATTACATCAAGATGTAGATTGGAATGCAGGTGCGAAAAACGTCATATAAATAAAATAGACTGCTCCTCTGTCGCTGTTAAAATAATGGCACTCCATGTCAAAAAGGTTGCTTTTTGGACTTATATTGATCAAATCAACTCCAATTTCTTTGTGTGTGTTCAGATATCAAATGGATGAGAAGTCACCAAGTCTCGTACCAGTCAGATAAAGGAAACCAGTTTTATTGAAGAAACAAAATTGATTTTGGTCAAAAATGACCGAACAGTGCATGAGGGTTAAATCATAATTGAGTGGTTAAAAAGCATCTTTTACTGATCCAGTGTGAATTCTACTCATAGAATGAGGCATGAAGTCATGGATGCATTTTATTGTCGTTAAGGTTAGTTAGTTATTAGTTAAGGTTTTACATGTAGTCTTGTGCATGCTCATATTTAAATGCTCCTCTAATCGCCTCCCCCAGTGGCGTGGCAGGTGTCTGAATGTGTGCAAACAGTATACCGTTGCTCAGCTGTTTTGAAATTCATTTTGGCTCTGAGTGAAGAACAAAGAACTACTACTCTGTGAGTTTGCCGGGGCCTTAACACTTCAAAAGGTTCCATTTCATAACATTAGGTAACTTAATTAGTTAACGTGAACTAACGATGAACAAGCATTCATTATTCTTATTTAATGTTAAATAGAGCAAATACTAATACATTTCTAAAAGTAGAAGTTGAATGTGTTAATATTAGTAACTGCATTATAAACTAACAATGAACAATTGTATTTTTATCAACGAACATTAAACAAGATGAATAAATGCTGTAAAGATATATTGTTCATTGTTATTTCATGAAACATAATACATCAACTAATGTTAACAGATGGAAATTATTGTAAAGTGTTACCTATTTTCTTTTGTGTTCAGTGGAAGGAAGAAAGGTATGCAGGTTTGGAATGACATGAGAGTGAGTATATGAGGACAGAATTTTCATTTGTGTGTGAACTATTCCTTTAAAGGGCTTAAGAAGCCAAAAATAATTTCACGTTTCTATATTCACCCTATGAAATTTCAGTTGCTTGGATTTAACTGGAAAATAAAGTCAACCAGGAATCTCTGTAAAATTCAGTTTGTGTGGTGCACTTCTTTGTCGGTCCAAGAAAAAAAAAAAGACCAAAGCATCTTATCTGTCCAGTCTTTGGCATTCCCGCCTGTGCATGTTTGCGAGAGGTAGAGAAGAAGCGTGGATTATCAAGGTCAAGTTAATCTTGGCTATGAGAAATCTGCATTCCAAAATGTAAAGCTTAGGCCATGGTAAGGAGAGGGCAGGAAATGCCTGAGATTGCTCTATCTGGGTAACAAAGGGCTAAGTTCTGAGTACTAAAAACAGTTTGAGTTTAGAAAAGAGTAACAGAGACCGACAGGGCCCAGTCAAACATTGGAACCTTCAGACACAAATGTTTGTGTTTCTACCGGTCTTCTCAGCTACACCCTATCAAAGCCAGAGCTTTCTCTAATGTGGTTAGTTTGTCCCTGTTATTTCAGATATCATGATCCATATGTCATCCATCTTTGTAAAGTTCAAACTTAATGCAAACTTTCAATCAACTATGTTTGAATTTTAGATTCTGGTTAGGTGCCTGGTTAGTAGAAGCTCATGACCTTCCACTATGCATGTTACACTTACTATCGGCCTAAGTACTAATTGTTAAATTTAGGCACATAACTCATCCTGCACCATTTGTCCTAATGACAGTATAATTCACTTGTTGAGCTGAGTTGCGCTATGTAATCTGACTTGCGATTTTCACCTATCAGATGAAAAACTGGCGAAAAATCCTAAAGATTTACGTTGAAGAACCCAAACCATATCTAGGCCCCTGAATATCATGAGACCTGGGCCACATAGAAACTACCTAGATCACCTTTAGCAACTGCATAGCTTGATGCTAAATAAACCTCTCTGAATACCCTAGCATCGTACTGGCAAATTTTGCATGGGCAAGCACCACTCAAATTGTCTTCAAAAAATCAAATTAAGTATTTGTGTGTGGGTTTCTTATTGTCTTTAATTGAATGTGTTCAGGTGTTTCGAGTGGCCAGTGTGTGTCTGGGCAGTCCTCCAGACACCATTTGTTGGGAATACCGGGACAAGGAAAAGAACTTCCACCGTATGGGGCCTCTGACTCCTTTGGAGTTCTACACAAAGCACGTCAAGCCCCTCTACAATCTCCAGGACAAGGTTTGAGTAGAACCAAGAACCTCAACATCTTCCATCAGTTGTTGACTTTCCCGCATCAGTCTGTTGTAGCCCTTACTCACAGGTTGCGTTACATCTCCATGCAGGTCTGCCTCGTTAATGACCCTCGACCTCAGAACCCCTATGGGAAATTGTACAGCGTGGAGTTTCTGGGTAACATGGTGGCCGGCCGCAGAACACTTTACAACAACCAGCCCATCGAGCTGCTGAAGAAAGCAGCCGCAGATTCCATCAAGAATGGAGAGGTAAAATTAACTAGTTGTCTGAGCAAGTAGTAGACGAGTCTGTCTTGAGCTGTTTTTTCTTAGCAATATGTAAACTATATCACTGTCCTTCAGTAAAGGTATTCAACAAATAAATACAGTAAGCTAAATATTAAATTACTATAACCTTTTTTTTCTCAAAACTATCATATCCCTTAAAGGAATATCCCGGGGTCAATACAAGTTAAGTTCTATTGACAGCATCTGTGGCATAATATTGATTTCCACACAACTTAATTTTGACTTAAAAAAAGCTGAAATCTGGGTTACAATAGCTGCGTGCTAGTGCGTGCCAGTTGCATTTCCAGTACTTCATTGTGCTTACTCTGGGCCAATGGCCTTTGAACCGCCGATTACCCTTGGGCCAACCGGGGATTGAGGTGGGTTCAATGTCAATGGCGGAGTTTCATCGAACTTCCCAGGTTGAGGATCCAGCACACAATGGGAAAAAAATAAATGTACAAAATGTGGGCACAGTACAAATCCGTTAAAATGCCCAATGGACAAAACGGTGCCCAAAGAAATTACTTTACATGGTTCGGTGAACTTTCATAGATGGTGTGCTGGGACATCGTCCTGCTGTTAGTGGAGAGACCACTTGGGACACCATAGCAGTTAGAGTCGGTGAGTTGTCAATGCTAACTTATCTTGCTGTTTACATTCGATATAATCTCGATATTCTAGATAACATGATAACTCCGCTTGAGCTTCCCTCTTGCTTGTGAAATGGGCTGGGTGTGTGACGTTGGCACCGCAGCAGAGTATTAATTATGGAGTTATTGGCCCAATGGTGGGAACGCAAAACTATTTTGGTCTTGCGGCTCGAGGTCCAAGGCTATTGGCCCCGGCTGACCAGTTGATAGCTCTGGCCCGCACTGGCCCGATAGTGGAAAAGCGGCTAATGAGGCACTTACAATGGAAGTGAATGGGGCCAATCCATAAACGTTTCAAAAGTATGACTAAAAAAGGTCAACAAAATGTGTGTTAACATGACTTTAGTTTGATAAAATTGCTTACTAACATTTTCTGTGTAAAGTTATAGCCTATTTTACAACTTCGTAGCCATGATGACGTTTTAACGACTGTAAAAACAATGACTTAAACTACTTTAGAGCTCAAATATTACATAAGTTTTAACAGAATAATTAATGTAAGTGCTTTTATAAAAGCATAAGCTTCACATTTCTGCCTTTAAACCCTCCAAAAATTTGCCCCAGTCACTTCCATTGCAAGTGCCTCACTGTAGCCTAGGTTTTTTCCTTTTTTAAAGAAAAGGAGGGACGAGTCGAAATTATTTTTTGTTGTAATCAACATTATGCCACAAATGCTTAACTTGTATTGAACACAGAATATTCCTTTAAGAAAATTGTGTCTTTTAAATTCATCTTTCAACCACTGCTCCAAAAAATATATAAAGGAAATTTAGATGAACTCACTTGTCTATGTCACCAAACGAACTAGTCCTTGACCCAACACTTTTTCTAGCCACATATTCTATCAGCATTCGATTGAAAAGCTATTTACAACAAGTCAGATGTGACTAAATGACACAAGTATGTGTAAAACAATTTTTTTTAAACATTTTCTGAAAAAGTTTGTATACCTAAATGTATTGTTTGGTATTGTATAATAGACGTAAAATAAAAAGAATGATGAATCAAGCTGTACAATACTTCAGATTCAGTGTGAAGGAGTTCATGGAGATGTATTGTTTTGTTTGAAAGTTTTGTTGTGCATGTGTTTCGTGCCAAAAATTGAAAGTTGTAAAAAATAGGCCTTTTCGGGGGACCTTGGTAGCTTAGCAAGTAAAGACGCTGACTACCACCCCTGGAGTCGTGTGTTCCAATCAAGGGTGTGCTGAGTGAACCCAGCCAGGTCTCCTAAGCAACCAAATTGGCCCGGTTGCTAGGGAGGGTAGAGTCACATGGGGTAACCTCCTCGTGGTCGCTATAATGTGGTTCTCGCTCTCAATGGGGCGCGTGGTGAGTTGTGCGTGGATGCCGCAGAGAATAGCGTGAAGCCTCCACATGCGCTATGTCTCCACGGTAATGCACTCAACAAGCCACGTGATAAGATGCGCGGATTGACGGTCTCAGACGCAGAGGCAGCTGAGAGTCACTATGCCACCACGAGGACTTGGAGCACATTGGGAATTGGGCATTCCAAATTGGGGTGAAAATTAAAAAAAAAAAAAAAGAATAGGCCTTTTCAACCTGCTTAACTAGCACATGCATAGAGAATATCAAAGGATGATTAAGTTGAGAATGTGTAGTGAGACACTTTACATTTAAGGTTCCATTCATTAACATTAGTTAATGCATTAGGTATCATGAACTAACAATGAAACATACGTTTTTACAGCATTTATTAATCTTTTTTAATGCTAGTTAATAAAAATAGAATTGTTCATTGTTACTGCATAGTGCATTAACTACTGTTAACATATACAACTTGTTTTACTATATGTTGAAATTAACCTTAATCAAGATTAATAAATGTTGTAAAATTTACCTAATGTTATCAAATGAAACCTTATTGTAAAGTGTTACCAATGAAAATAAAATAACTTTCCTTCTCAAAGTGGACTTTGGGATATCTGTATTAATTAGTGTCTCTCTTTTTCTGGTATCAGGCTGTGTGGTTTGGCTGTGATGTCGGCAAGCATTTCCACAGCAAACTAGGCATCAATGACATGAATGTGTAAGTATTGGCACTTTCTTTAGTTATAAAATAAGAAATTGATACATGTGTTCATGATACCAAGTTTTCTCTGTATATGCATGTAGGTTTAACCATGAGCTGGTGTTTGGTGTCTCAGTGAAGAACTTATCTAAGGCGGAGAGGCTGATCTATGGAGACTCCCTAATGACCCATGCTATGATCCTGACTGCTGTCACTGACAAGGTATTGAGAGCAATTGCACATTCAGGGCTCAATAGTAAGGATAGCTCCTTGAGAAAATTTTGGGCCAGTTGACAGAACTTTCGTTTGACCTATCAGGCCAGTGCTGCTTTGTTTTACATTCATTAAAATTTGTTTTCTTTATGATTTTTGTTTTTGTGAACGTACAGTAATTGTTGCAAATAGTGCAAATTGAAATATGTCACCAAGGAAACATTCTCTAACTAGCTAACAAAGTTTTGTCAATATTTGCAAAAATGAGTTATAATCTGGGAAGCGTCCTATAGAATGGGTCAAAATATAAAAAAATCTGTAATGTGTTGCACTTTATGCCATGGTTTTCCAGCAAAAGTGTGTTTATGAATTTATAAGTTACATTATAGCTCTTAATGTTACTGAAAAATGTCATTTGTTTACACATTTAAAAATATGTTGCTTAATTTTTTTGTGACTGTGGCCAGTGAAAATGTTGATAGAGCAAGTAAAAATCTCTGTCAGCAGAAAAAGTCCTTATTGATTTATTGTTAAGACCTGACATTGCTGAACATGCTTAGATTAATACGGAAACTTGTGCTAGTTCAAAATAGTTCACCCAAAAATAAAAATTCTCTCATCATTTACTCACCCTCATTCCATCCCAGTATGTATGAATTTTTTTCTTCTGCAGAACACAAACTAAGATTTTTAGAAGACTATTTCAGTTCTGTAGGTCCACAAAATGCAAGTGAATGGTGTCCAAAACTTTGAAGCTCCAAAAAGCACAAAGGTGGCATAAAAATAATCCAAACGACTCCAGTGGTTTAATCCATGTCTTCAGAAGCTCTCAAGTCAGTTTTGGGTGAGAACAGACCAAAATGTAACTCATTTTTCACTAGAAATCACACTAGACATCAGCAGTCTCCTTGGCGATCATGATTTCAAATTCAGTTACATTTACTATAGTGCCATCTAGCGCTCTGCGCATGCGTCAAGAACTAGGAAGTGTAATCGAGCTTGAAATAATGATCGTGCCTAGAGACTGCAATGGCAAGATGTACAGTGAAAAGGGAATTATATTTTGGTCTTTCTCTACGGACATCCACCCTGTTTAAAATACTTTAAGTTTTTAGCGATTACTATTTCCCTCAAAAAGGTTTTCCATCCATCTTGTTGCATTTTTGTAATTTTACAATTTATAAACATTTGTGTATAATACATGCACTACCAGTCAAATGTCTGGACACACTAATTCACTATTTGGTCCAACTCATCCTTTAAAAAAAAATTATTACAACTTTAGACTTGTAAAGATGTTCATATGTAGACCTAATTTTTATTTGTTTACAAAAAGTATAAGCCTTTAGATGGAAGATTATCAAGATTTCAAGAACACAAATTCAGTCATGTGTCCAAACATTTTGGCTGGTCGGTTGGTCCGCCGTCAATACTTTATAACTGTTTTCTATGGTTGTCCTAGTCTATTCAGTTGATATGGAAATAAGACACCCAACTAGAGGTGAGATGTATTAGGTTAACTTATTTGAAACAACAGCTTTTAAGATATTTCCTTATTTAGTTTTGAAAGAGTGGCAAAACTGTGTCAGGGTTAATGTGTTTATTATTAATCTTTCACAGTCTTTTACTTTACAAGTGTCTCTCTCTTTCTCAGAATGACAAGGAGGGATGCTACGAGAAGTGGCGTGTGGAGAACTCATGGGGAGACGACCGTGGGAATAAAGGTGAGGGGTTGCCGACTGTCTGCCTCTCACACATGCTTTATAATTCACAGATATTTGGCTGTTCACATTGAATAATTCAATTTGCAGCAGGATTTCCTCTGAGGGCTTTTTGCTCCGCTCTCCAATGTCTAAATAATTAACTCTTGCTTGAGAAGATAGGGAGTCGGATATTTGATTTAGCATGGGGTCTGTGCTGGGCCTCTCTGGTTTCAGAGATTTAGGGCCAAAACACTGTATGTGCCAGTTGGATCGGCACATCTGTAGTCCCGCTCACAGCTGGTCCTCATATCCAAACTCACCCAATGACGTTACATTTGAGAGGCTGATTAATTAGCTTTGGCTACCTGGAGAGAGAAAGTTTGTATACAAACACACATGCACTGCCTTTTTCTTTCCTCTGCCTTACACATGCATTCCTTAGCAGCTTACAAAGGTATTTTGGCTGGCTCATTCTTTATAGAACATTTTTCCTTTCAGATTGCTTAATCTGTGTGTTTGAAGTTCCAAAGTCTGCCTTAAAGGTGAAAGTGTTCAATTGTTCCATTCTTAAAGTACTTCTGTCCCATTTTAATGTGCTGAAGCAATTAAATAAGCCATTTGTAGGTCAACTTCTTCAGAGAGTTTCGTCCCTAACACTCTGCATTTAATCCACTGAATATTCTAGAAACGTCTGCTATCACTGTAAAAACAGCAACCTATGGCACAGTGTATTGAGAATTTTTTTTTTTTTTTTTTATCACAACCAATCACAACTATGTATGATTTCAAAACCAGTCATAGTCGGATATTAATAGTGGTGTTTTTATGTTTGCAATGAATATTTGTTTGACAGCTAGAAGAGGAGAGAGAGCAGATTCAACAGTGGGGGGAAGGAGAAAAATTTGTTTTTTAGGTTGAAGGTAATAATGGCTCTCAAACTAGTCATAACAGTTGTTTCCCCTGGAGATTAGGTTGTAATGAGATATACTCGGGGTGTCGGTTGAAGTTTCTGGAAGAATAAAGGCTTCAGACTTTTAAGAGTGATTATTTCTGCCTCATTTCTGCCTGTTTTTCCTCTTTAGATATTGTGCCACAAATGAGAAGTCATAGACATAATTGTGTAACTGATTTTGACAGAATATTTATATGAAGTAAATGGTTCACTGGTGGCCATTGAAGCTTGTAAATTTTAGGACTGTAAAAGTGGAGTGATGAATGGAGATATAAATATGCTCTCAGATGGTTTAGTCCCTTAAGAACAAATGATTTTTATTATGAACTCAATCAAAGTCTGCTTTTAGGATTTCTAGCTATGTTAATATGTGTGATGTTTTGTAACAGAAATCGAGACACTTCAGATTCAGAACATTTTTGTCTCTGAGGTTTGCTTCAACCTCAAGAAACATCCATCTCGGTCCATTGCAGGAGTCAGGGTTCCCACGGTCATGGAAAACATGGAAAAATCGGAGATTTTTTTTTTTTTTGATTAACAGTTTTTATTGATTCATACAGTTAACAAAGAAAAGCAAAACATATATTCACAGAATCCACATTTAACCCCCAATACTACCCCTCCCAATCCCCAACCCCACCCTGTCCCTCAACAAATATCCCTGTGGTCACACACGAGTATACACACACAAAAAATTGCTTTTTTTATAATAATCAAACACATTTAAAACTATACTTCTCTCTCCACTGCCACTGCCCCTCCCCGAGAGGCCTCCAAGAATGCCCCATTCCCCATCAAACAAATCCAAGTTCCAAAATCTGATAATTTTTTAATTGTGAAGTCATATATATATATATATATATATATATATATATATATATATATATATATATATATATATAAATTAAGAGACCACTGCAAAAGTATCAGTGTCTCTGGATTTACTATTTATAGGTATGTGTTTGAGTAAAATGAACATTTTTGTTTTATTCTATAAAGTACTGACAACATTTCTCCCAAATTCCAAATAAAAATATTGTCATTTACAGCATTTTTTGCAGAAAATGACAACTGGTCAAAATAACAAAAAAGATGCAGTGTTTTCAGACCTCGAATAATGCAAAGAAAACAAGTTCATGTTCATTTTTAAACAACACAATACTAATGTTTTAACTTAGGAAGAGTTCAGAAATCAATATTTGGTGGAATAACCCTGATTTTCAATCACAGCTTTCATGCGTCTTGGCATGTTCTCTACCAGTCTTTCACATTGCTATTGGGTGACTTTATGCCACTCCTGGCGCAGAAATTCAAGCAGCTCGGCTTTGTTTGATGGCTTGTGGCCATTCATCTTCCTCTTTATCACATTCCAGAGGTTTTCAATGGGGTTTAGGTCTGGAGATTGGGCTGGCCATGACAGGGTCTTGATCTGGTGGTCCTCCATCCACACCTTGATTGACCTGGCTGTGTGGCAGGAAAAAAAAAACAATCCTTAGAGTTGGGGAACATTGTCAGAGCAGAAGGAAGCAAGTTGTCTTCCAGGATAACCTTGTACGTGGTTTGATTCATGTGTCCTTCACAAAGATGAATCTACCCGATTCCAGCCTTGCTGAAGCACCCCCAGATCATCACTGATCCTCCACTTGGTCATCTACTGGTTAGACGGAGACCAGTGTCTCGCACCCACTGTGAAATTTGGTGGAGGATTGGTGATGATCTGGGGGTGCTTCAGAAATGAACCCCATTGAAAACTTCTGGAATGTGATCAAGAGCCCCATTGAAAACCTCTGGAATGTGATCAAGAGCAAGATGGATGGCCACAAGCCATTTAACAAAGTTGAGCTGCTTGAATTTTTGTGCCAGGAGTGGCATAATGTCACCTAACAGCAATGTGAAAGACTGGTAGAGAGCATGCACCAGAACCGTCAGGCACAGGAACAGTATTTTCCTCCAGGCTATCCATCTCATGAACAGTTAAAACTGCACCTTTGAGCAATAATTAATGTGCAAAACACAGCTTAGTCTTTTCATATTATCCAACACACCCTACCTCTTCTGCCATTACATTCCCTTGCACTGCATATAACTGATTTGTATTTAGATTTGCACTACGTATATATATGTGTGTGTGTGTGTGTATATATATATATATATATTAGTCTATTGTGTATTCTATATATACCTTTTTCTTTTCAATATTTATCTATTTTTTTATTCAATTTTAATTATTTTTTAAATGTCTTGTTGCTGTTTTTGTATTGTTGTGTACTGGAAGCTCCTGTCACCAAGATAAGTTCCTTGTATGTGTAAGCATACTTGGCAATAAAGCTCATTCTGATTCTGATTCTGAAGATGTATGAAAGCCTTGATTGAAAATCAGGGTTATTCCACCAAATATTGATTTCTGAACTCTTTCTAAGTTAAAACATTAGTATTGTGTTGTTTAAAAATGAATATGAACTTGTTTTCTTTGCATTATTCGAGGTCTGAAAACACAATTTTTTGTTATTTTGACCAATTGTCATTTTCTGCAAAAAATGCTGTAAATGACAATATTTTTATTTGGAATTTGGGATAAATGTTGTCAGTACTTTATAGAATAAAACAAAAATGTTCATTTTACTCAAACACATAACTTTAAATAGTAAATCCAGAGAAACTGATAATTTTGCAGTAGTCTCTTAATTTTTTTCAGAGCTTGTATATACACCGATGAGCCAAAACATTATTAACACCTGCCTAAAATGGTGCTGGTCCTCCGCGTGCCACCAAAACAGCATCGACCTGCTGAGGCATGGACTCTACAAGACCCCTGAAGGTGTCCTGTGGTATCTGGCACCAAGATATTAGCAGCAGATCCTTCAAGTCCTGTAAGTTGCGAGGTGGAGCCGCCGTGGATTGGACTTGTTGGTCCAGCACATCCCATAGATCAGGGGTCCCCAAATCTATGCGGCCCGCCCCCACATTTGGATCGGCCCTCTGAACAATGCCAGAGACATATTTTGTAATTTTAAAATGTAATTTTAAATATATGTTTTACTTATATCATGTCTGTTTTTGATAATAAAGGTTGGCTTTCAAACTAAAATTTTCCTTAGTTATTAACGTAGCCTAATTATTTGTAAAACTGACCTACCAACAGAATGGTATGTTCAACATAACGTGCCATCGCGATCGAACAGGTGACGCGTGAGCCAGCGAGAAAATTCAAAGAGACGACAAAATGGCGAAGCGGTTGGGAAAGAGAAAGGTTGATTCAGAATGCAGGGTATTTAACCAAAAGTGGACAAGTGATTATTTTTTTGTTCAGTGCAAAGAAGTGGCTGTTTGTCTCATCTGTCAAGAAACAGTGTCTGTGTTCAAAGAATACAATCTGCGCCGACACTATGAACCCCGCCACAGAGAAAAGTATGCAAGCTTGCAAGGCCAAATGAGAGCATTTCATTCCCAGCTGAAAAGTCCGTGGAAGCACTGGAAATGCTGAAGGCGGAGTTTGACATGCGGTTCCGTGAGCTACATGTCCACGCTAAAGAAATCCGCCTTTTCCAGAACCCCTTCGCTTCTGACATTGACGAAGCCTTGCCTTCTTATCAGTTTGAGTTGGCTGAGTTACAGAGCTGTGATGTTCTGAAAGACGCATTTAAGCCCAACGGTCTCATTGAATTAGCCAAAGACATACCCAAACATCAAAAGGCATGCAATGAAGATGTCCACACTTTTTAGCAGCACGTATATCTGTGAGCAAACCATTTCATGCATGAAACTGATGAAAACTCCAATGAGATCAAGACTCACTGATGAACATTTGCATCAGTCTTTGAGACTGGCTGTGACAGGAATGGAACCTGACATTGGACTTCTCACCAGCCAGAAGCAAGCCCACAGTTCACACTAATTAATATGCATAAGTAAGTAAATGTTTTGATTTTGAATCAGCCTCCGTGCCTCTGATGAGCACGTCATTTTAAGATGGTGCACCGCTAGTGTAACGTTGTTTTCGTTTTGCGCAAGCTGCAGCAGTTCCGTTCTGTGTAACAGAAACACTCGGTTTAGCGGAACCTTTACGATTAATTAACCATGATGTTTTAAAGCACTGTTAATCGCAAAACAGGTTAAATCGCTGCATCCCTAGCCCCCCATTAAAGAAAGGAAAAATTATGTGGCCCTCGCAGAAAAAAGTTTGGGTTCCCCTGCCATAGATGCTCAATCGGATTGAGATCTGGGGAATTTGGAGGCCAGGGCAAAACCTTGAACTCTTCATCATGTTCCTCAAACCATTCCCGAACAATGTGTGCAGTGCAGCAGGGCACATTATCCTGTTTAAAGAAGCCACTACCATCAGGGAATACCATTGCCATGAAGGGGTGTACCTGGTCTGCAGCGACGTTTAGGTAGGTGGCACGTGTCAAATTGATGTCCACATGAATGGACGGACCTAGGGTTTCCCAGCAGAACATTGCCCAGAGCATCACACTTCCTCCACCTGCTTATCATCTTCCCACAGTGCATCCTGGTGCCATCACTTCCCCAGGTAAACGGCACACATGTACAAGGCCGTCCATGTGATGTAAAAGAAAACGGGACTCATTGGACCAGGCAACCTTTTTCCACTGCTCCAAGGTCCAGTTCCAATGCTCGCGTGTCCATTGTAGGCGCTTTTGAAATTGGACAGGGGTCATCATGAGCACTCTGGGCTATGCAGCCCCATACACAGCAGGGTGCGATGAACTGTGTGTTGTGACACATTCCTCCCGTAACCATCATAAAAATGTTCTGTGACTTGTGCCACGGTAGATCTACTGTAGGTTTGGACCAGATGGGATAGCCTTCATTGCCCTTGCACATCGATGAGCCAACACCCTGTCACCAGTTTGTGGTTTGTCCCTACTCGGACCACTGTTGGTAGGTACTTTCCACTGCTGACTGGAAGCACCCCACAAGCCTTGCAGTTTCAGAGATGCTCTGACCCAGTCGTCAAGCCATAACAATTTGGCCCTTGTCAAAGTCACTCAGGTCTTTACTCCTGCCCATTTCTCCTGCATTTAACACGTTATCTGCAAAAACTGATTGTTCGCTTACCATCTAATCTACCAAGACCTTGACATTGTTAGGAGATGATCAACGTTATTCGCTTCACCTGTGAGTGGTCAATGTTTTGGCTCGTGTGTGTGTGTGTATAGTGAATATAAACGTTTCTAATTATTCTCCGCTTTAAAATATTTTGTGAGATAGAAACTGATTTTTATGAGTGCAGTTTCTAAAAAAAAACATACAATGTTTGTTTATTTTTGTTACAATAAATGTTGTAACAGGGTTGAATGGTTGAGCCTAACAAATGCAGTCAACACTACAATTTGTGTAAAAAAAAAAAATTAGAAAATGGGGTGAGATTATGTACTTGTTTTCCTGCCATGCTGTAGAAAGTGTCCAAATGATGTTAATTCGACACTTCCTGTGTGCAAGAATTTTATTGAATATTCCATTATATCCAGTAATCACAAAGGACAGTAACAGAAATGGAAATTCATTTGTCAAAAGGTGTGGGAACCATGGAGGATATCCCATTCACTATGTATTTAGAAATACCACGCTTTAATAACCAAAGCAATGAGCTGATGCGTAGTGAGGAATACAAAATATCCACCGTTGCTGCCGCTCTAATGGTCCTTTTCTTCTCTGTATGTTCTGCTCTGTTTCACTGGGCGTTTTTATTTTCTGCTCGTTGCCCCGGTTTTGACAGATCTTTGTCAGCCGGACATGGCCCAACAGTCAACACTGTATGAAATAAACCTTATCATCATCTGCTTCATGCTTTTAGCTTTCCTAATGATCTACCATAGTAATAATAATGTTAAAATATTTGGTGTATTTATGTAAGGAAAATGTTTAGGGTTAAGAGCAAAAGTCTCTGACGCAGAGTCCAAGTGAAGTCTTGAGTCTTGGAAAGTACCACGCTGTGTTGCGTTGCGGGTATGCACAGGTTTCGCACACAAAACGTGTCAGTGCGGTGAATGGAGGTGACAATCCAAAGAAGTTAATCTACAGTAATCACCATACAGACAAAATTAATTGCATGATGTACTGATTAAGCAAATTAATTGCAATTAATCACATATCAATATTTATTGAAAAAGGCCCCCAAATAAAGGTAATTTAGTTCATAATAAATTAAATTATTATAAATAAAATATATAATAAAAATTATAATTTAGATCATTTAAATACATTACATCAAATACAGTTAAAGTCAGAAGTTTACATACACTTAGGTTGAAGTCATTAAAACACATTTTTTTAACCACTCCACCGATTTCATAGGACACCTGCTTTGTGCATGACACAAGTAATTTTTCCAATAATTGTTTACAGACAGATTGTTTCACTTTTAATTTACTATATCACAATTCCAGTGGGTCAGAAGTTTACATACACTAAGTTAACTGTGCCTTTAAGCAGCTTGGAAAATTCCGTAAAATGATGTCAAGCCTTCAGGCTCAACCATTCAACCCTGTAACTCCTGATAGGCTAATTGGAAAATTGGAGTCAATTGGAGGTGTACCTGTGGATGTATTTTAAGGCCTACCTTCAAACTCAGTGCCTCTTTGCTTGACATCATGGGAAAATCAAAAGAAATCTGCCAAGACCTCAGAGAACAAAATGTGGAGCTCCACAAGTCTGGTTCATCCTTGGGAGCAATTTCCAAATGCCTGAAGGTACCACGTTCATCTGTACAAACAATAGTATGCAAGTATAAACACCATGGGACCACGCAGCCATCATACCGCTCAGGAAGGAGACGCATTCTGTCTTCTAGAGATTAATTTATTTTGGTGCGAAAAGTGCAAATCAATCGCAGAACAACAGCAAAGTACCTTGTGAAGATGCTGGAGGAAACAGGTAGACAAGTATCTGTATACACAGTAAAACAAGTCCTATATCAGCATAACCTAAAAGGCTGCTCAGCAAGGAAGGCTGCTCAGCACTACTCCAAAACCATGATAAAAAAGCCAGACTAGAGTTTGCAAGTGCAAATAGGGACAAAGATCTTACTCTTTGGAGAAATGTCCTCTGATCTGATGAAACATGTTTGTAGGAAAAAGGGTGAGGCTCACAAGCTGAGGAACACCATCCCAACCGTGAAGCATGGGGATGGCAGCATCATTGTTGTGGGGGTGCTTTTCTGCATCATGAGGAAGGAAAATTATGTGGATATATTGAAGCAACATCTCAAGACATCAGCCAGGAGGGGGGCCTGGGTAGTTCAGTGAGTAAAGATGCTGACTACCACCCCTGGAGTTGCGAGTTCGAATCCAGGATGTGCTGAGTGGCTCCAGCCAGGTCTCCTAAGCAAACAAATTGGCCCGGTTGCTAGGGAGGGTAGAGTCACATGGGGTAACCTCCTCGTGGTCACTATAATGTGGTTCTCGCTCTCAGTGGGATGCGTGGTGAGTTGTGCATGGATGCCGTGGAGAATAGCATGAAGCCTCCACACGCGTTGTCTCCGCGGTAATGTGCTCAACAAGCCATGTGATAAGATGCGCGGATTGACGGTCTCAGACGGAGGCAACTGAGATTCGTCCTCCGCCACCCGGATTGAGGCAAGTCACTATGCCGTCACGAGGACCTAGAGTGCATTGGGAATTGGGCATTCCAAATTGGTGAGAAAAGTGGAGAAAAAAAAAAAAAGACATCAGCCAGGGAGTTAAACCTCGGTTGCAAATGGGTCTTCCAAATGGACAATGACCCCCAAGGATACCTCCAAAGTTGTGGCAAAATGGCTTAAGGACAACGAAGTCAAGGTATTGAAGTGGCCATCACAAAGCCCTGACCTCAGTCCATGCTGAACTGAACTGAAAAAGCGTGTGCGAGCAAGGAAGCCTACACAACTGACTTAGTTACACAGCTCTTTTTAGCAACTTATTGTGAGAAGCTTGTGGAAGGCTACCCAAAACATTTGGCCTAAGTTAAGCAATTTAAAGGCAATGCTACCAAATACTAACAAAGTGTATGTAAACTTCTGACCCACTGGGAATGTGATGAAAGAAATAAAAGCTGAAATAAATTATTCTCTCTACTATTATTCTGACATTTCACATTCTTAAAATAAAGTTGTGATCCTAACTGACCTAAGACAGGGAATGTTTTCTACGATTAAATGTCAGGAATTGTGAAAAACTGAGTTTAAATGTATTTGGCTAGGGTGTATGTAAACTTCTGACTTCAACTGTACATATATTGTGTCTGCAGAAAAGTGAAGCATTTTGACAATACAAAAAGTGGTTTAAAAGTCAAAATATTGTTTGTTTTACTTCCATATCATTGAACATAACCCTTTTATTGCCCTACTTCCCTCTGTGCTGTTTTTAATTGGTGGTATATGTACTGGTGTATCAGACGGATGCTTATGGAGCATCTTTGGTTGCGCCGCGTCTCACTTTTTGTGTTTTTAGCGTGCTGTGTCAAGTTAAACGTAGTTTGAAACCTTAAAAAACACATCTTGAGAACCCTGCATTCTGTTGTGCTGGATCCAGCTGTCTTTAATCACAAAAGCACGTCTATAGGAGGCTGTGTTGCCTGCTCGCTGGTTTGACAAGACATGTTGCCTGTACAGCTGGAGCACTGACTGCTCCGTACTGCCACGAATTTGTAAAAACATGGTAGAAACATTCCTAAGTATGAAACCTACTTACGGATCGGGGGCATGATTAACTGTGGAAAAAAAAAAAAATGTCATGTTATTTTTCATATAATTTATCACACTATATTAATGCGCTAAATCAACAGCACTAGTTTTTGCACTTCAAGAATGAACAAAGTGACGTCGATGAGTTTGCAGGTTGGTGTATGGAAAAAACGGTGCAACTGCACAAACAGAAAGATTTCTTTATATGTAGACTAGGCTTTATTCAAGCTGTCAAACCACTAAAGACAAACTTGCTACTTAAAATTGCCTATACACAATGTATATTCTAGCTTAGGCAAAAGTCAGTAATGTTTTTGCCTTGAAAATGATTTGGGTTGAATTTTCTATAATTTAATGAAGAACTATGGGAGTTTTTTTTTTTTTTTTTTTACATTTTGAGCAGCCTCTGGAGTTTTAGTTGGGCACCGCCAATAGACACCAAGTGACAGCGCTGGTGTGCGTACATTCAGTGGTTTCGAGTTTTAGGAACCTGTGTGTCATCCATCAGACACGTTCACTGTGCGACCCCCCCCTTTAGTCTTTTGTCACGAGTCCAAGTCAGGTCGTAGATCTCTTTTGGTAACACTTTTCTATATGTTGCTGGTGAGACTCTCATTGATTCCAGAAGAGTTTGATATTAGCATGTTGCTAAGCTAATGATGCGGTACTCTAACCAGCATAAAAATACATAATACGCACAATTATTGTATGAAATAGTCACATTATAATTGGCTAAGTTGCCCTGCTCACAGTGAAATAATATTGGTCTCATAACTTTATCCACCTTATTTTGCAACGTGGAAGTAAGCAGCGGATGCATTTCTGGCAAATGTGACACAGTTCCACTGGCATTGACTGCAGTGTAAATAACTAGAAGGTTAATAGCAGAATTTAGTGATATGAACTATCACACATCCACAGGATGAACAGCAGAATTATGTGCCAATGTCGGATAATTTTGTAACGTCAAAATGTATAGTAAAACAGACAAAGTAAATCATTCACTTGTTACTGTGTTGTATTGAAGAGAAGATAATAAAATCTGCTTCTTTACCGAGATTTTGATGATACAGCCTTTCTTGTCTCCTTGTAAACCTCTGTTCATATGTAACTGCTTAACCTTCGATGATGCCTTTTATTTAGTTATTTCCAAAGGCGATGTTTCAAAAGCCATGCTGAATGCTGATCTGCGTGTCTGTTTACTATGCACCGCTAAGAAAGAGTGAATGCTCTCTGACAAGAACGGAGAGTAAAATGTGTTTATTAATTTGCCAAGTTACAACATAATGCAGTTTTGGCGCAAAGAACATTGAAGCAGCATTTTCCCGGCAGCTTTCTCCTCTCTACTGGTTGTGTAAAGTTTGTGGTGGTGTGTCAGTGCCTGATATCATTCATTCTGCCTGTGCAACAGTGTGTGATAAAACAATGGCAAAATGTGATAAACGGTAAAACTATATGTGCCCAAAACCAATGAGTTTATGACAATCATAATAAATGAAAATAATATGTGAACATTTATTGCCAGCCTGTAATATAAAGCAGCATAATGTAGTGTTTTTGTATAGCTAAAATAGCTGGAAGTGGCTGATACCGGAAGTGGTCTACATTAAAGGTTGATACTGGCGGCACCCTAGATTCGCTGAAAAATAAGGTGGATAATAAACTGTTGTTATGAGGCAGCATTATGTTGCATACCACATTTTGGAACAGTCAGGACCACACACATGATCCCTTAAAATGCTGTCTAGTTTGGCAGCCCTCTAGGTTGTAGAACAGAGCTATAGTGACTTGTATACATAATGCCACCATCACCTGTTTAAACCCATTTGCGGCATCTGGCTGTATTGACAACCCATGAGAGTGTGTATACAGATAGTGTAGTAAAGATAATGAATAGACAACATCTCAAAAGAACTTCTGCTGGATCTCGCACAGCAAATTAAAACCCCTCGCAGTGACATAATAGTGTTCCACCCCTCCATTCTGCTATCTCCCTTTTGCTCATCTCTCATTTTAGCCGTTTATCTCTGCCTCTTGTCCTCGTCTCATCTCTGCCTCTCTGCCTCTTCCTGCAGGATATCTGATCATGACAGACGAGTGGTTCTCTGAGTATGTGTATGAGGTGGTGGTGGATAAGAATGTCCTCTCTCCTGAAGTGCTGGAGGTCATGCAGCAAGACCCCATTGTCCTCCCGGCCTGGGACCCCATGGGAGCCCTGGCATAGCCACGGAAGCCAAGGATGTGCAGAGCCAATCCAATCTTAGCCTTGTCTCCTTGACTCACCCTAACTGGTTTTACTCCTCCCATAATTCCCTACAAAAACCTGTTCTAGATTTTAAAAAAACAAAAAAAAAAAAATGTAAAAAAAACAAAACAAAAAAAAAACAAAAGAAGAATGATAATAAAGTTTTTTTTGTCTCTTTTTTTAATTATCACTGGATTCTGTGTGTGAAGTCATTTCAATGCAATGTTTACCTTGGAGTCACATTGGGGCTGTTCCAAGATCTAGTGAGCTGCCTCCCTGCATCTTGCCTACATAGGCAGCTGTCTTCTATGGCAGCATCCTAACTGAAAAGGAGCCTCATGAGAGACCGATTTAGAACGCTCTTCATTGGTAGCAACTCCACGCATCATTCAAGAAGCACTCATTCCGCGCAATGCACAGGAGACTCGATTGCAACTGATTGTAATACAGGTGATGCGAGAGGAACAATGCGATACTCCAATGAGCGTAAATATACACCGATCAGCTACAACATTAAAACCACCTGCCTAATATTGTGTAGGTCCCCCTCGTGCCGCCAAAACAGCACCAATCCACATCTCAGAATAGCATTCTCTTCTCACCACAATTGTGCAGAGCGGTTATCTGAGTTACAGTAGACTTTGTCAGTTCGAACCAGTCTGGCCATTCTCTGTTGACCTCTCTCATCAACAAGGCATTTCCACCCACAGAACTGCTGCTCACTTGATGTTTTTTGTTTTTGGCATCATTCTGAGTAAATTCCAGAGACTGTTGTGTGTGAAAATCCCAGGAGATCAGCAGTTACAGAAATACTCAAACTAGCTCGTCTGGCACCAACAATCATCCATGCGATTATCTGATCAGCCAATCATGTGGCAGCAGTGCAGTGCAGTGCAGTATAAATGGAACTGCAAAATTAACTTTGTATTCAAAACAGTTTTTTGAATACACCCCCCGTCTGCCATTTGTAAAACAAAGAGATAGCCCCATCCCCAACTCACACCATTGGTTCAGTTACATTTGGCTGGGTCTAAGCGGGTTGCTCAAAACAATCTGAGCAATTTTCATAGTGCAACAGAAACTGTTTTTTCAGTTTTCAAGAAAATTAACCTACGAATGGCTTAGTTATAGTTGTCTCTGCATATTAAGCTGGGATAAAAGAAAGTATTACATACTTCAGTATGTAGGTAGGTGCAAGTTGTTATTGTGCATCTGCCTAATGTAAACATATTCATTCCAAGCACACATACACATATGTGTCATGTGGTCTGGCAATTTTCTGTCAGAAGCCCCATAATATAGGCCTTTAAGATGTAAAAAATGTTTTTATGTTTGTTTTTTTTTTCTGGTATGTACATAGCCAAAATGGAAAGGTTTGGTCATGATCATATAAACACTCACTGATTACTTCATTAAAAAGTCCTGAACACCTACTTATTCATGCGATTCAGTCAATTTTGTGGCAGCAGTGCAATGCATAAAATCATGCAGATACAGGTCAGGAGCTTCAGTTAATGTTCACATCAACCACTAGATTGGGGAAAAAATGTGATCTCAGTGATTTCAACCGTGGCATGATTGTTGGTGCCAGACAGGCTGGTTTGAGTATTTCTGCAACTCCTGATCTCCTGGGATATTTGCACACAACAGTCTCTAGAGTTTACTCAGAATGGTGCCAAAAACATCCAGTAAGCGGCAGTTCTGTGGACGGAAATGCCTTGTTGTTTAGAGAGGTCAACGGAGAATGACCAGACTGGTTTGAGCTGACAGAAAGGCTACGGTAACTCGGATAACCACTCTGGGCTGCATTTCCCAAAGCATCGTAAGCCTAAGTAGATTGTAGAAACCACTGGTGCCAATGGTCTCTACAATCAACTTAAAATTGCGATGCTTTTGGGAAACACAGCCCTGTACAATTGTAGTGAGCAGAATAGCATCTCAGAATGCACAACACGTCGAAACTTGAGACGAATGGGCTACAACAGTAGAAGACCAAGTCATGCACTTTATTAGGCCCATAGTGTTCCCAATAAAGTGCTATGTGAGTGTACATCACCCAGAAGGTAATTGTATATCCAGCTAATTTCTTAACAATTTTAAAGTTTTTTTTAATGCCTTTATGATGCCTTAAAATGACTTCAAGATTAAAACTGAGCAAATTCCAACCATAAGGAATTCAACCATCATTAAATTATATTATCAGACTACTTTTTTCCTGGATATAACACAGCAGTTTTTCCATTGCCACAGAGAGATAGATAGTGTCTGATTGCACTTTGAGGGACTGTGGTCGTAAGAAATACTAGGGCCCCATGAAAGAATAAAACATGCGGAGGGGGTTTTAAAGACCTCTTAGGAATGGTACCTTTTTGTTGGCCATTCCATGGAACAATTATGCCTCTGAGTCCTCATCCTAACAAAGACTGATTCCAAGAACAACTCTTGGAGAGTGTTTTGTTGAGTGCTAAAATGAGATGCAATACAAAAAATGATTTTCTAGACAAGTATTTTTGTCTTGTTTTCTGGTAAAAATATCTAAAAATTCTTAAAAATTGATTTATTGACAAGCAAACTGGCATAACATTTTAAGTCTTGTATTGAGAGCAGTCTAATCAAATTTTGTGAGAATTATGCTTAAAACAAGAAAAATTGCATTAATTTTGCAGATGGGGTAAGAAAAATAAACTTAATTCAAAGGGGGAAAAAAAAGTTTATTTTGCTTACCCCATTGGCAGATTTTTTTTCTTGTTTTAAGTCTAAAGTTCACTAAATTTTGTCAAATTTATCTTAAAACAAGACTTAATATATTGTCCCAAGTAAATAAATCACATTTTAAGAATGTTAGACAGTTTTACAGGAAAACAAGACAAAAAATTATTGTCTTGAAAATAATTTTTTGAAGTGTGGGGATCCTTCCTCTTTTTGCCCTTCGTTCACCTCTAAATCTATTGCTCATTAGAAAGTTAAAGGAGAGTGCCGTTGTCATAGGCAAAACCTAAGCTTCTTATTTCCTGCCTTAAAAATCTGTTTCACCTAGTTTAGACACCCCCACCCCTCTGTTTCCCTCCTGCCTCTCTGTTCATTGGACTTGTTGCGGATTAACCTACTAGCTCAGACAGATTGGAAAGACTTGCTGTTCTCCATTCTGTGAGTTTGTTTGTACATCTGTCAGACAAGTGTGTATATTTAAAGTATTATGAGGGTGTATGCTAGAAGAAGAACTACTGTATTGTGAGTGGCTATGTACAAGAGCAACTACAACTATCTAGCCATTATGAGTTTGTCTTTGGGGATTTAAGACCAGTTTGTAGCATCTATTATGCCTAGCCTTAAGTCTTAAGACAAAAACATGGTAAGCAGTGAGACACCCGCTTGTGGACATCTGAGGCAAAATATTTGAACAGAATTTTCGGATGGGCAAGAAAAACTTGATTTGGATGCAGTGGAACCTCGCTTCAGCAGACGTTCTTGGCACCTTATAGTATGTGTTTGATTTGCATGTAAAAATTGGAAAGTTGTTTGTATTGTCTCCAGTATGTCCCCTCCCACAGTGGCCCTGGAGGGATGCTGCTTCAAATGTTGATTTGTTTAAACATGAACAACAAAACTCAGCTAGACATCTGTAAGGTAGGTCACACATCTCTCCATCTTTCTATTTCTATATAAAGAAATTATTCTATTACCAACACCCTAATGCTTTTTAGTTTTATTAGCATTGTCCATTAAAAAAGTATTTTAGAGGGTTGTGGAAAAAAAAACTGGTTAAGTAATACTCGTTCTTTCTATCATCATCCTTAGTAATATTTATATACAAAGTCCTATTTTACCTGCCAATGCCACTAGACAAGTCTCCTGCAGTTCCTTGATCTGTAGAGCTGTCCCTGCCAAAAAAAAGTTGCACTTTATTTTACAGTACGTGTACTTTCAGTATACTTACAGTGTACTTGCCCAAGAAAGTACTGAGTAATATTAGGTAACTACATGTACTTAATATGGGTTAGGGTTAGTACATAGTAATTTCTATAGTTGTTGTAACTACAGTTGTGCTCGAAAGTTTGCAAACCCTTGAATGTTTGGCCTTGTTACAGACACACAAGGTGACACACACAGGTTTAAATGGCAATTAAAGGTTAATTTCCCACACCTGTGGCTTTTTAAATTGCAATTAGTGTCTGTGTATAAATAGTCAATGAGTTTGTTAGCTCTCATGTGGATGCACTGAGCATGCTAGATACTGAGCCATGGGGAGCAGAAAAGAACTGTCAAAAGACCTGCGTAACAAGGTAATGGAACTTTGTAAAGATGGAAAAGGATATAAAAAGATATCCAAAGCCTTGAAAATGCCAGTCAGTACTGTTCAATCACTTATTAAGAAGTGGAAAATTCAGGGATCTCTTGATACCAAGCCGAGGTCAGGTAGACCAAGAAAGATTTCAGCCACAACTGCCAGAAGAATTGTTCGGGATACAAAGAAAAACCCACAGGTAACCTCAGGAGAAATAGAGGCTGCTCTGGAAAAAGATGGTGTGGTTGTTTCAAGGAGCACAATACAACGATATTTGAACAAAAATGAGCTGCATGGTCAAGTTGCCAGAAAGAAGCCTTTACTGTGCCAATGCCACAAAAATGCCCGGTTACAATATGCCCGACAACACCTTGACACCCCTCACAGCTTCTGGCACACTGTAATTTGGCCTATAAGCGCTATGTTTGGAGAGGGGTCATCAAGGCCTATAGTGAAAAGAATACCATCCCCACTGTGAAGCATGGTGGTGGCTCACTGATGTTTTGGGGGTGTGTGAACTCTAAAGGCACGGGGAATCTTGTGAAAATTGATGGCAAGCAGCATGTTATCAGAAAATACTGGCAGACAATTTGCATTCTTCAGCAAGAAAGCTGCGCATGGGACGCTCTTCAACTTTTCAGCACGACAATGACCCTAAGCACAAGGCCAAGTTGACCCTCCAGTGGTTACAGCAGAAAAAGGTGAAGGTTCTGGAGTGGCCATCACAGTCTCCTGACCTTAATATCATCGAGCCACTCTGGGAAGATCTCAAACGTGTGGTTCATGCAAGATGACCAAAGACTTTGCATGACCTGGAGGCATTTTGCCAAGACGAATGGGCAGCTATACCACCTGCAAGAATTTGGGGCCTCATAGACAACTATTACAAAAGACTGCATGCTGTCATTGATGCTAAAGGTGGCAATACACAGTATTAAGAACTAAGGGTGTGCAGACTTTTGATTAAGATTACATTTTTGATTATATTTTCATTTCGTTTGAAATATAATTTTAATTTAGAAATCATTTTGGTTTAATTTTTGTTTCAATAAATGAATATAATTTTTTCAAAATCAACCTGTAGAAGTGAAGTCCATTCCGAATCATTCACTGTTAATACTAGCCGTGATTTGTGTGTCTGTAGATGAAAATGATTAATAATACTTCAATTCTCTATAATTTAACAGAGCGTTAATCCAAATCCTGACGAGAACCACATTTTCCATGCGAATGAAAGAAGCATGTCACTGTCATAGAAATATGCCTGATGTTCAACAGAGTTAATGCACAAAAGAACATAAGTCCATATTTCTATTCTTCTAATTCATTGCACACAGTTCATTTACACTACCAACTTCTTATGAATGTGCTGTTTTTGTTTATATCACTGA